>NC_092638.1:33217843-33561469 GCF_039555335.1 Amphiura filiformis | reverse complement strand
GAAGCGTCACGTTCGTTTACATTTGCTATACCAATTGAAAATGTTTTATTGCAACAGGAATGATATAAAATTTGTTAACAGTTAAGTTTACCAATTTGAATTGAAATAAATACGCATAAACAACTCATTTCTGAATATTATTTATATTAAAATACGCTTTTGCGATGAGAAAAAAAAAAACAAGAAAAGAAAAAAGAAAACAACAATTGAATATACTTTTAAAAAAGACCACCATTGGGACTCGAACCACATTGGTCATATAGTCAATTAAGGTTATCAGTCTGAGGACTAATCCGCTACGCCACGCTGCCATTTCGCAATCGAAGTAACAAATTGTGTGAAACATTTTTATTTAGTCAGGTCAATCGTGGAAAGAAATGCATATATTTAAATTCAAATGGTAAAGTGTTAACAAATTTCATATAAGAGCAAAGTGTATTCCTTTGCATTAAAACATTCTCAATTGGTATAGCAAATAGTAAATCGAATTTGACGCGTCATGAGATGCGGCATCTCAAAACATAAAATGTCGATTTTGGACCATTTTGTCATTATGGTAAACTGATACACTTTGCCATTTCTCCACTATACTAGTTTACACTTTCCCTCATACCTGACTACTATAAAAGAACAAAACTTGTTACTTCGTTTGTGCAATGGCAGCGTGGCGTAGCGGATTAGTCCTCCGACTGTTAACGTTTTGGCTATTGACTGATGTGCATGGTTCGAGTCCCAATGGTGGTCTATATTTTTCTTTAAGTGTATTAAATTGTTGTTGTTTTTTTCTTTGATTTTGTTCTCATCGCAAAAAGCGTATTTTGTTATAAATACTATTCAGAAAAGAGTTGTTTCAAATTGTTACATCATAATCTTTCTGATTCGCTCGGATGTGCCTATACTCAGTAAACACAAGTTTTAGAGAAAACATAAATTTTACACGTTAGGTTATATCATAAAGGGTACATAACGTTTTAATAACATTAAAAACACATTTTGGAAACATGCTGCAAAACATTGTGATATTGTACGAAAAATGCATTTGTAGTGTTTTTGAGTTATGAGACAAAAACGAAAATTGACTCAGTATCATACAGAAGAGGGCCATAATTACAAAACTTGTGTCATTTAGCATAGGAGGTGTTGTCAGTGACCAATCCCTAAATAACTCAACATTTTTATCAACAATTTTATTATGATTCAAAAGGATATTATCTACTCTCTAATCGTGTGCAATATGAAGCTCATACAACATTCTGTTTTTGAGTTATGGACAAAATCGACATTTTAGAGCAGTTTAGAGCCATAATTATGAAAAGTGTGTAATTTAGCATATGGGGTGTTTTCAGTGACCACTCCCTAAATAAACCAAATTCTTTATCAACAATTTTATTATGATTGCAAAGCATATAATCCCCTCTCAAATCGTGTACAATATGAAGCTCATACAACATTCTGTTTTTTGAGTTATGGACAAAAACGACATTTTAGAGCAGTTTAGAGCCATAATTATGAAACGTGTGTAATTTAGCATATGGGGTGTTTTTCGGTGACCACTCCTAAGTAAACCAAATTCGTTATCAACAATTTTATTATGATTGCAAAGTATATAACCCACTCTCAAATCGTGTGAAATTTGAAGCTCATACGACATTCCGTTTTTGAGTTATGAGACAAAACGAAATTTAGATGAAATATTTTGCATTCGGTAGAGACAATCAAGGAAAAAAAGTCCTTGGAACGCTTGGCACACTCTGTCGAAATTCCGTGCAGAATTTCTTATGTTCATGGAAATGACCTATATTGTGTTTGGGAAGAAACATGACATCTACAACAATGATTTACCCTTCCCCTTTCCCCATCAAGCAATGTTGGAACACATTGGGGAACCGCTGAAGACATTGGCAGTTCTCAACATTGCACGGGGAGAGGGGTGACAGTTTTCCGTTATTTACACGCAAGCGTTCCAAGACTTTTTTCCTTGATTGTCTCTACCGAATGCAAAATATTTCATCTAAATTTCGTTTTTGTCTCATAACTCAAAAACGGAATGTCGTATGAGCTTCAAATTGCACACGATTTGAGAGTGGATCATATGCTTTGTAATCATAATAAAATTGTTAATAAAGAATTTGGTTTATTTAAGGAGTGGTCATTGGAAACACCCCCTATGCTAAATTACTCACGTTTCTTAATCATGGCTCTAAAATGCTCTAAAATGTCGTTTTGTCCATAACTCAAAAACAGAATGTTGTATGAGTTTCATATTGCACCAGATTTGAGAGTAGATAATATCCTTTTGAATCATAATAAAATGTTTGATAAAATTGTTGGGTTATTCAGGGAGTGGTCACTGAAAACACCTCCTATGCTAAATTACACAAGTTTCGTAATTATGCCCTCTACTGTAGTCAAATTTCGTTTTTGTCTCGTAACTCAAAAACACTACAAATACATTTATTTACAATATCACAATGTTTTGCAGCATGTTTCCAAAATATTTTCAATGTTATTAAAACTTCAAACATTTTGTACCCTTTACGATATAATCCAACATGTAAATGTTTTGTCTAAAACTTGTGTTTGCTGAGTATAGGCATATATAAATGTTTTCTGGAAAACTTGTGTATGCTGAGTATAGGCATATCCGAGCGAATCACAAAGATCATGATGTAACAATTTGAAACAACTCATTTCTGAATATTATTTCTATTAAGACACGCTTTTGCGATGAGAAAAACAAGAAGAAAAAACACAATTGAATATACTTTTAAAAAAAAAAAGACCACCACTGGGACTCGAACCATTCACATCGGTCAATAGTCAAAAGGTTATCAGTCTGAGGACTAATCCGCTACGCCACGCTGCCATTTCGCAATCGAAGTAACAAGTTTTGTTCTTTTATAGTAATCAGGTATCGGGGAAAGTGTAAACTTGTATAGAGTGCTTGCACGAAAGGTCATGAGTTCAAATCATCATCCAGACGCTCAATAAGATATGCTAATGCATGGAGTACAAAGAATTACTTTGATCAAAACCAGTTAAACAGGTGATTGGTATTGTACTCCGTGCATTTGCATGTCCTCTGGAGCGTGTCTTTAGGATGGTTTGAACTTTGTGATCTTCCATGCAAGCACCCTATAGTAGAAACCTCAAAATGTATCAGTTTACCATAATGACAAAATGGTCCAAAATCGATATTTTATGTTTTTAGGCCGCATCTCACGAAGCGTCACGTTCGTTTACATTTGCTATACCAATTGAAAATGTTTTATTGCAACAGGAATGATATAAAATTTGTTAACAGTTAAGTTTACCAATTTGAATTGAAATAAATACGCATAAACAACTCATTTCTGAATATTATTTATATTAAAATACGCTTTTGCGATGAGAAAAAAAAACAAGAAAAGAAAAAAGAAAACAACAATTGAATATACTTTTTTTTAAAATTTTACCAATGAGACTCGAACCACATTGGTCAATAGTCAAAAGGTTATCAGTCTGAGGACTAATCCGCTACGCCACGCTGCCATTTCGCAATCGAAGTAACAAGGTTGTGTTCTTTTATAGTAGTCAGGTATCGTGGAAAGTGTAAACTTGAAATAGTAGAAATGGCAAAGTGTATCAGTTTACCATAATGACAAAATGGTCCAAAATCGACATTTTATGTTTTTCAGGCGTCATTCATTTTGCATTAAAACGTTCTCAATTGGTATAGCAAATGCTAAACGAATTGACGCGTCATGAGATTTTATTCAAAAAATAAAATGTCGATTTTGACCATTTTGTCATTATGGTAAACTGATACACTTTGCCATTTCTACTATACAAGTTTACACTTTCCCCGATACCTGACTACTATAAAAGAACAAAACTTGTTACTTCGTTTGTGCAATGGCAGCGTGGCGTAGCGGATTAGTCCTCCGACTGTTAACGTTTTGGCTATTGACTGATGTGCATGGTTCGAGTCCCAATGGTGGTCTATATTTTTTCTTTAAGTGTATTAAATTGTTGTTGTTTTTTTCTTTTATTTTTTTCTCATCGCAAAAGCGTATTTTGTTATAAATACTATTCAGAAAAGAGTTGTTTCAAATTGTTACATCATAATCTTTCTGATTCGCTCGGATGTGCCTATACTCAGTAAACACAAGTTTTAGAGAAAACATAAATTTTACACGTTAGGTTATATCATAAAGGGTACATAACGTTTTAATAACATTAAAAACACATTTTGGAAACATGCTGCAAAACATTGTGATATTGTACGAAAAATGCATTTGTAGTGTTTTTTTTTTATGAGACAAAAACGAAAATTGACTCAGTATCATACAGAAGAGGGCCATAATTACAAAACTTGTGTCATTTAGCATAGGAGGTGTTGTCAGTGACCAATCCCTAAATAACTCAACATTTTTATCAACAATTTTATTATGATTCAAAAGGATATTATCTACTCTCTAATCGTGTGCAATATGAAGCTCATACAACATTCTGTTTTTGAGTTATGGACAAAATCGACATTTTAGAGCAGTTTAGAGCCATAATTATGAAAAGTGTGTAATTTAGCATATGGGGTGTTTTCAGTGACCACTCCCTAAATAAACCAAATTCTTTGTCAACAATTTTATTATGATTGCAAAGCATATAATCCCTCTCAAATCGTGTACAATATGAAGCTCATACAACATTCTGTTTTTGAGTTATGGACAAAAACGACATTTTAGAGCAGTTTAGAGCCATAATTATGAAACGTGTGTAATTTAGCATATGGGGTGTTTTCGGTGACCACTCCCTAAGTAAACCAAATTCGTTATCAACAATTTTATTATGATTGCAAAGTATATAACCCACTCTCAAATCGTGTGAAATTTGAAGCTCATACGACATTCCGTTTTTGAGTTATGAGACAAAAACGAAATTTAGATGAAATATTTTGCATTCGGTAGAGACAATCAAGGAAAAAGTCCTTGGAACGCTTGGCACACTCTGTCGAAATTCCGTGCAGAATTTCTTATGTTCATGGAAATGACCTATATTGTGTTTGGGAAGAAACATGACATCTACAACAATGATTTACCCTTCCCCCTCTCCCCATCAAGCAATGTTGGAACACATTGGGGAACCGCTGAAGACATTGGCAGTTCTCAACATTGCACGGGGGAGAGGGGTGACAGTTTTCCGTTATTTACACGCAAGCGTTCCAAGACTTTTTTCCTTGATTGTCTCTACCGAATGCAAAATATTTCATCTAAATTTCGTTTTTGTCTCATAACTCAAAAACGGAATGTCGTATGAGCTTCAAATTGCACACGATTTGAGAGTGGATCATATGCTTTGTAATCATAATAAAATTGTTAATAAAGAATTTGGTTTATTTAAGGAGTGGTCATTGGAAACGCCCCCTATGCTAAATTACTCACGTTTTTAATCATGGCTCTAAAATGCTCTAAAATGTCGTTTTTGTCCATAACTCAAAAACAGAATGTTGTATGAGTTTCATATTGCACCAGATTTGAGAGTAGATAATATCCTTTGAATCATAATAAAATGTTTGATAAAATTGTTGGGTTATTCAGGAGTGGTCACTGAAAACACCTCCTATGCTAAATTACACAAGTTTCTGTAATTATGCCTCTACTGTAGTCAAATTTCGTTTTTGTCTCGTAACTCAAAAACACTACAAATACATTTATTTACAATATCACAATGTTTTGCAGCATGTTTCCAAAATATTTTCAATGTTATTAAAACTTCAAACATTTTGTACCCTTTACGATATAATCCAACATGTAAATGTTTTGTCTAAAACTTGTGTTTGCTGAGTATAGGCATATATAAATGTTTTCTGGAAAACTTGTGTATGCTGAGTATAGGCATATCCGAGCGAATCACAAAGATCATGATGTAACAATTTGAAACAACTCATTTCTGAATATTATTTCTATTAAGACACGCTTTTGCGATGAGAAAAACAAGAAGAAAAAAAACACAATTGAATATACTTTTAAAAAAAAGACCACCACTGGGACTCGAACCATTCACATCGGTCAATAGTCAAAAGGTTATCAGTCTGAGGACTAATCCGCTACGCCACGCTGCCATTTCGCAATCGAAGTAACAAGTTTTGTTCTTTTATAGTAATCAGGTATCGGGGAAAGTGTAAACTTGTATAGAGTGCTTGCACGAAAGGTCATGAGTTCAAATCATCCTTCCAGACACGCTCCATAAGATATGCTAATGCATGGAGTACAAAGAATTACTTTGATCAAAACCAGTTAAACAGGTGATTGGTATTGTACTCCGTGCATTTGCATGTCCTCTGGAGCGTGTCTTTAGGATGGTTTGAACTTTGTGATCTTCCATGCAAGCACCCTATAGTAGAAACCTCAAAATGTATCAGTTTACCATAATGACAAAATGGTCCAAAATCGATATTTTATGTTTTTAGGCCGCATCTCACGAAGCGTCACGTTCGTTTACATTTGCTATACCAATTGAAAATGTTTTATTGCAACAGGAATGATATAAAATTTGTTAACAGTTAAGTTTACCAATTTGAATTGAAATAAATACGCATAAACAACTCATTTCTGAATATTATTTATATTAAAATACGCTTTTGCGATGAGAAAAAAAAAACAAGAAAAGAAAAAAGAAAACAACAATTGAATATACTTTTAAAAAAGACCACCATTGGGACTCGAACCACATTGGTCAATAGTCAAAGGTTATCAGTCTGAGGACTAATCCGCTACGCCACGCTGCCATTTCGCAATCGAAGTAACAAGTTGTGTTCTTTATAGTTCAGGTATCGTGGAAAGTGTAAACTTGTATAGTAGAAATGGCAAAGTGTATCAGTTTACCATAATGACAAAATAGTAAAAATCGACATTTTATGTTTTTTGAGATCGCAGGTGAAGCTTCACGTTCTTTTACATTATAACAATTGAGAATGTTTATTGCAAAAAATGAATGAAACATTTTGAATTGATGACATATCATGAAATTTGCGGCCTTTGCATTCATTTCAATTGGAAAACGAACGTGAAAATGTCGATTTTGGACCATTTTGTCATTATGGTAAACTGATACACTTTGCCATTTCTACTATACAAGTTTACACTTTCCCCGATACCTGACTACTATAAAAGAACAAAACTTGTTACTTCGTTTGTGCAATGGCAGCGTGGCGTAGCGGATTAGTCCTCCGACTGTTAACGTTTTGGCTATTGACTGATGTGCATGGTTCGAGTCCCAATGGTGGTCTATATTTTTCTTTAAGTGTATTAAATTGTTGTTGTTTTTTTTTTATTTTTTTCTCATCGCAAAAGCGTATTTTGTTATAAATACTATTCAGAAAAGAGTTGTTTCAAATTGTTACATCATAATCTTTCTGATTCGCTCGGATGTGCCTATACTCAGTAAACACAAGTTTTAGAGAAAACATAAATTTTACACGTTAGGTTATATCATAAAGGGTACATAACGTTTTAAAAACAATAAAAAAACCATTTTGGAAACATGCTGCAAAACATTGTGATATTGTACGAAAAATGCATTTGTAGTGTTTTTGAGTTATGAGACAAAAACGAAAATTGACTCAGTATCATACAGAAGAGGGCCATAATTACAAAACTTGTGTCATTTAGCATAGGAGGTGTTGTCAGTGACCAATCCCTAAATAACTCAACATTTTTATCAACAATTTTATTATGATTCAAAAGGATATTATCTACTCTCTAATCGTGTGCAATATGAAGCTCATACAACATTCTGTTTTTGAGTTATGGACAAAATCGACATTTTAGAGCAGTTTAGAGCCATAATTATGAAAAGTGTGTAATTTAGCATATGGGGTGTTTTCAGTGACCACTCCCTAAATAAACCAAATTCTTTATCAACAATTTTATTATGATTGCAAAGCATATAATCCCCTCTCAAATCGTGTACAATATGAAGCTCATACAACATTCTGTTTTTGAGTTATGGACAAAAACGACATTTTAGAGCAGTTTAGAGCCATAATTATGAAACGTGTGTAATTTAGCATATGGGGTGTTTTCGGTGACCACTCCCTAAGTAAACCAAATTCGTTATCAACAATTTTATTATGATTGCAAAGTATATAACCCACTCTCAAATCGTGTGAAATTTGAAGCTCATACGACATTCTGTTTTTGAGTTATGAGACAAAAACGAAATTTAGATGAAATATTTTGCATTCGGTAGAGACAATCAAGGAAAAAAGTCCTTGGAACGCTTGGCACACTCTGTCGAAATTCCGTGCAGAATTTCTTATGTTCATGGAAATGACCTATATTGTGTTTGGGAAGAAACATGACATCTACAACAATGATTTACCCTTCCCTCTCCCCATCAAGCAATGTTGGAACACATTGGGGAACCGCTGAAGACATTGGCAGTTCTCAACATTGCACGGGGGAGAGGGGTGACAGTTTTCCGTTATTTACACGCAAGCGTTCCAAGACTTTTTTCCTTGATTGTCTCTACCGAATGCAAAATATTTCATCTAAATTTCGTTTTTGTCTCATAACTCAAAAAACGGAATGTCGTATGAGCTTCAAATTGCACACGATTTGAGAGTGGATCATATGCTTTGTAATCATAATAAAATTGTTAATAAAGAATTTGGTTTATTTAAGGAGTGGTCATTGGAAACACCCCTATGCTAAATTACTCACGTTTCTTAATCATGGCTCTAAAATGCTCTAAAATATCGTTTTTGTCCATAACTCAAAAACAGAATGTTGTATGAGTTTCATATTGCACCAGATTTGAGAGTAGATAATATCCTTTTGAATCATAATAAAATGTTTGATAAAATTGTTGGGTTATTCAGGGAGTGGTCACTGAAAACACCTCCTATGCTAAATTACACAAGTTTCGTAATTATGCCCTCTACTGTAGTCAAATTTCGTTTTTGTCTCGTAACTCAAAAACACTACAAATACATTTATTTACAATATCACAATGTTTTGCAGCATGTTTCCAAAATATTTTCAATGTTATTAAAACTTCAAACATTTTGTACCCTTTACGATATAATCCAACATGTAAATGTTTTGTCTAAAACTTGTGTTTGCTGAGTATAGGCATATATAAATGTTTTCTGGAAAACTTGTGTATGCTGAGTATAGGCATATCCGAGCGAATCACAAAGATCATGATGTAACAATTTGAAACAACTCATTTCTGAATATTATTTCTATTAAGACACGCTTTTGCGATGAGAAAACAAGAAGAAAAAAACACAATTGAATATACTTTTAAAAAAAAAGACCACCACTGGGACTCGAACCATTCACATCGGTCAATAGTCAAAAGGTTATCAGTCTGAGGACTAATCCGCTACGCCACGCTGCCATTTCGCAATCGAAGTAACAAGTTTTGTTCTTATAGTAATCAGGTATCGGGGAAAGTGTAAACTTGTATAGAGTGCTTGCACGAAAGGTCATGAGTTCAAATCATCTCTCCAGACACGCTCCATAAGATATGCTAATGCATGGAGTACAAAGAATTACTTTGATCAAAACCAGTTAAACAGGTGATTGGTATTGTACTCCGTGCATTTGCATGTCCTCTGGAGCGTGTCTTAGGATGGTTTGAACTTTGTGATCTTCCATGCAAGCACCCTATAGTAGAAACCTCAAAATGTATCAGTTTACCATAATGACAAAATGGTCCAAAATCGATATTTTATGTTTTAGGCCGCATCTCACGAAGCGTCACGTTCGTTTACATTTGCTATACCAATTGAAAATGTTTTATTGCAACAGGAATGATATAAAATTTGTTAACAGTTAAGTTTACCAATTTGAATTGAAATAAATACGCATAAACAACTCATTTCTGAATATTATTTATATTAAAAATACGCTTTTGCGATGAGAAAAAGAAAAAGAAAAAAGAAAACAACAATTGAATATACTTTTAAAGACCACCATTGGGACTCGAACCACATTGGTCAATAGTCTGTTATCAGTCTGAGGACTAATCCGCTATTTTCACGCTGCCATTTCGCAATCAGGAATTTGTTTGTTGTGTTCTTTTATGTTTAGTCAGGTATTGAAAGTGTACGCATGTATATTTATTTCAATTCAAAATGGTAAAGTGTTAACAAATTTCATATAAGAGATCAAGGTGTTAACAAATTTCATATAAGAGATCAAGGTGTCACTTTCTTTTGCATTGACAAAAAAACATTCTCAATTGGTATAGCAAATGTAAACGAACGTGACGCGTCATGAGATGCGGCCTCAAAAACATAAATGTCGATTTTGGACCATTTTGTCATTATGGTAAACTGATACACTTTGCCATTTCTACTATACAAGTTTACACTTTCCTATAATGATACCTGACTACTATAAAAGAACAAAACTTGTTACTTCGTTTGTGCAATGGCAGCGTGGCGTAGCGGATTAGTCCTCCGACTGTTAACGTTTTGGCTATTGACTGATGTGCATGGTTCGAGTCCCAATGGTGGTCTATATTTTTTCTTTAAGTGTATTAAATTGTTGTTGTTTTTTTCTTTTATTTTTTTCTCATCGCAAAAGCGTATTTTGTTATAAATACTATTCAGAAAAGAGTTGTTTCAAATTGTTACATCATAATCTTTCTGATTCGCTCGGATGTGCCTATACTCAGTAAACACAAGTTTTAGAGAAAACATAAATTTTACACGTTAGGTTATATCATAAAGGGTACATAACGTTTTAATAACATTAAAAAACCCATTTTGGAAACATGCTGCAAAACATTGTGATATTGTACGAAAAATGCATTTGTAGTGTTTTTGAGTTATGAGACAAAAACGAAAATTGACTCAGTATCATACAGAAGAGGGCCATAATTACAAAACTTGTGTCATTTAGCATAGGAGGTGTTGTCAGTGACCAATCCCTAAATAACTCAACATTTTTATCAACAATTTTATTATGATTCAAAAGGATATTATCTACTCTCTAATCGTGTGCAATATGAAGCTCATACAACATTCTGTTTTTGAGTTATGGACAAAATCGACATTTTAGAGCAGTTTAGAGCCATAATTATGAAAAGTGTGTAATTTAGCATATGGGGTGTTTTCAGTGACCACTCCCTAAATAAACCAAATTCTTTGTCAACAATTTTATTATGATTGCAAAGCATATAATCCCCTCTCAAATCGTGTACAATATGAAGCTCATACAACATTCTGTTTTTGAGTTATGGACAAAAACGACATTTTAGAGCAGTTTAGAGCCATAATTATGAAACGTGTGTAATTTAGCATATGGGGTGTTTTCGGTGACCACTCCCTAAGTAAACCAAATTCGTTATCAACAATTTTATTATGATTGCAAAGTATATAACCCACTCTCAAATCGTGTGAAATTTGAAGCTCATACGACATTCCGTTTTTGAGTTATGAGACAAAAACGAAATTTAGATGAAATATTTTGCATTCGGTAGAGACAATCAAGGAAAAAGTCCTTGGAACGCTTGGCACACTCTGTCGAAATTCCGTGCAGAATTTCTTATGTTCATGGAAATGACCTTCATTGTGTTTGGGAAGAAACATGACATCTACAACAAAGATTTGCCCTTCCCTTTTCCCCATCAAGCAATGTTGGAACACATTGGGGAACCGCTGAAGACATTGGCAGTTCTCAACATTGCACGGGGAGAGGGGTGACAGTTTTCCGTTATTTACACGCAAGCGTTCCAAGACTTTTTTCCTTGATTGTCTCTACCGAATGCAAAATATTTCATCTAAATTTCGTTTTTTGTCTCATAACTCAAAAAAAACGGAATGTCGTATGAGCTTCAAATTGCACACGATTTGAGAGTGATCATATGCTTTGTAATCATAATAAAATTGTTAATAAAGAATTTGGTTTATTTAAGGAGTGGTCATTGAACACCCCTATGCTAAATTACTCACGTTTTTAATCATGGCTCTAAATGCTCTAAAAATGTCGTTTTTGTCCATAACTCAAAAACAGAATGTTGTATGAGTTTCATATTGCACCAGATTTGAGAGTAGATAATATCCTTTGAATCATAATAAATGTTTGATAAAATTGTTGGGTTATTCAGGGAGTGGTCACTGAAAACACCTCCTATGCTAAATTACACAAGTTTCGTAATTATGCCCTCTACTGTAGTCAAATTTCGTTTTTGTCTCGTAACTCAAAAACACTACAAATACATTTATTTACAATATCACAATGTTTTGCAGCATGTTTCCAAAATATTTTCAATGTTATTAAAACTTCAAACATTTTGTACCCTTTACGATATAATCCAACATGTAAATGTTTTGTCTAAAACTTGTGTTTGCTGAGTATAGGCATATATAAATGTTTTCTGGAAAACTTGTGTATGCTGAGTATAGGCATATCCGAGCGAATCACAAAGATCATGATGTAACAATTTGAAACAACTCATTTCTGAATATTATTTCTATTAAGACACGCTTTTGCGATGAGAAAACAAGAAGAAAAAAAACACAATTGAATATAGGCGTACTTAAAAAAAAAAAGACCACCACTGGGACTCGAACCATTCACATCGGTCAATAGTCAAAAGGTTATCAGTCTGAGGACTAATCCGCTACGCCACGCTGCCATTTCGCAATCGAAGTAACAAGTTTTGTTCTTTATAGTAATCAGGTATCGGGGAAAGTGTAACTTAGAGAGTGCTTGCACGAAAGGTCATGAGTTCAAATCATCCTTCCAGACACGCTCCATAAGATATGCTAATGCATGGAGTACAAAGAATTACTTTGATCAAAACCAGTTAAACAGGTGATTGGTATTGTACTCCGTGCATTTGCATGTCCTCTGGAGCGTGTCTTTAGGATGGTTTGAACTTTGTGATCTTCCATGCAAGCACCCTATAGTAGAAACCTCAAAATGTATCAGTTTACCATAATGACAAAATGGTCCAAAATCGATATTTTATGTTTTTAGGCCGCATCTCACGAAGCGTCACGTTCGTTTACATTTGCTATACCAATTGAAAATGTTTTATTGCAACAGGAATGATATAAAATTTGTTAACAGTTAAGTTTACCAATTTGAATTGAAATAAATACGCATAAACAACTCATTTCTGAATATTATTTATATTAAAATACGCTTTTGCGACAAGAAAAAAAACAAAGAAAAGAAAAAAGAAAACAACAATTGAATATACTTTTAAAAAGACCACCATTGGGACTCGAACCACATGGTCAATAGTCAAAAGGTTATCAGTCTGAGGACTAATCGCTACGCCACGCTGCCATTTTTCGCAATCAAGTAACAAGTTGTGTTAAATAGTAGTCAGGTATTGGAAAGTGTATTTTGTATAGTAGAAATGGAAAACGCATATATATTTACCATTTCAAAATAGTCAAAATCGTACATTTATGTTTTAATCTCAAATTTCATATAAGAGATCAAGGAATGTCATTTGCTTTGCATTAAAACATTCTCAATTGGTATAGCAAATGTAAACGAACTTGACGCGTCATGAGATGAAAGAAAAACATAAAATGTCGATTTTGACCATTTTGTCATTATGGTAAACTGATACACTTTGCCATTTCTACTATACAAGTTTACACTTTCCTGATACCTGACTACTATAAAAGAACAAAACTTGTTACTTCGTTTGTGCAATGGCAGCGTGGCGTAGCGGATTAGTCCTCCGACTGTTAACGTTTTGGCTATTGACTGATGTGCATGGTTCGAGTCCCAATGGTGGCTATATTTTTCTTTAAGTGTATTAAATTGTTGTTGTTTTTTTCTTTTATTTTTTCTCATCGCAAAAGCGTATTTTGTTATAAATACTATTCAGAAAAGAGTTGTTTCAAATTGTTACATCATAATCTTTCTGATTCGCTCGGATGTGCCTATACTCAGTAAACACAAGTTTTAGAGAAAACATAAATTTTACACGTTAGGTTATATCATAAAGGGTACATAACGTTTTAATAACATTAAAAAACACATTTTGGAAACATGCTGCAAAACATTGTGATATTGTACGAAAAATGCATTTGTAGTGTTTTTGAGTTATGAGACAAAAACGAAAATTGACTCAGTATCATACAGAAGAGGGCCATAATTACAAAACTTGTGTCATTTAGCATAGGAGGTGTTGTCAGTGACCAATCCCTAAATAACTCAACATTTTTATCAACAATTTTATTATGATTCAAAAGGATATTATCTACTCTCTAATCGTGTGCAATATGAAGCTCATACAACATTCTGTTTTTGAGTTATGGACAAAATCGACATTTTAGAGCAGTTTAGAGCCATAATTATGAAAAGTGTGTAATTTAGCATATGGGGTGTTTTCAGTGACCACTCCCTAAATAAACCAAATTCTTTGTCAACAATTTTATTATGATTGCAAAGCATATAATCCCTCTCTAATCGTGTACAATATGAAGCTCATACAACATTCTGTTTTTGAGTTATGGACAAAAACGACATTTTAGAGCAGTTTAGAGCCATAATTATGAAACGTGTGTAATTTAGCATATGGGGTGTTTTCGGTGACCACTCCCTAAGTAAACCAAATTCGTTATCAACAATTTTATTATGATTGCAAAGTATATAACCCACTCTCAAATCGTGTGAAATTTGAAGCTCATACGACATTCCGTTTTTGAGTTATGAGACAAAAACGAAATTTAGATGAAATATTTTGCATTCGGTAGAGACAATCAAGGAAAAAGTCTTGGAACGCTTGGCACACTCTGTCGAAATTCCGTGCAGAATTTCTTATGTTCATGGAAATGACCTATATTGTGTTTGGGAAGAAACATGACATCTACAACAATGATTTACCCTTCCCTTTCCCCATCAAGCAATGTTGGAACACATTGGGGAACCGCTGAAGACATTGGCAGTTCTCAACATTGCACGGGGAGAGGGGTGACAGTTTTCCGTTATTTACACGCAAGCGTTCCAAGACTTTTTTTCCTTGATTGTCTCTACCGAATGCAAAATATTTCATCTAAATTTCGTTTTTGTCTCATAACTCAAAAACGGAATGTCGTATGAGCTTCAAATTGCACACGATTTGAGAGTGGATCATATGCTTTGTAATCATAATAAAATTGTTAATAAAGAATTTGGTTTATTTAGAGAGTAGTCATTGGAAACACCCTCTATGCTAAATTACTCACGTTTCATAATCATGGATCTAAAATGCTCTAAAATGTCGTTTTGTCCATAACTCAAAAAACAGAATGTTGTAATGAGTTTCATATTGCACCAGATTTGAGAGTAGATAATATCCTTTTGAATCATAATAAAATGTTTGATAAAATTGTTGGGTTATTCAGGGAGTGGTCACTGAAAACACCTCCTATGCTAAATTACACAAGTTTCGTAATTATGCCCTCTACTGTAGTCAAATTTCGTTTTTGTCTCGTAACTCAAAAACACTACAAATACATTTATTTACAATATCACAATGTTTTGCAGCATGTTTCCAAAAATATTTTCAATGTTATTAAAACTTCAAACATTTTGTACCTTTACGATATAATCCAACATGTAAATGTTTTGTCTAAAACTTGTGTTTGCTGAGTATAGGCATATATAAATGTTTTCTGGAAAACTTGTGTATGCTGAGTATAGGCATATCCGAGCGAATCACAAAGATCATGATGTAACAATTTGAAACAACTCATTTCTGAATATTATTTCTATTAAGACACGCTTTTGCGATGAGAAAAACAAGAAGAAAAAAACACAATTGAATATACTTTTAAAAAAAAGACCACCACTGGGACTCGAACCATTCACATCGGTCAATAGTCAAAAGGTTATCAGTCTGAGGACTAATCCGCTACGCCACGCTGCCATTTCGCAATCGAAGTAACAAGTTTTGTTCTTTTATAGTAATCAGGTATCGGGGAAAGTGTAAACTTGTATAGAGTGCTTGCACGAAAGGTCATGAGTTCAATCATCTCAGACACGCTCCATAAGATATGCTAATGCATGGAGTACAAAGAATTACTTTGATCAAAACCAGTTAAACAGGTGATTGGTATTGTACCGTGCATTTGCATGTCCTCTGGAGCGTGTCTTTAGGATGGTTTGAACTTTGTGATCTTCCATGCAAGCACCCTATAGTAGAAACCTCAAAATGTATCAGTTTACCATAATGACAAAATGGTCCAAAATCGATATTTTATGTTTTAGGCCGCATCTCACGAAGCGTCACGTTCGTTTACATTTGCTATACCAATTGAAAATGTTTTATTGCAACAGGAATGATATAAAATTTGTTAACAGTTAAGTTTACCAATTTGAATTGAAATAAATACGCATAAACAACTCATTTCTGAATATTATTTATATTAAAATACGCTTTGCGATGAGAGAAAAAAAAACAAGAAAGAAAAAGAAAACAACAATTGAATATACTTTTAAAAAAAAGACCACCATTGGGACTCGAACCACATTGGTCAATAGTCAAAGGTTATCAGTCTGAGGACTAATCCGCTACGCCACGCTGCCATTCACTGCAATCGAAGTAACAAGTTGTGTTCTTTTATAGTGAGGTATATTGGTTTACATTTGCTATAATATATGAAACTTGTATAGTAGATTTTCATTTTGAATTGAAAGAAATACGCATATAGTTTATTTCAATTCAAATGGTAAAGTGTTAACAAATTTCATATAAGAGATCATGTGTTATTCCTTTGCATTAAAACATTCTCAATTGGTATAGCAAATGTAAACGAACGTGACGCGTCATGAGATGCGGCCTCAAAAAACATAAAATGTCGATTTTGGACCATTTTGTCATTATGGTAAACTGATACACTTTGCCATTTCTATATGAAATTTGTTAACAGTTTACACTTTCCCGATACCTGACTACATATAAAAGAACAAAACTTGTTACTTGTTTGTGCAATGGCAGCGTGGCGTAGCGGATTAGTCCTCCGACTGTTAACGTTTTGGCTATTGACTGATGTGCATGGTTCGAAAGTCCCAATGGTGGTCTATATTTTTCTTAAGTGTATTAAATTGTTGTTGTTTTTTTCTTTTATTTTTTCCTCATCGCAAAAGCGTATTTTGTTATAAATACTATTCAGAAAAGAGTTGTTTCAAATTGTTACATCATAATCTTTCTGATTCGCTCGGATGTGCCTATACTCAGTAAACACAAGTTTTAGAGAAAACATAAATTTTACACGTTAGGTTATATCATAAAGGGTACATAACGTTTTAATAACATTAAAAAACACATTTTGGAAACATGCTGCAAAACATTGTGATATTGTACGAAAAATGCATTTGTAGTGTTTTTGAGTTATTTTTCAAAAACGAAAATTGACTCAGTATCATACAGAAGAGGGCCATAATTACAAAACTTGTGTCATTTAGCATAGGAGGTGTTGTCAGTGACCAATCCCTAAATAACTCAAAATTTTTATCAACAATTTTATTATGATTCAAAAGGATATTATCTACTCTCTAATCGTGTGCAATATGAAGGGCATACACCATTCTGTTTTTGAGTTATGGACAAAATCGACATTTTAGAGCAGTTTAGAGCCATAATTATGAAAAGTGTGTAATTTAGCATATGGGGTGTTTTCAGTGACCACTCCCTAAATAAACCAAATTCTTTGTCAACAATTTTATTATGATTGCAAAGCATATAATCCCCTCTCAAATCGTGTACAATATGAAGCTCATACAACATTCTGTTTTTGAGTTATGGACAAAAACGACATTTTAGAGCAGTTTAGAGCCATAATTATGAAACGTGTGTAATTTAGCATATGGGGTGTTTTCGGTGACCACTCCCTAAGTAAACCAAATTCGTTATCAACAATTTTATTATGATTGCAAAGTATATAACCCACTCTCAAATCGTGTGAAATTTGAAGCTCATACGACATTCCGTTTTGAGTTATGAGACAAAAACGAAATTTAGATGAAATATTTTGCATTCGGTAGAGACAATCAAGGAAAAAGTCCTTGGAACGCTTGGCACACTCTGTCGAAATTCCGTGCAGAATTTCTTATGTTCATGGAAATGACCTATATTGTGTTTGGGAAGAAACATGACATCTACAACAATGATTTACCCTTCCCCTTTCCCCATCAAGCAATGTTGGAACACATTGGGGAACCGCTGAAGACATTGGCAGTTCTCAACATTGCACGGGGAGAGGGGTGACAGTTTTCCGTTATTTACACGCAAGCGTTCCAAGACTTTTTTTCCTTGATTGTCTCTACCGAATGCAAAATATTTCATCTAAATTTCGTTTTGTCTCATAACTCAAAACGGAATGTATGAGCTTCAAATTGCACACGATTTGAGAGTGGATCATATGCTTTGTAATCATAATAAAATTGTTAATAAAGAATTTGGTTTATTTAAGGAGTGGTCATTGAAACACCCTCATGCTAAATTACTCACGTTTCTTAATCATGGCTCTAAAATGCTCTAAAATGTCGTTTTTGTCCATAACTCAAAAAACAGAATGTTGTATGAGTTTCATATTGCACCAGATTTGAGAGTAGATAATATCCTTTTGAATCATAATAAAATGTTTGATAAAATTGTTGGGTTATTCAGGGAGTGGTCACTGAAAACACCTCCTATGCTAAATTACACAAGTTTCTGTAATTATGCCTCTACTGTAGTCAAATTTCTTTTTTGTCTCGTAACTCAAAAACACTACAAATGCATTTTATTACAATATCACAATGTTTTGCAGCATGTTTCCAAAATATTTTCAATGTTATTAAAACTTCAAACATTTTGTACCCTTTACGATATAATCCAACATGTAAATGTTTTGTCTAAAACTTGTGTTTGCTGAGTATAGGCATATATAAATGTTTTCTGGAAAACTTGTGTATGCTGAGTATAGGCATATCCGAGCGAATCACAAAGATCATGATGTAACAATTTGAAACAACTCATTTCTGAATATTATTTCTATTAAGACACGCTTTTGCGATGAGAAAAACAAGAAGAAAAAAACACAATTGAATATACTTTTTAAAAAAAAGACCACCACTGGGACTCGAACCATTCACATCGGTCAATAGTCAAAAGGTTATCAGTCTGAGGACTAATCCGCTACGCCACGCTGCCATTTC
This sequence comes from Amphiura filiformis, assembly GCF_039555335.1. Lineage (NCBI taxonomy): Eukaryota > Metazoa > Echinodermata > Ophiuroidea > Amphilepidida > Amphiuridae > Amphiura > Amphiura filiformis. The sequence goes on along the minus strand of NC_092638.1, from coordinate 33,542,324 downwards.
GCAATCGAAGTAACAAGTTTTGTTCTTTTATAGTAATCAGGTATCGGGAAAGTGTAACTTGTATAGAGTGCTTGCACGAAAGGTCATGAGTTCAAATCATCTTCCAGACACGTTCCAGAAGACATGCTAATGCATGGAGTACAAAGAATTTACTTTGATCAAAACCAGTTAAACAGGTGATTGGTATTGTACTCCGTGCATTTGCATGTCCTCTGGAGCGTGTCTTTAGGATGGTTTGAACTTTGTGATCTTCCATGCAAGCACCCTATAGTAGAAACCTCAAAATGTATCAGTTTACCATAATGACAAAATGGTCCAAAATCGATATTTTATGTTTTTAGGCCGCATCTCACGAAGCGTCACGTTCGTTTACATTTGCTATACCAATTGAAAATGTTTTATTGCAACAGGAATGATATAAAATTTGTTAACAGTTAAGTTTACCAATTTGAATTGAAATAAATACGCATAAACAACTCATTTCTGATTTATATTAAAATACGCTTTTGCGATGAGAAAAAAAAAACAATAAAAGAGAAAAGAAAACAACAATTGAATATACTTTTAAAAAAGACCACCAATGGGACTCGAACCACATCGGTCAATAGTCAAAGGTTATCAGTCTGAGGACTAATCCGCTACGCCACGCTGCCATTTCGCAATCGCAAAAGTAACAACATTGTGTTCTTTTACCATTTTGAGTAGTCAAGAAATCGTGCATATATATAAATTTGTATAGTAGAAATGGCAAAGTGTATCAGTTTCATATAAGAGAAAATAGTCCAAAATGACATTCCTTTTGCATTAAAACATTCTTCAATTGGTATAGCATTGTAAACGAACGTACCAATTGAGAGATGCGTTTTTAAAAAAAAAAATGTCGATTTTGGACCATTTTGTATTATGGTAAACTGATACCATTTTGCCATTTCTATATATATTTATTTACACTTTCCCCGATACCTGACTACTATATAAAGAACAAAACATTTGTTACTTCGTTTGTGCAATGGCAGCGTGGCGTAGCGGATTAGTCCTCCGACTGTTAACGTTTTGGCTTATTGACTGATGTGCATGGTTCGAGTCCCAATGGTGGTCATATATTTTTCTTTAAGTGTATTAAATTGTTGTTGTTTTTTCTTTTTATTTTTTATCATCGCAAAAGCGTTTTTTGTTATAAATAATATTCAGAAAAGAGTTGTTTCAAATTGTTACATCATAATCTTTCTGATTCGCTCGGATGTGCCTATACTCAGTAAACACAAGTTTTAGAAAAACATAAATTTTACACGTTAGGTTATATCATAAAGGGTACATAACGTTTTAATAACATTAAAAAACACATTTTGGAAACATGCTGCAAAACATTGTGATATTGTACGAAAAATGCATTTGTAGTGTTTTTGAGTTATGAGACAAAAACGAAAATTGACTCAGTATCATACAGAAGAGGGCCATAATTACAAAACTTGTGTCATTTAGCATAGGAGGTGTTGTCAGTGACCAATCCCTAAATAACTCAACATTTTTATCAACAATTTTATTATGATTCAAAAGGATATTATCTACTCTCTAATCGTGTGCAATATGAAGCTCATACAACATTCTGTTTTTGAGTTATGGACAAAATCGACATTTTAGAGCAGTTTAGAGCCATAATTATGAAAAGTGTGTAATTTAGCATATGGGGTGTTTTCAGTGACCACTCCTAAATAAACCAAATTCTTTGTCAACAATTTTATTATGATTGCAAAGCATATAATCCTCTCTCAAATCGTGTACAATATGAAGCTCATACAACATTCTGTTTTTGAGTTATGGACAAAAACGACATTTTAGAGCAGTTTAGAGCCATAATTATGAAACGTGTGTAATTTAGCATATGGGGTGTTTTCGGTGACCACTCCCTAAGTAAACCAAATTCGTTATCAACAATTTTATTATGATTGCAAAGTATATAACCCACTCTCAAATCGTGTGAAATTTGAAGCTCATACGACATTCCGTTTTTGAGTTATGAGACAAAAACGAAATTTAGATGAAATATTTTGCATTCGGTAGAGACAATCAAGGAAAAAAGTCCTTGGAACGCTTGGCACACTCTGTCGAAATTCCGTGCAGAATTTCTTATGTTCATGGAAATGACCTATATTGTGTTTGGGAAGAAACATGACATCTACAACAATGATTTACCTTCCCTTTCCCCATCAAGCAATGTTGGAACACATTGGGGAACCGCTGAAGACATTGGCAGTTCTCAACATTGCACGGGGAGAGGGGGGTGACAGTTTTCCGTTATTTACACGCAAGCGTTCCAAGACTTTTACCTTGATTGTCTCTACCGAATGCAAAATATTTCATCTAAATTTCGTTTTTGTCTCATAACTCAAAAACGGAATGTCGTATGAGCTTCAAATTGCACACGATTTGAGAGTGGATCATATGCTTTGTAATCATAATAAAATTGTTAATAAAGAATTTGGTTTATTTAAGGAGTGGTCATTGGAAACACCCCCTATGCTAAATTACTCACGTTTCTTAATCATGGCTCTAAAATGCTCTAAAATGTCGTTTTTGTCCATAACTCAAAAACAGAATGTTGTATGAGTTTCATATTGCACCAGATTTGAGAGTAGATAATATCCTTTGAATCATAATAAAATGTTTGATAAAATTGTTGGGTTATTCAGGAGTGGTCACTGAAAACACCTCCTATGCTAAATTACACAAGTTTCGTAATTATGCCCTCTACTGTAGTCAAATTTCGTTTTTGTCTCGTAACTCAAAAACACTACAAATACATTTATTTACAATATCACAATGTTTTTGCAGCATGTTTCCAAAATATTTTCAATGTTATTAAAACTTCAAACATTTTGTACCCTTTACGATATAATCCAACATGTAAATGTTTTGTCTAAAACTTGTGTTTGCTGAGTATAGGCATATATAAATGTTTTCTGGAAAACTTGTGTATGCTGAGTATAGGCATATCCGAGCGAATCACAAAGATCATGATGTAACAATTTGAAACAACTCATTTCTGAATATTATTTCTATTAAGACACGCTTTTGCGATGAGAAAAACAAGAAGAAAAAAACACAATTGAATATACTTTTAAAAAAAAGACCACCACTGGGACTCGAACCATTCACATCGGTCAATAGTCAAAAGGTTATCAGTCTGAGGACTAATCCGCTACGCCACGCTGCCATTTCGCAATCGAAGTAACAAGTTTTGTTCTTTTATAGTAATCAGGTATCGGGGAAAGTGTAAACTTGTATAGAGTGCTTGCACGAAAGGTCATGAGTTCAAATCATCCTCCAGACACGCTCCATAAGATATGCTAATGCATGGAGTACAAAGAATTACTTTGATCAAAACCAGTTAAACAGGTGATTGGTATTGTACTCCGTGCATTTGCATGTCCTCTGGAGCGTGTCTTTAGGATGGTTTGAACTTTGTGATCTTCCATGCAAGCACCCTATAGTAGAAACCTCAAAATGTATCAGTTTACCATAATGACAAAATGGTCCAAAATCGATATTTTATGTTTTTAGGCCGCATCTCACGAAGCGTCACGTTCGTTTACATTTGCTATACCAATTGAAAATGTTTTATTGCAACAGGAATGATATAAAATTTGTTAACAGTTAAGTTTACCAATTTGAATTGAAATAAATACGCATAAACAACTCATTTCTGAATATTATTTATATTAAAATACGCTTTTGCGATGAGAAAAAAAAAACAAGAAAAGAAAAAAGAAAACAACAATTGAATATACTTTTAAAAAAGACCACCATTGGGACTCGAACCACATTGGTCAATAGTCAAAAGGTTATCAGTCTGAGGACTAATCCGCTACGCCACGCTGCCATTTCGCAATCGAAGTAACAAGTTGTGTTCTTTTATAGTAGTCAGGTATCGTGGAAAGTGTAAACTTGTATAGTAGAAATGGCAAAGTGTATCAGTTTACCATAATGACAAAATGTCCAAATTTCGACATAAGAGATATGTCATTTTTGCATTAAAACATTCTCAATTGGTATAAAATGTAAACGTTCGTTTACGCTATCATGAGATGCGGCCTGCAAAACATAAAATTGATCGATATGAAATTTGGAACACTTTACCATTATGAATTAAACTGATACGCATATATATTTGCCATTTCAAAATGGTAACTATACAAGTTTAACTTTCATATAAAATCAAGTGATACCTGACTACTATAAAAGAACAAAACTTGTTACTTCGTTTGTAATGGCAGCGTGGCGTAAGCGGATTAGCCTCCGACTGTTAACGTTTTGGCTATTGACTGATGTGCATGGTTCGAGTCCCCAGTCTATATTTTTTCTTTAAGTGTATTAAATTGTTGTTTTTTTTCTTTTATTTTTTTCTCATCGCAAAAGCGTATTTTGTTATAAATACTATTCAGAAAAGAGTTGTTTCAAATTGTTACATCATAATCTTTCTGATTCGCTCGGATGTGCCTATACTCAGTAAACACAAGTTTTAGAGAAAACATAAATTTTACACGTTAGGTTATATCATAAAGGGTACATAACGTTTTAATAACATTAAAAACACATTTTGGAAACATGCTGCAAAACATTGTGATATTGTACGAAAAATGCATTTGTAGTGTTTTTGAGTTATGAGACAAAAACGAAAATTGACTCAGTATCATACAGAAGAGGGCCATAATTACAAAACTTGTGTCATTTAGCATAGGAGGTGTTGTCAGTGACCAATCCCTAAATAACTCAACATTTTTATCAACAATTTTATTATGATTCAAAAGGATATTATCTACTCTCTAATCGTGTGCAATATGAAGCTCATACAACATTCTGTTTTTGAGTTATGGACAAAATCGACATTTTAGAGCAGTTTAGAGCCATAATTATGAAAAGTGTGTAATTTAGCATATGGGGTGTTTTCAGTGACCACTCCCTAAATAAACCAAATTCTTTATCAACAATTTTATTATGATTGCAAAGCATATAATCCCCTCTCAAATCGTGTACAATATGAAGCTCATACAACATTCTGTTTTTGAGTTATGGAAAAAAACGACATTTTAGAGCAGTTTAGAGCCATAATTATGAAACGTGTGTAATTTAGCATATGGGGTGTTTTCGGTGACCACTCCTAAGTAAACCAAATTCGTTATCAACAATTTTATTATGATTGCAAAGTATATAACCCACTCTCAAATCGTGTGAAATTTGAAGCTCATACGACATTCCGTTTTTGAGTTATGAGACAAAAACGAAATTTAGATGAAATATTTTGCATTCGGTAGAGACAATCAAGGAAAAAAGTCCTTGGAACGCTTGGCACACTCTGTCGAAATTCCGTGCAGAATTTCTTATGTTCATGGAAATGACCTATATTGTGTTTGGGAAGAAACATGACATCTACAACAATGATTTACCCTTCCCTTTCCCCATCAAGCAATGTTGGAACACATTGGGGAACCGCTGAAGACATTGGCAGTTCTCAACATTGCACGGGGGAGAGGGGGTGACAGTTTTCCGTTATTTACACGCAAGCGTTCCAAGACTTTTTACCTTGATTGTCTCTACCGAATTCAAAAAATTTCATCTAAATTTCGTTTTGTCTCATAACTCAAAAACGGAATGTCGTATGAGCTCAAATTGCACACGATTTGAGAGTGGATCATATGCTTTGTAATCATAATAAAATTGTTAATAAAGAATTTGGTTTATTTAGGAGTGGTCATTGGAAACACCCCTATGCTAAATTACTCACGTTTCTTAATCATGGCTCTAAAATGCTCTAAAATGTCGTTTTTGTCCATAACTCAAAAACAGAATGTTGTATGAGTTTCATATTGCACCAGATTTGAGAGTAGATAATATCCTTTTGAATCATAATAAAATGTTTGATAAAATTGTTGGGTTATTCAGGAGTGGTCACTGAAAACACCTCCTATGCTAAATTACACAAGTTTCGTAATTATGCCTCTACTGTAGTCAAATTTCGTTTTTGTCTCGTAACTCAAAAACACTACAAATACATTTATTTACAATATCACAATGTTTTGCAGCATGTTTCCAAAATATTTTCAATGTTATTAAAACTTCAAACATTTTGTACCCTTTACGATATAATCCAACATGTAAATGTTTTGTCTAAAACTTGTGTTTGCTGAGTATAGGCATATATAAATGTTTTCTGGAAAACTTGTGTATGCTGAGTATAGGCATATCCGAGCGAATCACAAAGATCATGATGTAACAATTTGAAACAACTCATTTCTGAATATTATTTCTATTAAGACACGCTTTTGCGATGAGAAAAACAAGAAGAAAAAAACACAATTGAATATACTTTTAAAAAAAAAGACCACCACTGGGACTCGAACCATTCACATCGGTCAATAGTCAAAAGGTTATCAGTCTGAGGACTAATCCGCTACGCCACGCTGCCATTTCGCAATCGAAGTAACAAGTTTTGTTCTTTTATAGTAATCAGGTATCGGGGAAAGTGTAAACTTGTATAGAGTGCTTGCACGAAAGGTCATGAGTTCAAATCATCCTCAGACACGCTCCATAAGATATGCTAATGCATGGAGTACAAAGAATTACTTTGATCAAAACCAGTTAAACAGGTGATTGGTATTGTACTCCGTGCATTTGCATGTCCTCTGGAGCGTGTCTTTAGGATGGTTTGAACTTTGTGATCTTCCATGCAAGCACCCTATAGTAGAAACCTCAAAATGTATCAGTTTACCATAATGACAAAATGGTCCAAAATCGATATTTTATGTTTTTAGGCCGCATCTCACGAAGCGTCACGTTCGTTTACATTTGCTATACCAATTGAAAATGTTTTATTGCAACAGGAATGATATAAAATTTGTTAACAGTTAAGTTTACCAATTTGAATTGAAATAAATACGCATAAACAACTCATTTCTGAATATTATTTATATTAAAATACGCTTTTGCGATGAGAAAAAAAAACAAGAAAAGAAAAAAGAAAACAACAATTGAATATACTTTTAAAAAAGACCACCATTGGGACTCGAACCACATTGGTCAATAGTCAAAAGGTTATCAGTCTGAGGACTAATCCGCTACGCCACGCTGCCATTTCGCAATCGAAGTAACAAGTTGTGTTCTTTTATAGTAGTCAGGTATCGTGGAAAGTGTAAACTTGTATAGTAGAAATGGCAAAGTGTATCAGTTTACCATAATGACAAAATAGTCAAAATCGACATTTTATGTTTTGAGGCCGCATCTCATATAAGCTTCACGTTCGTTTACATTTGCTATACCAATTGAGAATGTTTTATTGCAAAAGGAATGAACGCGTCATTGATTTCAAAAATATGAAATTTGTTAACATTTTACCATTTTGAATTGAAAGAAATTTGCATATATATTTATTTCAATTTAAAATTTGCGGCCCGATACCTGACTACTATAAAAGAACAAAACTTGTTACTTCGTTTGTGCAATGGCAGCGTGGCGTAGCGGATTAGTCCTCCGACTGTTAACCTTTGGGCTATTGACTGATGTGCATGGTTCGAGTCCCAATGGTGGTCTATATTTTTCTTTAAGTGTATTAAATTGTTGTTGTTTTTTTTTCTTTATTTTTTCTCATCGCAAAAGCGTATTTTGTTATAAATACTATTCAGAAAAGAGTTGTTTCAAATTGTTACATCATAATCTTTCTGATTCGCTCGGATGTGCCTATACTCAGTAAACACAAGTTTTAGAGAAAACATAAATTTTACACGTTAGGTTATATCATAAAGGGTACATAACGTTTTAATAACATTAAAAAACACATTTTGGAAACATGCTGCAAAACATTGTGATATTGTACGAAAAATGCATTTGTAGTGTTTTTGAGTTATGAGACAAAAACGAAAATTGACTCAGTATCATACAGAAGAGGGCCATAATTACAAAACTTGTGTCATTTAGCATAGGAGGTGTTGTCAGTGACCAATCCCTAAATAACTCAACATTTTTATCAACAATTTTATTATGATTCAAAAGGATATTATCTACTCTCTAATCGTGTGCAATATGAAGCTCATACAACATTCTGTTTTTGAGTTATGGACAAAATCGACATTTTAGAGCAGTTTAGAGCCATAATTATGAAAAGTGTGTAATTTAGCATATGGGGTGTTTTCAGTGACCACTCCCTAAATAAACCAAATTCTTTGTCAACAATTTTATTATGATTGCAAAGCATATAATCCCTCTCAAATCGTGTACAATATGAAGCTCATACAACATTCTGTTTTTTTGTTTTTTACAAAAACGACATTTTAGAGCAGTTTAGAGCCATAATTATGAAACGTGTGTAATTTAGCATATGGGGTGTTTTCGGTGACCACTCCCTAAGTAAACCAAATTCGTTATCAACAATTTTATTATGATTGCAAAGTATATAACCCACTCTCAAATCGTGTGAAATTTGAAGCTCATACGACATTCCGTTTTTGAGTTATGAGACAAAAACGAAATTTAGATGAAATATTTTGCATTCGGTAGAGACAATCAAGGAAAAAAGTCCTTGGAACGCTTGGCACACTCTGTCGAAATTCCGTGCAGAATTTCTTATGTTCATGGAAATGACCTATATTGTGTTTGGGAAGAAACATGACATCTACAACAATGATTTACCTTCCCTTTCCCCATCAAGCAATGTTGGAACACATTGGGGAACCGCTGAAGACATTGGCAGTTCTCAACATTGCACGGGGAGAGGGGTGACAGTTTTCCGTTATTTACACGCAAGCGTTCCAAGACTTTTTACCTTGATTGTCTCTACCGAATGCAAAATATTTCATCTAAATTTCGTTTTTGTCTCATAACTCAAAAACGGAATGTCGTATGAGCTTCAAATTGCACACGATTTGAGAGTGGATCATATGCTTTGTAATCATAATAAAATTGTTAATAAGAATTTGGTTTATTTAAGGAGTGGTCATTGGAAACATTTCTATGCTAAATTACTCACGTTTTTAATCATGGCTCTAAAATGCTCTAAATGTCGTTTTTGTCCATAACTCAAAAACAGAATGTTGTATGAGTTTCATATTGCACCAGATTTGAGAGTAGATAATATCCTTTTGAATCATAATAAAATGTTTGATAAAATTGTTGGGTTATTTAGGGAGTGGTCACTGAAAACACCTCCTATGCTAAATTACACAAGTTTCGTAATTATGCCCTCTACTGTAGTCAAATTTCGTTTTTGTCTCGTAACTCAAAAACACTACAAATACATTTATTTACAATATCACAATGTTTTGCAGCATGTTTCCAAAATATTTTCAATGTTATTAAAACTTCAAACATTTTGTACCCTTTACGATATAATCCAACATGTAAATGTTTTGTCTAAAACTTGTGTTTGCTGAGTATAGGCATATATAAATGTTTTCTGGAAAACTTGTGTATGCTGAGTATAGGCATATCCGAGCGAATCACAAAGATCATGATGTAACAATTTGAAACAACTCATTTCTGAATATTATTTCTATTAAGACACGCTTTTGCGATGAGAAAAACAAGAAAAAAAAACACAATTGAATATACTTTTAAAAAAAAGACCACCACTGGGACTCGAACCATTCACATCGGTCAATAGTCAAAAGGTTATCAGTCTGAGGACTAATCCGCTACGCCACGCTGCCATTTCGCAATCGAAGTAACAAGTTTTGTTCTTTTATAGTAATCAGGTATCGGGGAAAGTGTAAACTTGTATAGAGTGCTTGCACGAAAGGTCATGAGTTCAAATCATCCTCCAGACACGCTCCATAAGATATGCTAATGCATGGAGTACAAAGAATTACTTTGATCAAAACCAGTTAAACAGGTGATTGGTATTGTACTCCGTGCATTTGCATGTCCTCTGGAGCGTGTCTTTAGGATGGTTTGAACTTTGTGATCTTCCATGCAAGCACCCTATAGTAGAAACCTCAAAATGTATCAGTTTACCATAATGACAAAATGGTCCAAAATCGATATTTTATGTTTTTAGGCCGCATCTCACGAAGCGTCACGTTCGTTTACATTTGCTATACCAATTGAAAATGTTTTATTGCAACAGGAATGATATAAAATTTGTTAACAGTTAAGTTTACCAATTTGAATTGAAATAAATACGCATAAACAACTCATTTCTGAATATTATTTATATTAAAATACGCTTTTGCGATGAGAAAAAAAAAAAAAGAAAAAAAAAAGAAAACAACAATTGAATATACTTTTAAAAAGACCACCATTGGGACTCGAACCACATTGGTCAATAGTCAAAAGGTTATCAGTCTGAGGACTAATCCGCTACGCCACGCTGCCATTTCGCAATCGAAAGTAACAAGTTGTGTTCTTTTATAGTAGTCAGGTATCGTGGAAAGTGTAAACTTGTATAGTAAGAAATGGCAAGTGTATCAGTTTACCATAATGACAAAATAGTCAAAATCGACATTTTATGTTTTGAAACATCTCAATTGGTATAGAATGCTAAACGAACGTGACGCGTCGTTTGAGATGCATTTCAAAACATAAATGTTGATTTTGGACCATTTTGTCATTAAAAACTGAAACACTTTGCCATTTCTACTATACAATTTTTACACTTTACCTGATTTTGAATTAAAAGAACAAAACTTGTTATTTCGTTTGTGCAATGGCAGCGTGGCGTAGCGGATTAGTCCTCCGACTGTTAACGTTTTGGCTATTGACTGATGTGCATGGTTCGAGTCCCAATGGTGGTCTATATTTTTCTTTAAGTGTATTAAATTGTTGTTGTTTTTTTCTTTTATTTTTTCTCATCGCAAAAGCGTATTTTGTTATAAATACTATTCAGAAAAGAGTTGTTTCAAATTGTTACATCATAATCTTTCTGATTCGCTCGGATGTGCCTATACTCAGTAAACACAAGTTTTAGAGAAAACATAAATTTTACACGTTAGGTTATATCATAAAGGGTACATAACGTTTTAATAACATTAAAAACACATTTTGGAAACATGCTGCAAAACATTGTGATATTGTACGAAAATGCATTTGTAGTGTTTTTGAGTTATGAGACAAAAACGAAAATTGACTCAGTATCATACAGAAGAGGGCCATAATTACAAAACTTGTGTCATTTAGCATAGGAGGTGTTGTCAGTGACCAATCCCTAAATAACTCAACATTTTTATCAACAATTTTATTATGATTCAAAAGGATATTATCTACTCTCTAATCGTGTGCAATATGAAGCTCATACAACATTCTGTTTTTGAGTTATGGACAAAATCGACATTTTAGAGCAGTTTAGAGCCATAATTATGAAAAGTGTGTAATTTAGCATATGGGGTGTTTTCAGTGACCACTCCCTAAATAAACCAAATTCTTTGTCAACAATTTTATTATGATTGCAAAGCATATAATCCCCTCTCAAATCGTGTACAATATGAAGCTCATACAACATTCTGTTTTTGAGTTATGGACAAAACGACATTTTAGAGCAGTTTAGAGCCATAATTATGAAACGTGTAATTTAGCATATGGGGTGTTTTCGGTGACCACTCCCTAAGTAAACCAAATTCGTTATCAACAATTTTATTATGATTGCAAAGTATATAACCCACTCTCAAATCGTGTGAAATTTGAAGCTCATACGACATTCCGTTTTTGAGTTATGAGACAAAAACGAAATTTAGATGAAATATTTTGCATTCGGTAGAGACAATCAAGGAAAAAAGTCCTTGGAACGCTTGGCACACTCTGTCGAAATTCCGTGCAGAATTTCTTATGTTCATGGAAATGACCTATATTGTGTTTGGGAAGAAACATGACATCTACAACAATGATTTACCCTTCCCTTTCCCCATCAAGCAATGTTGGAACACATTGGGGAACCGCTGAAGACATTGGCAGTTCTCAACATTGCACGGGGAGAGGGGTGACAGTTTTCCGTTATTTACACGCAAGCGTTCCAAGACTTTTTTCCTTGATTGTAGGTCGTACGGGACTCAAACTCGGTGGGTGGGTGTAGTTCTGTCCTGGCAAGAAGATGTTTATGTTCGTTAAGTCGTCCGACCCGGGGCTCCTTCCCAGGGGTCATTTGAGGTCAAATGACTAAAACTGTCATATGGGCATGAAACTAGGTCCATGGGGCTCAAACTCGGTGGGTGGGTGTAGTTCTGTCCTGGCAAGAAGATGTCTATGTTCGTTAAGTCATCCGACCACGGGGTCCCCTCCCAGGGGTCATCTAAGGTCAAATTACTAAAAAGTGTCGTATGGGCATGAAACTTGGTAGGTACAGTCAACATTTAAAGCAGCATTTTTGAAGGTCATTTTGGGGTCATCCAAGGTCACCACGGGTCATCTGAGGTCAAATTAGTAAAAGCTCATATATGGGCATGAAACGTGGTAGGTACAGTCAACATTTAGAGTTATAAGTTTAGGTCATTTTGGGGTCATCCAATGTCACCCTGGGGTCATCTGAGGTCAAATTAGTAAAAATTGTCATGGGCATGTCACCATCAGCCTGGTAATCGCGCCCAGCCGAGAACCCCCAAATATGGGTAACCGCCTAGTCTATTTTAAAACTGATGCATCAATGACTATGTTCATCATGTCATATAGAGGCCTTGCATGCGACGTATCATCCCGTAAATATGGCGGACTACTCAAATGCATTCAACAAAAGCATGATTGCAATCTACCGTGACAGTTCGTCTCACACACATAATCCTGCACTACGATCAAATAGGTTGATGACAACATTTGATTGAATGGACTGCACTCCGCCATAACTACGGTGAAGGACACCGGTTGAAAACCTTTGTTTGGAGCCAATCAATAATTTCATGCAGGGCCTCTATTGTATCATTCTCACATAGATATAGAAATACTAAATTCGTTCACTATCTATATTTTTACTTCTAGTAGAGGTTAATCTAAGGGTTAAAGTTATGTTTTAGGTTAGGTTAGGATTTTTTAAAAGTACCCAGTACAGTGAACCTTATGGTACAAATGCGTGCGAAAATTTTAGCATAGGCCTATTGAAACTAAACTGGTGAAATATGGGACAAAAGTGGAATAAATTCGCGCAAAGCGCTAAAAATGGCATTCTGTGGCTATAAAATGGCCAAATATGAGGTTAATTTCGACACAAACCAATACACAGGCGTCAATATTGGGGGGGTGATTATATTGACCATCCCCTGGAAAAATATTGTGGCATTTATCCCCCCGATCTACGCCTATGTAATTTAGAGCCCTGTGACTCCATCGGTCTCCCCTCTCTCTCTCTCCTTCCCCCTTCCTTTTTTTCTTCCTCCCCTTAGCGGAAACTCTAATAGGCACAAAGGACCAATATGCGATACGTAATCTATTTCCTCTTCTTTCTATATCTAACCTCCTTGGGCCTACATATTAGTACTGGCAAAATTACGTAATTAATCGGATTAATTAACATACTGAGCAATAGGTGAAAACAATTTTGACAAAAGGAGTTGTCCTTGTCAATTTGTAGACATGTACTTTTGATTATTTACATAGCTTCTTCTCCAATCACTGTGTAAAACATCCATCCAAAAATCTGATTGCTATTATTATATGGATGAATGGACATATCACAAAAGGATTGCTTATCTCAATAGGGCATGTACTTAAGCATTTTTTTAACTGACCGGCGTTATTGGGCGTTTTATCGGAGGTCACCGAGTAATGCCGAAGATCAAAATCGATTTTATGTATTGTGTATGTATCATAGGACGCTCGTATTAATTGTCTCTATGCGCTTGAGAATTCAACAATATAAATAATTTTAGCTCTATTATAATACACATTAATGTTTTAAGCAGATAAAATTCCAAAATATAATACGTTTTCTGCCTTTGCTTGTCACGTGGTAGGCCTATGTTGAAGTTGCGATTATATTTTTAAATAAGTTTCAGCTGAATAACAAGAAGACAAGTGGCCTAGTGGTCTAAGGCGCTAGGCTCATAGAGTACTAAGCGTTGCGCCGTGAGTTCGAACCCCGCCTCTGCCAAACTTTAAAAGAAGTAAATTAAAATTTGCCTTTTTTTAATTTCATATTTGGGAAATGTGACTGGGAGAATTTATGTATGGTGTGGAGTGGTGTGATAGGACATGTACTTTAACTGGCCGGCGCGGTCCGGTGACTAAGGCTTTATTGGGCGTTTTATCGGCAGTCAACGAGTAATGGATAAAAATGACCACAAATGTTCCTGGAAAAATTGAGTTTATATGCTTTTCTATGGGGTTGACCCATAATTTTCATGTCAAAAAGGGGGCCCTGAAATTTTCGAGGTCTTTAAATGGGGGACCCCGAAAAAAATTTGCGATAAAATTGTTTTGCATCAGGCCCCCCCTTACAAGTGTTTGTGAACGGTCCCTTACTACAAAGGAAGATTAAACGAAACGATTATGAAGGGAATGATCGAAAGGCCAGCACCCCTTTTATAAAAGGTCACCCCTTTTATAAAACAGAAAAAAGAAAGCAAAATTAATGAGACTATCATCACACAAGACACATTTTTCGAACTGAGTTAAGTTGAGCCAAACAACTGAGGTAAGTAAACAGCCCGCGTACTTCGTTTATATCTATAAATGCGCTTTTACGCACGTGACCACCTCCGCGCTGCCAAAACAGCTTATAGACAGTAAGTCTCGAAGTGACCTTTTACATAGCGAGTCGTCTTTCTATACCTTTGAATGCAAAGGCGGAACAACATGAGACTGTTGTGCAGCAAAATTGTATATTTTGTTCAACGTTGTGATTTAATGGTAAACGTTTCCGTCGTTGAATATCTTTTCCGTCGTCCGTCGTCAAATACTTTCAAAATGTTGTTTTTGATAAAATATTACAAATAATTTTGCAATTCAATCATCATGCAGTTATTGTTAACTACATGTATGTACACAACACAGGGGCACTCACAATAGGCAATTGAACCCTACTTGTAGCGCTGTGTTGTAGATATAGGAGATGAACTAGTTAGCGTTATATATGAAAAAGTATAAAAGCTATGATTTTAGTACTTGCTCTATGTTTCAATTACTTATTCTTTTTCAAAATATCTGAATTTTCAACCCGGTACAAGCTTTAATAACGGGGACCATACATTTGTATGAGAAAGAAATATACCATCTATATCCAAACTCCCGTGTTATTCCAATGCACATTTTGCTTCACCGGGCCGCCCTGGCTTGGTCGTATTTGCAAGAGGGGTGTCACGAAACCGTAATAGGTACAAATTTAGCACTTTCTGTCAATCAAGTATGGTTTATTCTCTACATGTCAATCTTTAAATCATTAGCATAGTCCTTATAATAACGGGGACCGCCTTGATGAGTAAATGACAGCAAACCAGTGAAAAATACCCCAAAACTCAGTCAGTGGAGCTCCGCCCGTACATGTCAATAGCGTCAATCGATTGGATTAGTCGACCGTAGCGGACAATTCGATCGCTCATGGGATTAATATTATCACGTGGTAATACATTTGCGTTGGACAATCGATTACTATAATGGTTTAGTACTGCATATCTCGGTTTAATCTTCACTAAGCGGGTTTATGGCTGGAAAGGTCACGGTGAATTAGAGTTCACTGTCCCTTTCTGTATAGTGGTCAATGCATGATTACGCTTGCTGGTCATGTCGTGCCCATGGGTCACATGCGTATTTATAAAAGCGAATTTACCGATGTACACTGGTAAATAAATTCGCAATTTATTTCCAGCACCAATGTCGCCAATATGCATGCCACTCATTTCATCTGAATATTTTGTTCATTATACTGGATAATAGGATTCTGCATGCAGTTTCCAAATTCTATCACGCTTATTTTTATGAACACGTGCCATGTGTTCAAAAGATAATTACGACCACGCCCAAGGTATAGGCTAGGCTATATATATTTTGGTCATTAATATTTTACGGTACAAACAATAATGTACTATGTTTAGGAGTGGTTTAAAAGTGAATGGTACATCAATGAAATTGTCATTCGGTATGTTTGTCCTTTTGAACTTTCGTCATATTGTTAGAAAACATGGAGGATTAGAAAAACAAATTTTGCAAGGAGTTATGGAAGGTCTTCAAGACCGACGTGGAAGGGGAGGTCCAATAACATATTTTACAAACGACGCGAAGTTGGCTTCTAACCAAGGAAGGCATGGTGAAACGCACTTGGCAACAAATCCAGCTAGATGGAGTATACTTCCGAAGACATCTGAGGTAACCACATTTTCCTTTTTCTTTATTTGTGTTCATAACTCACTGACACTGTCAGGAATGTAAGTTATTTTACTGGGTGTCTTATTTTAGGATCCACAACTTATAAGTTCCCCCTAACGCTATTTGAAATAAATGAAAAAAACAAAACAAAAACAAAACAAAAACAAAACAGAAAAAACACGAAATGTTGGCACTCCCTGAAGCAAAATTGAAAAATGCTTCGATTTTGTTGAAAATGGTCCCAAATTATTCAGAAAAATAATAGTTTGTGCTGTGTAGGATGATTCATTACCTCAGTAACACATCAAAATCGACAATACCTATTGAGTCGCATTGAGTTCTATATATAAAATCAATTTGAACGTGACAAATTGTTGCCTGGATAAGAAAGCACCCAAGATAGTTAAATCTATCCTTTTTCTGATTTCTTGCAACAAGACAAATAATTTGAAACCGGTTTAATCAAAATCATTTTCGCCCCCAATACAACGGGCGTTGGAGTGGGGGCGAAGTTGATCACATGACGTCACAATGTTACTTTTTTGTCCATAACTCCATAACCGTACATCATAGATAGGTGAAAGTATACTTTTTCTGAATCCTTATTACCAGTGGATATGCTGAAATTTGAATTACGTTCTGGTACAACAGAACGAAATTACCACACATTGTCTATCAATAAAATAATAATGTTTGTTTTGAGCAAAGTGGGGATTACCAATTCTCACCAGTTTTAATAAGACAATAATGATTGACACACACACCACGAAGTTTCTCATCCAAAAGAATGAGAAAATTTAAATTCTTTCCATTTTGGCAGTGTCTCACCAAAATGTCCGTTTTCTCATTCAAAACTTCCTCTAGTGTATGGAGCATGTAATACACATAATCATGCTTAACTCGCGAAAGCAAAATCGTAATTAACTTCTTCGTGGATATCTACTGAAAAATGTCATAAAAAGAGGATGCTAGGATCACAAAATGTTCCTTTAAGTTGTTAATCAAATGGAGTTGATCATAATGCTTACTTAAATGGAAAAAAAATGACACAAAACTACAGAGTTGTAGTTTTAGGAAACTATGCTTGCTAGTTTATAGTGACTTTATAAATCTAATGATAAATCTTAAAGTGTATGTAG
Organism: Amphiura filiformis; assembly: GCF_039555335.1. Lineage (NCBI taxonomy): Eukaryota > Metazoa > Echinodermata > Ophiuroidea > Amphilepidida > Amphiuridae > Amphiura > Amphiura filiformis. The sequence continues at coordinate 33,524,922 of NC_092638.1, read as the reverse complement.
CTGGAATGAAAAGCCGTCCGTAAAATGAACATTTTGACCTTTGTATTGAAGATATACATTCCCCCCTCCCAAAAAAAACCCTTGAAATAATTTTTTTGGGAAAAAATGTATACGAAGGTCAAAATTTTCATATGATGGACGGCTTTTCATTCCAGCTACATACACTTTAAGTACATATCATTAGATTTATTAAGTTTACTTCGAGGACTGTTAAATGTAAAAAATATCATTTTTTAATAATTTGTCACAAAATTTGTATTATATTGCGAATTAAAAATCAAAACTCAAAATTATTTGATATCACTACGATATTCCTCGTATTCAGAATGTAGTTTGACGCGTCTGATGTGCTCTCAGGCCACCCAAAAATACGTCTCTATCCAAGCCCTTACCACACTACGATAATTTGCGTTGTTGTTGATGTTGTTTTTCGTATTGGCTCCTTTGCAACTTAATTTGCAAAGCGCTATAATTCCATCCCCTTTCCACTCTAGTTTAGACTTCTCCGTAGTCCACTTGCCCAATGCCCATTGTGCATACTCTTGCCATTACATAAGCATAAAACTCTGATTTGTATTAATTTGTGTACAATTGATAGATTTTCACATCTGATCTTTTCAGTCACCGTACTCCCTCTGTTTGTTAGCTTCCCAAGTGAATTATTTTTAGTCGGGCTTTCGCGATCAATAAACTGGTAGATTCCAAAATCTGAGTTGTTCAGTATTGAAATGAGCAAGTATAATTATGCCGAGATGTGTTGCATTCAATAACATACCGTAGTCGCATTGAGTTCTATATATAAAATCAATTTGAACGTGACAAATTGTTGCCTGGATAAGAATGCACCCAAGATAGTTAAATCTATCCTTTTTCTGTTAAGGAAAATTTTTATTAAGGAAAATTTTCATTGAAACAAAACAAAACAATTTACTCACTATTGACGGTTTCAAACCTGATGAATCTATTCAGTGTATCCTTTTTCTGATTTCTTGCAACAAGACAAATAATTTGAAACCGGTTTAATCAAAATCAGAGCAAATTTCATTTTCGCCCCCAATACAACGGGCGTGGGAGTGGGGGCGAAGTTGATCACATGACGTCACAGTGTTACTTTTTTGTCCATAACTCCATAACCATACATCATAGATAAGTGAAAGTATACTTTTTCTGATTTCTGTGTCACCCGGCTCTGTGGGAACATACATTATATCTTGGGATGTCGCATTAAAAAGTGTGCTTCTGTGTCACCCGGCTCTGTGGGAACATACATTATCTGCCACGGCCATCAGGATTCTGTCGGATATTTTAAATTATGGTGCAAATATATTGATCAGAATTCACTTAAACATTGCTGAAAAAACTGAGTTTTGTTGCAACTTTATAGCGCATGCGTAGTTCCTCAGTGAACTTATACGAGGTTTGAGGCGCGCTCAAAGCTCTCAACTGTGATACGAAATATATCCAGAGTTTTTCGGAACTGAGAGATAGATGCCGTTGGTGGCGTCTGGCCAGATGAAGGCAGACGTCACGCAGACGTCACGGGTCTATTAGATCTGTCGATTAAATGCACTTTTTGGCCCATATCTATGCTGTTTCGTATATTTATCAGCGTTTCCAACCCTTTTGAAACCATTCTAAGGCATTCCATGCGCTACAATGTCAAAATTGTGGCTACATCATAGATATCTCGGGCATCTCAGAGCATTACCTGGTTTTTCCATATGAAAGTAACTAAGGTACGTGTTCCATCAAAGCTTTCGTCGTGTGCTGCCACCTAGCGGTGGTTCCGGGAACGTTGCGTCTAGTTTATCCAATCACAATTAGGGAAACGACTTGATGGTATGATTACCCGGGTATGGTTATTTATCTTTGCACCACCATACATACCTATTATCCCTTTAAAGTGTGTCGGGGATGTGCCACGGTTTGGGGGCACCTTTTCAGCGATTTTGGTTCAGTTTTCAGTGGAGACTATAAATGCGCTCAATTGCGTGCATTTGGGCAAACGTGCCCCAAAGCGCCCAATTCCGACTAATTTGGGTTACATAAAGAGCAAAAAGTAATTATAGGGAAAGTCAGCATCCGAAGATCCTCCAGGAACCACAGATTATATTGTCAGACTATTTTCAGACATTAGATCTGATGCGTGGTTCAACTTTTGTGAAGTGACTCTTTGACCTTTCAATCATGCGTACGTCCCGTGTATATAATAGTTTCACTTCCTGAAATTCAGCATTGCTTACAAACAGTGACACATAAGGATAATACTTATAAATACTGAGCTGAGAGTTTCTGACGCGACGCAGGGCTACAAATTGCAGAGCTTTGCAGATATTGTAAAATATTTTTGGTTCGGAGTGATCTATTGAACATCAGAGCTCTTATTGAAAATCATCTGGCATCTGCAGAAGAGCAGTGAGCAGTGAAACTAACAACAAACATTTCAAGATATACGTATTAGGCATAAGTGTACATACGTTGTGAGTTACCACAAACACACTACACTAAATAATTAGCTAGTATTGCAATATAGCCGTAAAAGAAGAATTCGACAAAGTGTAAGTTAAGGGGGTACTACACCCCTGGCCAATTTTGTGCCTATTTTTGCATTTTTCTCAAAAATTATAGCGCATTGGTGACAAGTAAGATATGTATATTATAGGGGCAAGTACAACTACTGCACTGAAAATTCAGCAACTCAAGGCAAGTAGTTATTGATTTATTGATCAAATATTGGGTTTCCCTCATTTTTGACTGTAACTCCACAACTGTTGTCTGTGCTGAAATAAAATTACCAGTGCAGTAGTTGTAGTCCTTGCCCCTATAATATAAATATCTTACTTGTCACCAATGCTTTATAATTTTGTGTAAAATGCAAAAATAGGCACAAAATTGGGCAGGGGCGTAGTACCCCCTTAAATCCTGTCGTTTCCACAATATGTGATAGCAATTTAATATGTTCTTTGCATCAAATGGGATGAATGTACTGCACGACATGGTGACACCATGTGCATATTCGAGTTATTACGGGCGGAATGGCGTAAATCCGTAACGCAGAAAAGATGACATTTAGTAGTCCAGGAAATGTCAAGGCTTAAAACGATTCCAAAATGGTTAACATGGTTAAATTGGTTTCTCATCGTATCAGGGAAATGGTGGCGGAAGAACGATTCACAGCCTTAATTATAAGGTCCTTCAAAGTCTGAGGACTCAAAGGATCACGTGGCTACCCAATAAGGCACCCAATGACCTTGAATCACATCAAAACATTTTTGTGAGTTCATCACGTGTTTAAATGTCCTTGATGGAGTAACCACGTGACCTTATTATTGCAATTCACCTTTTCGGTAAATCCCATAAGCCTTTGCGAGTACACCTAAGAACTCGTCATTCTGCGTCACGCCGCTCCGCGCCGATGCGCACATCGTTTATCGAACATCGTTACTGCGCATTGCAAGTCGGCGTGACGTCAAATGACGAGTTCTCAGGTGTACTCGCAAAGGGTTATGGGATTTACCGAAAAGGTCAATTGCAATTCAAGAGTCTCACAACCCTGACGTATTTAGCTGGGTGGTATTGCATATAGTCACTGATCATGATAGTGTTGTTATCACTCTGACGTTGGGCGTAGTCTGGTTTTGGAATGGCAAGCGATTCATGTTGTATTTTAAACATAGTCGTATAACGTAAGCCGGACTTGTTTTCTTCTTTGTTCCAGTGTAGGCCATTGCCATTTTTGGAGAATCTGGGTCATGGAGCCCTCTGTTCTGTTGTAGTTCTTGGTGACAAAGTGCGCTACCCTGTGCTGTATCATTTCAAGACGGTGATTTCAAATCATTTCAAGTCCGATGATGTATCGTAAAAAGGGTCCCATACAGCACATGCATATTATTTTGTGTAGTTCTGTACAACCTTCTTGCGTAATCTATTTCCTGGCACGTTACAGAAATCACTTGAACCATTTGGTGACCAACTAGGCATCTGGACATTTTGTGGACTTCAGATTCTTCGTTCAATTGGATGTCTATCTTTCCGCCATTACCAGCACTGGGAAATGCCCACCGTAACCATTATGTGACACCTTCCAACAGTGGCGTAACTAGGGTCGGTAGCGCCCGGGGCAAGAAACAAAATTGGCGCCCCTACCCCCACCCCAGAATTTCAGTTAATTCTGGACAAATAAGGCCTACCACTAATTAATTTTGGTTACTAGAAGTTGCATATCGGTCTTAAAATGTTCTTTCAATTGATTTTGTGTTGAAAATTTTGACTTTCATCACTTGGAGGGGCGCAGAATCGATGCTGGGCCTGGCTGAATTGGTCAATTTGGCGCCCCCCTAACGGTAGCGCCCGGGCATGTTGCCCCCCCCCTAGTTACGCCACTGCCTTCCAATATTGATTAGCCTGGTCTTAATATCATGATATCATGCAAAGAATATTGTCATATAGTACAAAACGTGAAATCGACCTCGGGAAATGGACAAGATGTTTAGTTTACAGTTTGCCGAATTCCCGGGGGGTTCACTCACATAAATGGTCTGTACGCATGCGTGACCAAAAAAGCAAGGGGGTGTTTTTTTTAGGCAAGGCAAGTTACGCAAGTGACGCATTTAGGGTCTAAAAACACTGATTTTTAAGAATAAGGGTAGTTTTCTGAAGCTGAACAACTTGTTTAGGGTACCTTTTCACATTTTTGGTAAATTACGAGTCCATAAAGGGTCCATTTTTTCATTTTTACTAGCCAAAAAACTCATTTGGGGGTAAATTTTATATTAAATTACCTTATTAAGGGCCTAAATTTGCTGGTAGGGTAAAACTCGTTTAGGGGGTGTTTAAAGAAAATTTGGTCACGCATGCGTACACTATCATACTTGAGTGGCCCCCCGGGGCCGAATTCTTCTTTTCAGCTATGTTGCAATACCTTTGTGTTTCCATATTTGACATTATGTATTACATTGAGGTGGGCACTTATCATGCCTATTGTAGTCGAAATTAAAGCTACGACGCACTCCAAACAGATGTGAAGGTGGGGATGCACATCATCATTTTTTCAAGTATATCATCCCCGGAATTCAGAGATGGTGCGGTGGGTCTTTGGGATTTTGTTTATACCTAAAGTCACCCTATATCTCAGGGCCTGCACATTTATATCATCATTACATCGGTAATAAGGCCTTTTCTCATGCAGCGTCGGCCCACAACTTTTGATATTCACCATTTGTTGTATTTTACCATATTATAGAAAACAGAAGGTTAACAACATCATGGCAACACTGGACAAATCTGTCAAAAAAAGCATCGATAAAGCATTCAAATACTTGCAGAAATGTGACGATTATACAAGTTCTAAAGCAGAAGCAGCCCTTTCGACAATATGGCAGAGCCAAACAGGGGATATAAAACAAATAGGCTTATATTTGTCTACTCAAGGGTATGGGCAGTTGTTTGGTAGAATGTGGAGTCCGTTGAGTGGCTTTCTAACAAGAGAGCAATGGGGGAAGGCTGGATTCTCAAACTTAAATCTTATGTTGCAGACTTACCTTAATTTTACCGATATTTGCCCTGAGCTGTGTGTCGAGTTGGGAAAATGTGGGAGTATTCCGATGCTTTTTGCGGGGTTAAATGAACTCGGCAACTACTTCGAACAAGAGAAAGAATTCAAAATGATAAAAGGTCCAGTGCAAAACATACTTTTCCTTCTCTGCAATTCCATATCTCGGGCTGGCAGCAACCGAAAATTCTTTCGAGAAGCAGACGCGTATTGTATCTTCAAGAAGTACCTGACATCACAAAATGGAATGGTTAGCCTGTTGTCGCTCATGATCCTTGCATATGTCGTTGATGATACAGAAAGTGGTATTCTTGCAACTTTAAATGGAGGAGTAGCTATTCTTATTAAATGGTTGCAGAATGCAACGAAGTCATCAAATCACGAAGTGGGTTTTTGTGGGGTAGGAGGGTCTGCTAAAGAGATTCTCGATTGCGTGAATCGTTTATCGATTAATGACAGTAACAAACTCGAGATTGAGAAAGAAGGCGGCATTCCTGCCATAGTGCGCATGTTGCAGGATGATTTTAATGAAGAGGAACAGTGTGTGGCTGCTGAAGCCGTGTGGAACCTGACATTTGTGGAGTCAATCAAGAAAGGCCCTCAACTCCAAGAAGCAGTTCCATGTAAGTATGATATGAATTAGAATTATTTATGAGAGCACCACTTACTCTGTGACAAATAATGTTGCATTTGTTCAATTTTGAAGAAGGAAACGATAGAAAGAACCAACATGAAACCAATATTGCATAACGAACACATTGTCACTTTTATCCCTTTCGTGGCACAGTAAAAGGAGTCAAACCTGCATATTACAGGACCGAGTGCACATCTCTCTTTCGTTAGCGATTAGGCCAGACTCCATATGAAATGTTGCTGTGGGGGATCGCCACACCTCCTCCATCCACAGCGAGTATGTTACCTTTACAGCATTTAAGAAAGCCGGTACCCATTTAGACACCTGGGTGGGGAAGAGTAATCGAGGTAAAGTGCTTTATTCAAGGGCACAACACGATGGCGTCGCCGGGGCTCGAACCTGCAACCTTATGAGTCTGAGCCCGTTCCGCTTGGCCACCGTGCTCCTGTTTTATTATAACTACGGAGGGCGATATCTCCAATTTATTTTTCAGTGTAAAATAGTTTTTGGCGTTGCCGCTACTCGCGTTCGGCGAATTGCTTAAAACGCTTCACGTATCTTAGTACGTTTGCAAGTAGTAAATTTAAAATGTACCACATTTCGAGCTATCGAGCCAATTTGTGTGTAAGTCTAAATGGATTGAGCCATGTACCATAGATGTAAATTAATCGTTGTTGTTGTGGCGAAGGGTGAATCTCCGGATCGGAAAGTACATGTATATTCATACCCAAGTTATGATATGGTCCTTTTACAGTGTTAGATAAATTGCGGCACTCAACGAACAGAGATCTTCGGAATGCCAGTGCCTTTGCTTTTTGGGAGATCAACAACAACCGACACGAAGATCTGCCAACAAGAGAGAGCATTCCACAAGAGTCCCCACCATCATACGAAGAAGCTATCAAGGAACCCAGACAGGCGATGGCACACACAGCCAAAGTCATGATTAGCTACCAGTGGGATTTCCAAAGTATTGCAGAAAAGATCAGGGATGATTTGGTTAACCACGGCTATAGAGTGTGGATGGATGTCACTCATTTGAGTAAGTAATAAGTAACATATAATGGTGTTAAGTTATCGTTACTATTCAAGCATATTAAATAATTAAAAACTTTTAACACTTGACCGGATTATAACTATTGATGTGCTAATCATACCTCACTTTTGATCGATTCCTAAACATGTATTGCACAATCATGACAATTAGGCGCCTCGTGATCAGTACTTGATACCATCCAGATGCAGATCATTGATTGATATTTGAATCCGTGGAGGAATGGAGATTTTCGTAAAATTCTTATACTTCAACTATATAATTCAACTTTGTAAATGAATTCGGTCATGTTTGATTAGGGAATACCCAAAAAGTTTCCAACGGTAAAGTTCTTTCAGGAACATCGTTTTGCTAAGTGTCCGGCAATCACAACATTATGTCTTATATGTTAGAAAAATAATTATCAAGCACGAATCACATGGTGTTATTTAAAACAAACTCATATTAACCATAAAAACGAATAAAAACAGCCATCTCTCAACACGCGATATTCAAAATTCCCGCGCCCAAATTGTCTAGAGCAATGACGTCCCAAATGAAGCCTAACGACAAATGAGCACAAATAACCATGACGTCATTGCTCTAGAACATTTCACCGTGTTGAGAAATGGCTGTTTTTATTCGTTTTTATGGTTAATATGGGTTTGTTTTAAATAAAACCATGTGATTCGTGCTTAATAATTATTTTTCTAATATATAAGACTTAATGTTGTGATTGCCGGACACTTCCTTTAATATTAGCATTTCAAGTGTAAGCGTCTATGCTATATAACATTATTTTGAGAGCAGCAATGTCAGTTGTGGCTATTTTTTTTATTGTTGTTTACTAGCTTAAGCCCCCAGTGTCAATCGGAAAAAATGCATATTACTGGTAAGTACAAAGAATACAATTGTATAATTGTTCCTTTACTGTACAATATCAGCAAAATCATTTTGTTGTTCTTATCTGTAGGGGCTGACATTCTGAGCTCCATGGCCGAAGCTGTAGAAAAGTCCGAGATAATTCTCATCTTCATGTCCGAGACATACAAGAACAGCCAAAGTTGCAGGACAGGTACTTATTAATCTAATCATGTTTAGATCATATAAACATCTCAAAAAAGTAACTGACCCCCCCTTAAATAATGACCATTATTCAAAAACGGGTGATTGTATACAGAAGCAGAATTTATTTCTGCACATTTTGACACCTCATTTGTAGCAATTGCCTAAATATTGACGTCACAGCGTACATTTAAATCAATGTAGCCAAAGATCTGAAAGTTGCAGTAAATTCTACTGATTTTGCATTCAGTGTAATGGAAGGAAATCTGTGTAATGATACCTGAGTGTTTTTGTATTGTAAAACATTGTATATAAGCTTACATAAGTGCAACTTTCAAATCTGGACCTCACTACATTAAATTGACCGGTGTTTTATTGTTTTCTGGGCTATCGTATCAAATGAGGTGTCAAAATGCGCAAAAATAAATTCTGCTTCCAACGCCTTTTTCAGTTTTGCAATACAATAGCCCCTTTTTGAATAATGTTCATTGTTTAAGGGGTTAGTTACTTTTTTTGAGATGTTTATATTGATTATGATGCATTGACATTAATCACTGTGCTTATTGACTTCTAACTTTTCCCATACTTTAGAATAGTTTTTTTTGAGCGTCTCGGTTTATTGTTTCTAAAGCATAGCATGAGAACCTTCATGAGTTTCCCAGCAAACACACAAATAATGTTTTTAAAACGTTATTAAACGTGTTTGGTTTCTGTCAAAATGTTTTAATATTTAATTGTCGAGTTATATTAAGTTCATGGAAACGGTTTTTTTAATGTTTTATATGGTAAAAAACCAAAACATCACCATTTTAAAAATTTTGTCAAACTGTTATTGTAAATATTTGTTGGCAAATATTCTTTTGCAAAATATTTGTTCATCATTATGTCAGAACGTTTTGCTGCAAGTTTTCAAAAGTGTTTTTGATTATTGTTAATAATATGTTTATGCACTTTATATAACCCAACATTTTCCCGACGTATACTGTAAAACGTTTTCTTTCTGTGTAACCACATACATATTGACTACAACTAATTTATTATTTATAGGAAAGGTGACTTAAGCTGAATTTATACTCGATCGCCGAGCGATGTGATTAATCGCTTTTGAAAAAGCGATTTGCAATCGCCGAATTTTGCGATGCATCGCCCGTCGCTTTTGCATTTATACTTATCACGGCGATAGCGATTGCAGACGGCAATTAAAATATTCTAAATGCCACAAAATACATTTTTAAAACATCAGTTGCTGTCAGTAAGTATTGCTTTGAATTAATTCATCACCAAAAATTAATAATCAAGAAAGGTAAATTAATTAGCAAAATAATAGATCCAGATGGTTGTATATGATTGGTTGACGCAATCACGTGTCAAGCGATATCGCAGGTAAGTTGAGATTTCTTCAACTTGCAAAAGCGACGTCGTTTTTGCCTCCGCGATTTGAATCGATTGATCAGCTTGACGCTCTGGAAATGTAAGTAAACATTGAGCATAAATTCAGCTTTAGAAATGTAAATGCGAAACATGTAGGCTACAGCCCAGCAAACACAAAATGTTTTAAATATATTTTGGATTTTGAAAAACGTTTTAATAACATTAAATGCCGGGTTATATAAAGGTCATGGAAACGTTTTAAAAAAAACTTTGTATTGAAACACACTAAATACATGTAATATTTTCAAAATGTTATTGTAAAATAATTTTTGAAAACATTATTGCCAAATATTATGTCAACACATAAATAATATAATGTTAGAATATTGGCAGTATGTTATCAACAAATGTTTCGGAATGTTATGAAAACGTTTTATACCCTTTATATAACCCCACATTTAAACGTTTTCTGGCAACCTTTTCGCGAATGATGTTGAAAACGTTTTGTGTTTGCTGGGAGGGTTCAACTTGGCATACAGTCATCCCCATCATAATAATGTAATTGAAGCTGATGGAATAATAATAATGAAAACCTTTCCTTGAACAAGGTGTGTATTAAAGGAGTGAATCAAAGGGAACCTGTTCAAATCCTGTATTGGTCAGTCGAATTTTCCTTTCATTTGCTATGATTTAGGTTGTGTGATCTGTTAAGGGTACTACACCCCTTGATAATTTGTGACTACTTTTGGATATTTCTCAAAAAATAATAACACACTGGTAACAAAAGTTATGTATATTAGAGTGGCAAGGAATCCAGTTACTACACTGGAATTTCAGTGACTCAAGACAAGCGATACATTATTTATGATAAGAAAAGAGGTACCGCTAGAATGTACCTCATTTCGTAACATATATAATGAACCTGTCTTGAATCACTGAAATTTCAGTGAAGTAATTGGATTCCTTGCCACTATAATCATGATAATATAAACTAAACCCAGAAAGTATCGAAACGATTATAGATGGTCAGATATATCGGGAATTGAAATATATAGCAAAAACTTATTTAATGTATATAAAGTGCAGCTTTCTCCTGCGCATTTTGATACCTCTTTTCTTGCTCTACGATATCATTTGGTCGAGTTATGGGCGCTTGAGTGGCTTCAAGTCGGATTTTGAAAGTTGCACTTAGCTCCTATTCAAGCGTTGTACTGTGACCAATAAATGACCATTGCTTTTGTCCGCCAAATTCAGTGATAGACAGTGATGGTGGGCACACCCAACCCAAGTATTGAGATGTCAGCAGAAAGAGTTAATGAGATAAGTCAGAGATAAGTAAAGGGTAGCAAGTATTGGAAGTTGGAAGTCGAAGGAGTAAAATAAAGTAAAGTTCATGGTTAAGTAAACAGAGCACATCTTTGTCTTGATTGTGTGTGTGTGTATGCACGACGAACGCATTTGGCTTGAATAGGAGCCAAGTGCAACTTTCAAAATCCGACTTGAAGCCACTCAAGCGCCCATAACTCGACCAAATGATGTCGTAGAGCAACAAAAGAGGTATCAAAATGCGCAGGAGAAAGCTGCGTTTTATATACATTTAATAGGTTTTTGCTATATATTGCAGTTCCCAATATATCTGACCATCTATAATTGTTTCGATACTTTCTGGGTTGAGTTTACATAACTTTTGTTACCAGTGTGTAGTTACTTTTTGAGAAAAATGCAAAATTAGACACAAAATTTATCAGGGGGTGCAACTGTTCTCGTTGATTCTGGAATGTTTATAACAATGCTATCCTATGGCATGGTTATCGTTTTGCAGAAGCAGAGTATGCATACAAGCTCAAGAAGAAAGTAATTCCCCTACTTGTACAACAAGATTACACACCAGATGGATGGCTTGGTGCTCTGCAGGGAATGCAGCTCTACTATAAGTTCTTTTCTGAGGATCTCACACAAACAGATTTGGCATCACTCTTGACAGCTTTGGAGGAATTGACACCAGATGCATGTAGAAGACTCCCTGATGAACATGACGGTGAGAGTAGCATAAGTACAAAAAGTACATGCAAGAGGCATTGCATCATTTATTTTGAGGAGGAAGCTTCACAAAAAATGCCCAACTTTAATTATCATTATGATCAATACAGGCCGTATCAAAATGATTGGTACCAATCAGTTGTGATGGCTATTGAAAAGCCTGCTTCTTCCAAATGCAACATAGGGTACTATTGAAATTATCATAATTTATGGTTATATGACTGTTTATGACATTAATTATCAAATTTACTGGATCTTATGGTGCATTTTGATGTGGCATGCAGTCATGCCCATGATCACGGGATACTGTTATACTGTTAGGTACCGATCATTTTGATAGAGCTTGTATCAGTGACATTTGGGTTTGAAGTTGATGCAGTTGCTAATTGCATAAAATGCAACTATCTGTGAGTTTGAGTGGTATTTAAAGGAAGGTGACCTGATATATTAGGGAAATCAAATTCTTTAAAACTTACATATAACATAAAATGTCATCCCTTTCAAGCACTCATGCAAAAAGAAAATGTAAATGGTTTTTGTAAATGTGACTAATTCCTAATGGAATTACCGACATTTATACAGTATGATATTGGTAGTCTACGGTGTTTTTATTAATGATAATCATCATGATCATGTAATATATTGATTTCAAGTGAAAGGCCCTATTTTTCTCATAAACATATTGAAATTATAAGTTCCAGCTCAGTGTATTTCCCCAAGATATCATCAAAAAACTGCCTAATTAGTCTCAACTATGGTATACCATATTTGAGACTAAGTCGGCAGTTTTTTATGATTTTTTTGGAAATACACCGATTTGGAACGCCAAATTTCAATATGTTTATGAGAAAAATATGAGCTTTCATCTGATACCAAAATCAGCATTTTGATGAGGTAAAGTGGGGGATGAGATTTTCAATCAGGTTACCCACCTTTAAGATTAACGATATATTATACAGTGACTTTATTGCATGTGGACGAAAGTACACTTCTATGAATGATTACAACAAATGTTAAAACCACTTTTTAATCATCATTTTCATTCTAGGCCCACTCGGAGCTACACAAGCAACCACAGTCCATGCTACACTACCAAATCCCAACTCATCTGTTTGCAACTGGACTGAAGAAGATGTCCAAGTTTGGCTGAGGAAGAAGAAACTTGATGACCTGTGCGAAACACTGGACACACTTGAAGGCAGCCATCTTGAAAAGATGTACAGTGACTACTCCAGGGATCCAAAGGAATTCAAAGAAGAGTTGAGGTCGGATTACCAAATGAATGCAAAGACGTGTCTTAAGTTCACAGTTGCTCTTGAAAAATTGTTCAAGAACTAAATCTCCAAGTAACCCTACATAAAAGGCCATAATATATGTGAAAATTGTGCCTGCATTTGTAACTTTTGTGAAAAAGTTTTATCATTTGAGTTAGTAAATAGCAGCCAACAAGCGAAAATCGCTTACAGAACCAACAATGTAGCCTCTATTGCAACAGAAAAATCAAGCAAACACATCAGACTATGTACTGGCCTTACCCAGTAAATAAGGCCATAAAAACATCTTTAAAACGTTTTATATGAAAAAACACAAGAAGTTTTTTAAAATGCGGTCAAAATGTTATTGCAAAATATTTTGTCAACACCTAATAACATTATGTTAGAATGCTTTGCATTCAGTTTTCAAAAATGTTTTTTGAATGTTATTAAAACATTTAAACATTTTCTGTAAAACGTTTTTGTTTGCTGGGATAAGGCTTCTTTTTCCTACCATCGCTGTGCAGGAAAACCTTCCATGTGCATGTAAACACAAGCCCAGTTCTAAAACCATTCCTATGTGCAAATTACTGCCCAATAACAATTTGGGGATTTCTATCTAGTCTTAAGGTTTGCTAGTCTGAAAACAGGTTTGTACCCAGGTTTTCCTTTCAAAGCTGCATGAAATGTAAATAACCTTTCTTGCCCAGCCTAGCCTTTCTAAAAGGCCTGTTGGTTATTTTCCTTTGAAAATCATCCTAACAGCCAGAAGTTAAAGAGTGCCGCTACAACCTCATTCCTCTTAATCATGTTACATATCTGTATCCAGTAAATACACACAAGCAATTAATGACCAACTTTGTCCACAGTATCATAGAGGTAAACATATTCATATGTATTAAATGTCTGTCTTTCATTTAATTCTTACTTTTTACACACATTTACAATTCATATATACAGTCAGTTCAACAACACTGCATTGACAACAATACATTTCATGAGTTTAAGCATATCAATATCATATCACATAAAACAATTAGAAATTTATAACGAGATTTCATAGTTCTAGTCCAATAAAACAGGACTCACTGTGGATGTTTCATATCTTACAGACTCCTTTTTTGACACTGTTGATGTTGTGACAAAAAGAAATTGTTTAGTGTATTACACTTGCACTGAATGGAATAAAGGAGTTAATTGATATTGATAAGAATTTTGAAAGTACATAATAAAATTAGACAATAGATCTTTCAATATTTGGCATTTCACTACTTTGTAATGTTCAAGTTTACTAATTACCCATAATGAGCAAAATCTATATGACCTGCCCCCACGAAATGAGCGTAAAGTTCAGTGTTCGATTTTCATCTATTTTTTTGTGTAGCAAAAACTGCTACTCACTTTCAGATTTGAGTATATTCCAAAATTGTGAGTAGCAATTATTTTCACCATATTTTGTGGATTTTTTTGTATACCTTTTACCATTGCCAAAACATTCCTACTTTCAGGGAATTCCTGCCATAACTGTAACTATCAGCCTTGTACACCCTGCTTGCAAGTTCGTAGACAAATGCAGTGGCCAGTGACTGATTTTTGTATATTTTTTTTGTGTAGCAAAAACTGCTACTCACTTTCAGATTTGAGTAGCAATTCCAAAATTGTGAGTAGCATTTTGCTACGCTAATCCAGGTAAATCGAACACTGGTAAAGTTGCAAGTTGGTAGTTTCAAGACACCTGGCTGCTAAGTTGATGTACTTTGTTTGACGCGCACCTGTAAAGTATGTCTTTGTGAATGGGGTATTCTGTATGCCAGTAGTACACTGTAACTCCTTTGTGAATAACATACAGCATGCACAATAGGGCATTCACAAAGGACATACTAGTGGCTTGTACATATGTGCATCAAACAGAGAACATCAATTCAGCAGCCAGGACGTCTTGGGCTCCTTTGTCTTGAGGTAAATTTCATGTGCAAATAGAGAGCTCCCTCCTCTGAAATTCTAACAAGAATTAAGGTTCTGTGCCCTTATTTGCTGGTGGGAATTTTACGGGAGGGCACTTTCAGGTTGTGCCTAAAATTCCACATGTCAAGGGAGCCCATATCGCCATTCGCAGGACCTTTACGGTAGTTCAAGAAAAGTTGGATCTTCATTTTGGCTTCCCTAACATGGCAACAGCCTTCCAAATCTTGTGATTCACAATACGATGTGTTGTCAGAGGTTTTCATGCGAGCGTGACAATAACCATATTGAAATGAATCAACAAATAGAAAATGGATCTACTATAATTGTTAATTGCTGTGTTAGTGTACATTTGTGTGTAACATCATTATGCTGACATTTTGGGGGTGAAACTTTACCTAAAGGTGGGACTATACTCTCATCAGTAATAGGAAGTTATTTTTCCATATCAGTGTATTTAATTATTTTTGGAATGGATATATAGTAAGTCTCATAATAAATTCACCCCCAATTAGTGCTAAATAAGCACATTTTATGAAGGCCTCACATAACGTGAACAAACCCAATATTAACATAATATTAATTTTCCGAGTCGTGAGCTGCATCAGTTTATACATAATTTTGCAGAAAACAAAAAGTTTCATAACATTATGTGATCTGCTCCTACAAAATGAGTGTAAAGTTGCAAATTGGTAATTTTGAGACCTCCTGGCTGCTGAGTTGATGTTCTTTATTATTGCACATCATGTACAAGCCAGTAGTATGTCCTTTGATGTGATTGCCCTATTGTGAATGTTGTCTCCCATTCACTGTCATGTAAAGCATGCTCCATTCACAAAGAAAGACATACCATATTCGTTCCATTAACCGCCCATACCCCTATAAGCGCCCACCCAGCGACTTTACTACACATGACCCCAGTGTTCGATTTTCATCTATTTTTTTGTGTAGCAAAAACTGCTACTCACTTTCAGATTTGAGTATATTCCAAAATTGTGAGTAGCAATTATTTTCACCATATTTTGTGGATTTTTTTGTATACCTTTTACCATTGCCAAAACATTCCTACTTTCAGGGGAATTCCTGCCATAACTGTAACTATCATCCTTTTTCTCCCTTCTTGCAAGTTCGTAGACAAATGCAGTGGCCAGTGACTGATTTTCGTATATTTTTTTTGTGTAGCAAAAACTGCTACTCACTTTCAGATTTGAGTAGCAATTCCAAAATTGTGAGTAGCATTTTGCTACGCTAATCCAGGTAAATCGAACACTGCATGACCCTCTATCACTATGTGCAGGATCCATGCATGCAACTACTCATGTATCAATCACAGAGCCATCAACACACAAAGTCCATATTCTGGGCCATTTTTTACATATGTAATTATGTAAACAATATAAAAAATAAGCGCCCACCCAAAATGACTTTGTTAAGGACCCTGGGTGGTTAATGGAATGAATACGGTACTTCTGGCATGTACAGGTGAGCGTCAAATAAAGAACATCAGTTCAGCAGCAAGGGGTCTCAAACCTACCAACTTGCGACTTTACACTTATTTAATGGAAGCAGGTCACATACCGTATTTCGTCAAACATGAATATTCATGAGCACATTTTGCCAATTTTCCTCATTAACTTCATCAATATATTGGCAAAAATGATAAAATACAAAGAAACTAAAAACATGTATACCTTCAAACAAAAACTATTTTGCTCAGTTTTAGAACGATAATTCCCGTTAAAATCATTAGGTAAACGTAAAACTCACGCTAAAATGATGAACTATGAGCTAGAAACACTGACTTCTGGTTCACTTCCGGGTTTCTGATCCAGATTTTCACCAATTATTGACGCTATTATCGACCATGTGGACAACTTGGTAAGCTTACTACACAAGATAGCATGGAAATATCGGCATTTTTGAAACAAAAAAAAAAAAAAAAAGTGGTGGGGGCGTTTATTTGAGGGGGGGCGACTATTTGACGAAATACGGTATTGCCATTCATTTCATTAGTAAATTCTTCAAAGTCAGATATTTCATATAGTGAATGCATCACTAGAAATAAAATGAAAATTATTACCTTTTATTACTAAATTCAATATTAAATTGCATTGTGAAATAATTGCATGACATTACAAATAAAACTTTGCCACCATATTAAGAATATGAAATGCTAATTGATTTCAACCTGAGAGCACTAAATTATGAGAGGTGCCCCTCGGATCACAAAACTGAGGACAGGGCAAGAACTGGATCTTGTGTAAGAGCTGGACTTTACATGGAAATGACCTATTCAGATGTAAATAAAGAAGACAACATTCACATTGTCTTTTGACACCTTCTTTGGATGATCTGATATACGTACCTCTTTCATATTACCCTACGTCACTGGGCAGGAAATATATTATGTAATTAAATATTCACTGTTACTAATTTGGCAAAACTGGGACGAAAACAAATGATTACATTTTGAAGGTATTGTTATTTTGCTGGGGACTGACAGTAAGAGCCCAGAGCCCTACTTAGGGCTCCTCTAATTGCACGGCACATAGGAGACCTGACCGAGCGAGGTTTACTGAGCAGCCATTTTGTGATTCAAGAGGCAGTTTGTGGGCTTGTTTCAACTTTTACTATTTCTATTTCATTTTTAATTTGCTGATTATTAATAATCCAATGAAGTTGCATAGGAAATGCATCAAAAGTTCTCAGTGGCCAAATCCCGGTATTATAGCTAGAAATTGAGGATTGCCAATTATATTCCGAATAAAAATTGTCCATCCTAAATTTGGCATTACACACACACCCAGCTTACTATACTGTAAAAACTTGATAGTTAGCATATGTGCTTACTATCGAGCACTTTCAATTTACAATTTCATGTTTTCAAAACCACTCGATAGTAAGCACATAATTATGCTAACTATCAATATTTTACGGTATTTTGCTTCACCTCAAGTTTGGTACCGACATCAGTGCTTTTACGTATTTGCAGTGAAAAATGTGGCAACAAGCTGCAGTTGTCCAGATGCGTTCATTAAATTAGTGCACACAATTTGATATAACAACCAGTAAAAAACACACCTCACAACCAAACTTGGGGTGAAACACAGTATAGAGGTGAGGCCAAAGATGTGCTGCATATGGCCTTCACAACATGTACTCTATTTCTGACTTACATTTTAATATTAACAACATCTTATATATAATGTAGCAATATGTGATGCAGTCAACTAAGGCATTAAGCCAAATCTGTTCAATCTTTGGATCAACCATCGATGCTGCTTTGATACTTTTTATTAATGAGCTATCAACTAATTAATCAGAATTAATGGTAAAATTGTATTGGACAATTGGACTATTAACAATAGCTAATTAATGGATATTTCATTACAAATAAGGATTGGCCAAGCATCGATGCTTGATCAAAAGATCACTAACAGATTGGGATGGTTCATGCATTTTCACCTATATAATTAGCACCCCTACCCTAATTTTACTAACTTGGCATCTTATATGCACTGCCTTACAGTGCACTTCTAGGATGCAAAAACCGATATATATCTATTTTTGTCAATTTGAGATATAAACAAATACATGCTGTATCAAAATGATAGGTACCCATCAGTTTTCATTGATAATGGATGAGTCTGACACATCACAATCCAACATAAGATCCAAATAATTTGTAAATTAATTGTAAAACACATCATAAACTATACATTCTAGACATTTCAAGAGTATCCACTGTTGTATTTGGGAGAGGCAGGCTTTTCGATGAACATCGAAATTGATGGGTACCAATCATTTTGATATGCCCTGTATAATATGTCAAATATAAAGACAATAATAATTTCCACATACTTGTCTTTAACTTCAGTCTTCCAAAGATCTATCCTGAAGTACCATAATTCACATCTTGGTTTGAAACACCAACCATACATTATATGAAGAGCTTGTTTCCAAACCATGTTAAGTCCACAACCACATTTACTTGTGTGATACAATCACAATAATTACTTTGACAAGTTTGACATTAGCAACAGTGAGTTGTACCATCAACAAGCCAATATTTAACACAACAATGCTGTTTAACAATATGCAGACTATTGTTCTCATTTGGGAACCAAAGGCCTCACACAGTATTGTTACTGTGTATCCATCCACTGTTTGCTTTGTAATGGTGCATCCAACTGAAATTACTATAGCATCACAACAATATCGCACAGGTAAATCAGAAACATGAGCTGATGGACTTAACATGGTTTGGAACCAATATCTTCATATTTACAACCTTTCTTCAACACAACAGGTATTTATCTCTTCCAACATTGTAAGAGGAAACCAATCTTATCACATTGCTGAGGTGCCTTGGTTCTGCTGCAGTTTGGTTGTCTTCCAAATTGAGGCATCACTTGACTTCAAAAGTTGGTTAGCGCAATAGTTTTTCATGTCCGTTTGCCATCAATTATCAGCTGAACCACTGAAACAAAGAAGAAAGAATTATCATTATTATTATATTATTGTGAATATAAAACTGTACCCAGTGAATTGCAGTTTTAATCTAGAGTACACAATACACTACATTTTCATTTACCTTCCACACGCAATATCCAGACAAGCAAGCAAGGCATTACTTGTGTTCCAAAATTTAAAAAGGGTAGCATTTCATCACCCAATGCAAAAATCAAAATTGATTATTGCAATTATCCCCAGATGAAATAAGGAACATAATCACTCAAACATTTGTTAGGCATATCCATCAGGAGTATCTCCATTTATTTGGAATCCAGAATTGGATTTAACTTCCGCTTACCAAATGAAATATAGATCAGAAAGGTACCGTTCAAATACACCAAATGTGGCTGAACTTCTCAAGAGAAGTTAACATACATTTATTGAGTCAATCCTTAGAAAAGTGCATATACATTTAATCCTGCTATTTTCCTGAAGAAAGCAACATTCAGGAAAGTAATCTGGATAGTTGACATCATTTAGCTCAACTTCTCATTATATAATTCCATTATAAAATTCCTGGCTATGTCTCTTTTTTCCTGCCATCATTGTTGAACCAGTTAATCTGCAAATTACCCTGAAAGATCAGAGTCCGCTTCCCAGGCAAGAAGTGTGCCTGACTTCTCACAAAAATAAATTTATTATCTTGAAAGATACCCTCTTCCCGGGAATAGCATGAGCCTGTTCCCCTATACACAAAGTGTCATCATCCCAGGACCCCTACTAACCTCATTATCAGCCCATGAAACCTCTGCATCACTAGCATCGTAATCTAAATCTTCTCCACTCTCCTCCGCTATCTCCATCTCATCTTCATGTCCTGCTTCCAGACCATCTGTTGCCTTCTCTACTTTCTGCATTCCCTCCAGTGCTTTCTTGTTGGTTGGATCAAGACTGAAGTTTGTGAAGGGAAAAATAAAAGAGTATATTAGGTCAGTTGAGAACACTCCTGCTACAAACTACCACTTGCCCAAGATTATAAAGTCAGAAATAATGGGTGATGTGGTAATGGTTTTATGCCTTGTCATCAGTGGCGTGCACAATTTTCTGTACTTACGCAAATCAAACAATTTTTTTTAGGCCTTATTTGAGATCAGGTTAGGGTGCCGTATTCATTCCACTAAGTGCCATGGTGCTAAAGTCACTTTAGGTGGGCACTTATTTGTCCATCGGCCAACACCATCTGGGTGGTATTAATAATTTTTTTATTGTATGTTAGTGCGCCATCGCTTGGTTGGCAATGCTGCTGTTGCATGGGATTCTTACTAGAGATGTATTATATACAACACAATATTAGCAGTTTTGGGTGATGAGAATTTTTAGGTGCATTTGGACATGAAAACTGTACACAAGCTTTGGCAAAAAAAAAAACATTGTGTGGGTAAAATATGCTTAACAAAACTTTTTGTGGGGGCTGCTAATAGTATCACATTCTACAAGTTGAAAATTGCTGGCTGGAATCTATTGCATGGACATTTAATGACACAATATGCTGCATTGATCAAATTATAAAGCTCACAATTTTTCTGACCATGAGCCACATGCAAAGAAGGAGGATTGATTCTAATTCTCAAGTCAAACTCCATGGTAGTACTGGTTAAGTGATTTTTTGACATCATGACTTACGCACAGATTATTAAAAAAAACCAGATCCACCACTAACAGGACCAAGTCCCATGATTTGTACGGAATGAAGATTCTCGCATATTCATAAAGGTCTATTGCCAGTGTCTAACAAATCATGCATAGCATTGTATACCTGTGCATTAAGGTGAAAGATATAAAGACTGCACTTTGAAAAATATACTTTCTCTTGAACTTCATGAAACGATTGGTCCTCAATAACAGATGATGCTAGATTTTGTCCATTGGTGAAAGATTTGTTTCTTTAACCCTAACACTGAACACTGCTTTTTGCTATCAAAGTTAAAGAAGGAACAAAAAAGCAGAGAAGATGAACAAATAAGTCACATGGTACCTCCAGGATTCAAACCATAGACCCTTTGCATTCCAAGCACACAATCACTGACTGGTAGCCATAGGGATTTCGCTGGGCTGGTCAGCAATTCTGTGAGCATAACACACTTAGGGTGATTGCATCATGGCATCACATGGGATTCATGCATGTGTAGTGGTTGTCCTCATGGTATTTTGTGGTCTTTATTGGGGTTAGGATTAATGACAGCATGACTTACGTTAGTGCTATACTGTACTGGTCCAGTGCTTCTTGTAGTTCATTATTTGCTGCTAGGCAATCAGCTAGGATCTGATGTAATCTTGCTGTACTCTGATTCTGTAACTGTTGCCTTAGCCTATAACAAGAATAATAACAATAAAATTATAATTAATAATAATAACGGTATTGTTTTTAGCCTCTGTAATGCATCTATAGTCTTATATAACATGGGCGACATAATTATTTTAAGTAAAACAACAAAGTGAAGCCGAGTTGTACTTCTATGCCAAACATAATGATGTTGCATGCCTTAAAGACCACTTGGCATTTGACGTCATTGCCCGGCATTTGACGTCATTGCCCGGCAGTATGCGCGCAAATTATGGCAATTTCCATTGTTCTTTGCCCTGCAGTGTGCGTACGCATCGTAGTTTGCTAAGGGCACGTGCATTTTAAATCGCCCGCCACATTTCATATAGTACAAGAAAGCGGCTCGTTCAAGCAAATCGATAGACTAGTCCCTCGCCTTTGTTGATAAACAGTGATGTCAAGTGGTCTATTATAAGGGATGATAGATGCCCGTTAGCGGCTAAAAACAATACTTTTATTCTCATTCTTAAACGCTTCAATTCAAATAAATATATTAATCATAAGTATACCAAATTTTAATGAAATAAAATCCTACATTTTACATGAAGAATTACCTACGACCAGTCCAGTTGTTGCAACGCGCCTCCGATTGGTTCATATAGCGCATATGTATCGTGTCGACTCGCACGCACTGAGCCGTGTTATATTGTGTCAAATCATACGGCTAAGAACCAATAAGAATGCAGGAAGAATGTGTCATAAAAACTGTTAAGGTTGCCAGATATATATCCAATGAATACTCATGATGGTTCTGTTTTAAGTTACGAAAAAATAGTTTGTTGTACAAAATGGTTCACTTTCACGTGACACATAATACACAGTGTTTTCACATAAACCTGCCATAATTTTGATCCACACAGACCGGTCAAACATTTTGAAAAATTGTTACTTCCAACTTGCTCAAGACCAATCGAGGTTGTGCATATGTGACACGATCTGGTCCATGGGGGCCAAAGGCGGCAAATTTGAAACTGAGATAAAGGTAATAATATGGAGTAAAAAAACAATGAAATACAAAAGAAAACAGGCATCAAAAACCTTCATAACTTTAGAACCAAGTATGCTAGACCTATGGTGTTTTCAGTAAATGATAGTCTATTGTGATGTATAATGTAATAACTACAGTAATTCTATTTTCAAAAATGACTCCTTTGGCCCCCATGGACCAGATCGTGTCACATATGATGTATCATACCATAAAGATGGCGGACTACTCAACTGCATTCAACAAAAGCATGATTGCAATATACCGCGACAGTTCGTCTTACACCATGTACACACATAATAAATTCACTACAATCAAATAGGTTGATGACAACATTTGATTGAATGGACTGCACGGCGCCATGATTACGTTGAAGGACACAAGTTCAAATCCTTTGTTTGGAGCCAATCGATAAAAGCAAGCAGGACCGCTATACTTAATGATATTGACATTCCCACTCTCCATTCCATACTTGGTAGCAAAGTTATGAACTTTATAATATTTTATGTTCATTTTTGTATTTTTGCATCAATCAATCAAGCAATCAATCAATACTTACAAATCAATGGCCTTAGTATAGCTCTTCTCCTCCTGGTGTATATCAGCTAATAGGTAGACTGCATCAAGATATGTGGACTCTATTGCTAATGCTTTCTCCAACATGGTTTTTGCCTGCAAAAATAGAGGAAATGGATAGATTTTGTTAAATTGTCTGTGATAAATAAATGTGCCCTGGTATTGTAAGGAACAACACTGCATGGCTTGGTGCAACACCTATGTGCAAAACAAATTTGCAAAATATGATGAAACTAAAAAATATAAACAATTAATGTATCATTCTAAAAACTGATCATTATTCTTCCAACTGAATTGGGCTGTTCCAATTGAAATCCACATTACCCCTGTGGAAGATTTTGGAAATATCTTCCACAGAGGGGGTATGTTTTTTAAATGTAATTGGTCAGGGTTAAATCGTTTTTAAACCCATACTCCCCCTGTGTTGTGGCTTTACTCATACCTTACACAACTGGAGTGAGTATTTCAAATGGAAGTTACCCAATTGCCTGTTGTTTTCAAAACTCATACTCCTTCTGTGGAAAACTTCAGCTAAATCTTCCACAGGGGTAGTGTGGATTTTAAATGGAAAGGCCCACACAAATAAATAATATTTCCATTTCCATTTTGTCAGGAAGGATCAAGTGATCCAAGATGAAGTGATCCAAGTCGATTGTGAGTTAACCTGCCGCCTGCACTTGTCACCTTTTTATGCTGTGTCAGAAAGTCATTTTGCAGAAATAGTTAATTATTTTGCCATTTTATAGAAAATTTGCAATATTTCAGTCTCTTTTTTACTTTTGATAGTATCTTATGTAAACAAATACCTCCAGCAAACAGTGCACAGAGGTCAATATACTTAATGCTATAGTACACCGACCTGCAAATTTCTTTAATTTTCTTCAACGCTTAGTTGGTTACCATTAACAACAGAAAAAACAAGAAAGCCTTCTGCAATAGCTGCCGGTGCCATACTTAGTTGTGTACAGTATAGAATGTAGAAATGGTTGAATCTGTATTAAGGCTCTCACCAAATCCGGGGTACCCAAGTTCTCGCCAGTCCTTTGCCTACCCGGGTCAAAGTACCCCCCCCCCAAAAAAAAATTACAAAATGTTGGATTAAAAAAAAGTTATAGGCCCTAAATTACTTGTTATTCAAGGGTTGGAAACCAGAAAAATACTGCTACTGTTAGATTTGCTTCTATAGAAAAGCTAGCAATCCATACTCCCTGGTAATTCAATCGGGTACCCGAGTACATAATTACCTGTTGTTAGTTAAGGTTACACGAAGAAACGCATTATAAAAAGCGATAAAAGACGATAAAGTTGTTCTCTAAAACCGCGTTTTCTCAGCAATCAAATATCGCAGTGAGTCAAATGTTGGTGCATGGATGTATCTTTACATTATTTTTGTGTGTTTATAAAAAAATTTAGAATCCGTTTGAAAATCCTTCGGTTAAATCATTTTTACGCACCATGTTCACAAGATCAAAAACACGTTTTTGGGGAACATTTTCGAGAATCTTGTCTGAGAAAAAACTGTTTTGTGAAATTATCGATATCTTGATAACGGGCGTTAATTTAGACATCTGAATACCTACATTATTTCTCAACATTCTGCCAATTGCTATCCCATTTGATTTTCACTCCAAATTGAAGCTAGTATTGCAAAAGCGAGGTTTTTCCTCCATCAGTTCGTTCAAAATTTCAGCGCCGACATGCGTGTTTATTCTAAGAGCCATTGTGCGGACGCGATTGTAATCAAGTAATTACATCAAATTATAGTTACATATCCGCTTCGAGAATAAGAAATTGCGTAAGCTGATGTATGGTCCAGTGGATAGAGCGTTGGACTGGGAATCTGTTATGAACAATTTTTGTGGGTTCGAGTCCTCATGTGGCTGAATTTTCTTTCCTTTTTCTCTCTTTTCTCATTTTTACTTCCTTTCTTTCCTCTTTTCTTTCTCTTTTTCTTTTTTCTTTTTTTTTCATTTTTTTTTCATTTCTTTCTTTCTTTCTTCCTTTCTTACTTCCTTTTTCGTTCTTTTTCTTTCTCTCTCTCTCTCTTTCTTTCTCTTTTCACTATTTCTTTATTCTTTCTTGCTCCTTTCTTTTTAGTTTTATTTGATTGATTCGCTGACTGCAGTGAATCGTGATTGATTGTTTTTCACTTTATATAATTCAGAAATTTGTAGGCCTGCTAAGTCTGTCTTTTTGAATATTCTTCCCAAATTCGATTTGCAAATAGTTGGTTTTTGATATTGTTGTTGATGTTATTGTTGTACCCTATTACATTGTAATCAGGGGAATAGCAGCATTGATTATTTCATCAAAGATATCAAGGCTATAAATTCAAAATCAACACATTTTCCAGGGCATAGCTTGACGAAGTGCCCCAATCAATTTTAAAATTTATAAAATCCTTATGAAAATTGCGAAAATGGCTTGTACCCCTCCCCGGCATCCGACCCGCATGTCGCCCCTCATGTAACCCCCCGCCCGCCCGACTCACGAGCTCCGGGCACGAGCTAAGCCAAGTTTCATGTCTTGACCGTGGATCAATATTCTATTGTAAGTAGGCCTACGTCCCAGTATGCTTGTTCATTTTCTGCATGGCTGTTTCTGTTATGAACATACGCCCCTCTGAAATCAAGCGCATGAAAAACTCTCGGCTAACCTTAAGAGCCCTGATTATGGCAGCTATTGAACTAACCCCTGTATATGCTTATGCTTATCATATTTTCAATTCAATCATCATCATACTGCCCTCTTTTGGAGTTCAGACAGGATATCAAGTATTTGGATGACTGCCATTATAGCAAAAGTTCATTAAAAAATATTCACGGAAAATATTTGTGCCCTTTGCCAAACCCAACAGGATATTCCGGCTTGTAGTAAAATTAGACCGGTTACCGCACCATAGCTGAACCATGTGGCTTCAGCTATTGATCCAGGTCTTATGAGGAGTGTTACCCTCAGTGGGGGAAATTATTTGCATTGTTTTTTTATTTTGTGCTCTTTCATTTAACACCACTCAGGGGTCATACCTTCTTGGCATTTTGAGATATGAAAAGGACCCATATGAATATTGACCCAGGTCTTATGATGAGTGTCACCAACGGGTGTGGAAATATTTTATTTTGGATATATGCTTTAATTTGTTCTCTTTCATTTTACACTACTCAGGGGGGACATACCTACATGACATTCCAAGATGTGTCCATCTTGGCTTTTATTTTTTGGCATACCTTTTGGCATTTTGAGATATGGAAAGGACCCAAAATATGAATACTGACCCAGGACTTATGAGGAGTGTCACCCTGGTGGGGAAATAATTTTTAACATATTCTTTACTTCTTTCTCTTTCATTTGACACCACTGGGGGGGTCGTACCTTCTTGGCATTTTGAGATATGAAAAGGACACATAAGAATGAATATTGATGGGTTAGAACTAGATCTAGTTCCTCGAGAGGGGGGGTGCGCGCGAAGCGGCCAATGAGGCGCGCCATAGGACTGGTGGATTTTATAATGTCAGAGAGGGGTTGGCATGGTCCTATACAGGCACTGAACAAGTGCTAATGATTGGTGTCACCTCGGGTGGAGAAATATTTTTATTATATTCTTTACTTTTTCCTATTTCATTTGACACCACTCAGGGGGGGGGTAGTCTGTGTTACACATAACTGGTGGTAAAATATAGGTCTAAAAGATGTCCACAATTCTACTCCTTCAATTCACTATCTACGATTTTACTCACAATAAAATATGATCACTATAAACTCATGTCAATTGTCATCAAAACAATGCAATTCACTTTAATACACAGGTGCATGTGATAATGCCATAGGTTAGGCACAAAAAAAATTGTTTGTTTGTCCTCCACCGCTCGCTCCTCAGATTAAAGCCTGACCAATATTTTTTTTTTTTTCAATTTTTTTTTTTTATAAAAATAAGTAAAATACTAAGATCTTTCATGATTGAAAGTAAAAAAAAGCCCCCCAAAAACATTTTGTGTCTTTAATATGCAAAGTTATAAGTTGTGTTCATGTCATAGTCTATTATTTTTAGTGACTTCAAAATACATTGGATTTGAAATCATTAAAAGACTATGGCATGAACACAAATTATAACTTTAACTGCATATTAAATAAACAAAATGTGTTTTTTTAAGTCACCATGAATGATTGTACCATTTAGCGCTAGCTAGGTCCAGGAATACGCCAAATCCGAAGAAAAAAAATTTAAAAAAAAAAAAATTTAAAAAAATCCGCCCGCCCGCACATCCTCTTTCAAAGCTGTGGAGGACAAACAAAAACAAACAATAATTTTTTTTGGCCTTAATGCAGAGTCTGAAGCTATAAAGGGGTGGAATCAAAGAGTAAAATCACGTTCATAATAAAGCTAAAGAACGACCACAAAATGAGGAAAACTATTGTACTTTTTGTTAGTAGCCTTTTGTGATTTCTTACATGGCTTGTCAGAACAAAACCCTCAAAATAAATTTAACCACAAAACACCTCCATGAGTCATGGGAGAGACAAATCCAGACATTTGTTTAGCTTCTGAAACCTTTTTTTTTTTTTTTCTTTTTTTTCTGCATGAAATCACACCTATACTTCCATGCAAGGTTAAGTTTGTACAATACTTGCATTCTCCACATGACTGAATTTGCCAACTGAATAAGCAGGTAGCTGCAAAAGACTGTATTTAGCTTAGAAACCTTTCAGACAATAACAACCAGAGGTTAGCGCAAGATGGCCTTACCTGCAATAGCTGCCAAATGTCATATCTTTAGATTTGTATGTATCAATACAGAATGCAGAAATTGGCAAATGTCTATAGTGCAGCTATTGCAGATGACCTTCTTGCCTTAACTTTTTTGCTATCTACAAAAAAATTATTTCTTGTTAAACATATAATTAGCTTGCCATTGCACGAAAGCAACAGGAACTTGTTTAAAATTAATATAGGCCTATCACATCCCGGGATCACGTCAATATTTCAGTTGGCATAATTGTGCAATTTCACACATTTGCAAGGAAAAATGAATAGCAAATCTGTAAGGGAACCACAGTGAACTCTGTAAAGTTCAAGGTATTTAACTGCAAAGACACAGCCTTTATTGCATTGTGGCATGGTCCCTGAATGGTGCAAAATTAAAATGCTCGTAAAAATATTGATTGCAACCAACAAGCACATGTACAGCATGCTGTTACGCCCTGTATACTTAGTCTAGCATGCAGCACTGAGCAGGGGATAATGCTCACAACACCTGTTGTAGTGTTAAGCCCATTATTTTTGTTCATATACATGTACATAAATTAATATCATCAGGTGGAATCAACAGGTTGTTGTCACACACTGGATAATTATTATAATAGACATTGCTACGAGTTTTAAACAAAATGGCTACTTATGAGGAGAGCGTTGAAGAGGATTTGACTTGTCCTCTTTGCTTTGAGCTGTTTGTTGATCCACATACACCCAAGCAACTGGATTGTCCACATATCGAGTGCCAAATATGTCTGGAACTGATCACGGATGGCTGGAAACCTACTATTGAATGCCCTGAATGCCGCATGGTGACTCATCTTACCGCGGAAGGAATAGAAGGACTCAAGACTAATCTTCGTATACGGAGTCTAGCGGAGAAACATTTCAGTCATGTTCAAAAGCGTAAGGACAGTGCGCGGAAGAAACAGCACGGCGACACGAGTGGTGTACCGATGTGTCCGAATCATAGCGGTGAAAAGGTGCATTTTTATTGCACCACATGCAAGGTGACAGCATGCCAGGCTTGCATCGTGTTAAAACATGAGCCGCGTACTAGACATGATATTAAAGATGTGAACGAGCTGTACGCGGAGCAAGTCGAGGAGATGCATATGATCTTGGTTAAAGCCGGAAAGAGCACTGGACAGTGGGAAAAAGCAGCACGCGAGGTGGAGGATCAGGAGGAAAACTTTAAACTGTTACTTCTCATGGAAGAGCAAAAGATTGATACACTGATTGAATCCGTGCAGGAACAAGGACGCCGAATCAAGGAAGAAATGCGTAACAGAAGCGCGGTGCATCTGCAGAACTTTGAAAGCAAGAGAGAGGAGCTGCTTCAGATTGCTAGTGATATCACAATTGCTGCTACTAACGCACGGAAAGTAAAGGAATCTACATCTTGTCAAGATTATGTGCCGCAACATGATAAGCTTGCAAAGGAACTCCTTAAAAAGTGCTCTAAAAAGCCTCACAAGCTTGAGGATAAATACAGCAAACCTGAAATGGTGAAATTCAAACCTAACCCAGCCGGATTAAATATCGGATCAGTCGAGAGTACTTCTGCGCGTAAACTGAGTACACATGAGCGGCGTAAAGTGAGCACCACTGAGATGCCCGAGGCGGATCAATGGAGTCAGGAACATGCTTCCAGACGAAAATCAAGCACCCTTGAGCGTCGCAAATCGAGCACCCCTGAGGCACCACAGTCAGATCTTGTGAGTCAAGTACGTGATATATCAAATTTGAGTTTAAATGAACGCAACACAAGTAATCTAGCTCGTAGAGAGTCACAGAGTAAGCCAAGAAAGCTGAGTCTAATCCAAGAAATCAAAGACTGCAAACGCGATCTTTCTGGCATCTCGGCTGGCAGTGATGGCTCCCTAGCAGTTTGCTCAAAATACCATGGCGTCATTCAGCTGTACCATCACGACCGCATCAGTCAACAATATCAGAAGAAAATGCACTTCAAACTTCCAGTGCGCGCGTATGGACCGCAAGACGTGACGGTGCTGCCAAATGGTGATCACCTGGTGGCCCGAATGGAGTGTATTGAAATTTACGACAAAGTCGGTACGCACAAAGGTGACATTCAAACACAAGCTGAAGGAAGCAACAGAAGCTTCAGTGTTGTATGCGTCACGTCAACTCCAAATAAACGCGTCATTGCGGGAGATCGGGACTTGTGTCAAATTACCATACATCATTCCACCGATTTGACCGCGTTCAAAATCGGCACGTCACCCGATCGTCTTGCTCCAATCTTGAATACTCAAGTCGCAATAGCTAGTCGTGAAAAAGGTGTATGTATTGTCGACATACAATCCGGCAAGCCAGTACTCAACCTGTCCATACCAAAAGCTTACGCAATTTGCTACGATAAGCGCACAAACTGCATCCTTGTTGGAAGAGTCAACGAGAAACAACAGTCGGAGAAGAAAGGTGTGATCGAGCAGTACTCGTGCGTAAACGGTGAATTTGTGGCGCGGATCGCCAGTGGGTTGATATACCCTAGGGCAATGGTATTCTTGACGGAGAATGTACTTGCAGTTGCCGATGCCAACATAGTGAAGATATACAATGTGACTTGTTAATAAGGAACAAAATAAATGATCGAAGATGTCATATGAACAGAAACTAGTTGTGTTACACAGGGAGCGGATTTACGGAAAATGTCAATTATTGAACTCCTATGATTTTAACTCTCTTCACGCGGGTGTCGACTGCAGACGACAAGTTTTAAAAAAAAATTAAAAAGTCAAAAATTTCAGAAATGTAAATTTTTATGACCATATTTGGAATCAGCATGAAAAATGCATTAAAATGAGTACAAACAAGCCTAGTATTGGATCAGTAGTTCTTAAGATAGCTCTTGATATTTTGAGAAAATATTTCAAAACTTGAACTTTTTCCGTTGATGAAGCGCATGGCTAGCATGCAGAGCATTAAAAATCATCAATATTATTTTGACCCACTGGTTCATTACAGATGGATAGGGAGGGTGTCAGCAATGAAATGCAAAATACTTTGATCAGCTCATAATTGGCGGGAATTGTTAGGCTTTTACCACTATACACCGAAAAGTAGACCCACATTCAGAGTGATACAGTTGACCTGTATGTTCTATATTTTTTGTATTGAACAAAGTAGATAAAGTATAGGACTTGAATTAATAATTTGTGATGCTTCTGGCAACATTTCACAAGACAATTTTCAAAATAAAATATATTGAAATTAATCCGCTATGTTAAGGTCCGCCGATTACAAGCTGAACAAACTACTGTATATAGTAGCAAATTTATAGGACTTCATCAATGTTTTGGTTTGTTCCCTTAGTAGATGGATGTCTAAAAATATTGTCTATATGTCGATAACACATCCACAAATTTACATTTAATTACCATATCCATACTTCAAATCAAATCTACAAGTGCATAGCAATGTAAACTGCTCCAAAAAAGAAACTTACCAGGTAAGAAATTTGTCTGTCAAATTCAAACGACAAATTGTGTTACACTAAATGGGATATGAGTGGAAGCAGTGTTAATTTACGCTTTGAATTTTGACACCTCATTTGTTGCAAGCGGATGAGTATTTTTGAAGTTATGCTTATTTAACCGAACCTATCCACTGGAATGAAAGTTGCACTCATACCACTTGAGATGGTTGGCAGTATACAGGTGTAATCAGTGCTCTCCTCTTCTTCTTTGCATGACTAACTTTCCTATTGTTTCTTGTGAGGATGAAGAATGATCAAAGTTCAATGACAATTGTCCTTATTCAATCATCTGAAGAAATTAAGTCGAATGAAAGAATCAATATGATGACCAGGGATTTAGGGGACCTTGGGTGTGTCCAGAGTATTGCGTTCATGTGGTCGTTGGTTCAAGACCTGACAAGACCAAGCAATATGTTTGAGCAGGAAAGTGTGAGTTGACAAAGAATAAAAGTTCTGAACATCCTTTCATGTGTCTGTTTATTTTGTGAATTCATTGGGGCGGACCTGCAACTTTCAAATTTGATAGTAGGCTTGTTCAAATGAGCATAACTTCAAAAGTTTTGATCTGTTTGCGACAAATGAGGTGTCAAACTCGCGTAAATGTACACCGCTTCCACTCATATGCTATTCAGTATAATACGATTTGTCGTTTGAACTTGACAGACGAATTTCTTACCTGGTAAGTTACTTTTTGGGACCAGTTTATTTACAATGAGCACCAGGCCTGGAAAAATGTTTAATTTCCCAGCAATCTAGGCAGAATTTCCCTCAAGAATGACATAATTTCCCTCTAGCATAACATATTTTCCTTATATATTTCTTTATTTTTTCCTTCCTAATCATGAAATTTCCCAGCAAGGAAATTCCTTAATTCCTATTTTTTTTCAGGCCTGATGAGCACTCACAAATATATTTTTGATTTTGTTCAAAACTTCAAAAAAGGCAATGGGAATCTATTTGTGTAAAAGGATGCACTTGTCGACTGCTATGTGTCTCTTCTTTCATAATATACATATACCTAGGAATAAATATCAGATTCATCTCAAAGTGGCATGGTCACCTCAAATCATCCCCAAGTCTCATGGTTTAGAAATACAGACAACATTCCAATTAAACCATGTGACTTGGGGTGATTTGCAGTGACCTCCACTTGAGATGAGTCTGGTATATATTCCCAGCTATTATGTAAAAAGAAACACATGTAGCAGCCGACACTGCCGGCAAGTGCATCCTTTCGATATGGATACTGCACAATTTAAAATCTGGAAATTCTTGCATTTGATATGAATTACTATGTCTTTTATGACAGTTCAACGCTCAGTAAATAAAAGGCAAATAGTCAAAAATAGAAAATTATGTATTGCTGAACTATATAGCTCTATTCAGGAGCAAACTTATCATATATATCAATAACAAAATAATATACATGTGACGTCATAAAGAACTGTATCAACAATCCATAATGGATTGTCGGAGAGGGGGGCTTTCAAAAAGTGCTCTAGGCCTATGATAAGCAAGATTATTTTCCTCTTGTGTGAAATCACACCTTAAACAAGTAATTAGGCCAAGTGCTTGTTTGCACATATCATAAAAATGTACTGCTATTCTATTTTGCAACACCATGATGATTGTGCAAAAATGTACCTCCTGCTTTTGTTCTCATACCTAAAGCTTGAAGGGACAATCAATTATTTACACTATATTTTTATTTTAAACCTCTCTCCGCCTGCCAAAAAATTCTCTGCCCCTCTCCTTTGCACATACCAAATTGTTGGGATTGCAACTGGATATGTATTGCGAATGCAGGGAGCAGGAAAACTTGAATTTATTTTCTGTATCTGTACTGTTTTCCTAAGCCATTTTAGAGCATTTTATCTCAAAGGTGCCCCATGAATGTGTGCCAAAATTGTTTGCCCCCTTCTCAGTTTGCCAAAAATTGCTTCCCCTCCCCTCTTGGATGGCCAAAAATTGATTCTCCCCAATTTTACCCTCCCCCAGGGCTCATAATAATTTCACAATCCTTTACCTTGTGGTTTACACATGTATCTGAATCTGATGTTAAGCAATACTGCCTTTCTTACAGAACCCCTGATTGGTTAATTACATGATATAATCATCTCAATAACTAATCAAAATAGAGCTTTTAGATTGGTACTTCTAAGCTTTATCCCCTGTCAGCCATATTGACTATTCTTACCATGTCTCTGATTGGCTAAATACATGATAATAGCTCTCTTTGTAACCAATCAAAGTAGTTCTTAGAGGTCGATAATTTGGCGGTTAGTGCCCATAGGGTTAAAATAATATCACATGACTAGCAGTTTTTGCTGTCATAAATTGTGCAAAAGTCTGATCATTCTAAGTCATGTAATGTATGATCTTACAAAAATAATATGAAATTGGTTGATGTTTTTCAAACCTTGTAGGCTTAGGGACGGGGGGGGGGGGACTGGGGGGGACTTGTGGGGGCTCAGCCCCTCAATAATTTTGGTGTAGGGGAACCCCCTCAGACACCCCCCTCCCCCAGGATGGGTCAACAAAATTTTCTGTTTGCTCAGCCCCCCAATGTTGAAAATCTTCCAAAGCCAATGGTAATGTCTCAACTTACACCTATAGCAGATTCAATCCATCGTGGGATGTTTTTTCCAACAAATCCAGGCTGCTGGTCAATCATCTGCCAGTCATGCATAGCGTATAGCGTGATATGCATGATTGCCTGGTAGCCAGAATTTGTTTGAAAAACGTCCCATGATGGGTTGAATCTGCTATAAATGGAATCAGCCAAATTGTTGTGCTTATTTTTTTTATCTAGTAAACAATGCAATTTCTGACATAATTTCATAATCCACACATTAACTTAGTTCCCCATAGAACTTCATGTTTCCGTTGGGGTATCTTTCACCTTTACCTTGTCAGTACTCCTGCTTAAAAAATAGACAAAACCCTTTCCTAACAGTTATTAGTAATATTATTTCAACATTTGTGGTAAAGAATAAAAAAAATTATAATTTGGCGGAAATCAAACATCATGGATAAATCAATTGAACATGTTCTTTTCAATTGCATAATCATATGATAAATAGCATAAACTAAAAATATAGGTGTATGAGATAAAAACACTAAGTTTATAAATTTGCCATTTTGTGTATATTTACTGAGAAATAAAGCTGACTTTTTAAGGCTTTCCTTGCTGCTTTGAATAAATTTGCTATTTCCAACATGCTAAATTTTAAGGTGTCTTTTTGTGCATTGATTGGCATGTGTCTACAAAAGCTATCATATGTGACATGATCTGATCAATGGAGGCCAAAGGTGGCAAATTTGAAATTGAGATAAAATACATACATAATATATGGAGTAAAAAAACAATAAAATACATGTATATATTACATAAGAAAATAGACATCACAAATCTTCATAATTTTAGAACCAAGTATGCTAGACATTTGGTGTTTTCAACACATATGATAGCTTAATGTTTGTATAATGTAATAAATATAGACCACTTTACATCATTGTTTATCAACAAAGGCGAGGGATTGGTCTGTCGATATGCCCGAACGAACCGCTTCACTGTTCAATGGCTTTCTTGTACTATATGAAATGTGGTGGGAGATTTAAAATACACATGCCCTGAGCAGACTACGATGCGCACGCACACTGCAGGGCAAAGAACAATGGAAAGTACCATAATGCGTGCGCATACTGCCGGGCAATGACGTCACATGTCAAGTGGTCTATAGTAACTCAATTTTCAAATGTAATGTAGGTATTTTTTACTTTTTGAGATATTGGTTTTTTAGGTTAATGTGACACAACTTGCTCATATGGGACCAAAGAAGACATTTTTTGAAAATTGAGTTACTATAATTTTTACCTTTACGGTTAGCAACTATTTGAAACTGTTGCGATTTGGTAGTTCACAGCATCTTCCGAATGGTAGTGAGCTTCGGCAAAAATTGCATTGCGGATCATTTTGTGTAGAAGAATTTGTAGAATGAACTTTTGCAAAACATCAAAGTGTTATTTTTCAATAATATAATAGACAATGAAAATCGATTTTTTGGCTGCTTTGACCAACAATACCTTGTCTACCCTTAAACACTGTAACAAGTCTTAATACTTGGTTCTAAAATTTTGAAGTTTTGAGATGTCTATTTTATTGTTTTTTACTTCATAGTTTTGCCTTTATCTCAATTACAAATTTGCTGCGCTTGACCCCGTGGACCAGATTGTGTCACAAATTCACCTTACAATAAGCTTTTCCCAATTGCTTATTTGCAAGGTAGTAAAAAATAAAAGGGTTGGGAAATCCTTTGTTTTCTATTGTTTTTTAAAAGGTTCAAAGAACCATTTCTCAAAAGATCTGCTGAGATTACAGCCAATTTGTGATGGATGGTCACACAGTGTGATGCAACCAAGCAAACTGAATTATTTGTCAAGCAAAATCAAAAATCAAGAATCAGTTTCATTTGATGTACTATTATCAGAACTTTCTTTCCCTCAAACTTCCATAACTTGCTCAGAACAATTTCTTGGTAATATGTGATGCATCATGTCAAAAGGAGACACTTTTGGGCAGGTTATCAATTTTGAGGTTTTTACATATATCTTAAATATAGAGATATTTGGCTCCAGCATGCCATTTTCCCCAATGAAATCAGACATTCCTAAGCGAAGATATTTAGTTCGTAAGTTATGGTATTAAAAAATTGGAAATTGAGATATCGGCCTTTTAAAAATATTATTGACAATGTTGAGAGCAGGAATTACCTTGAAAAATGTCTCAAAAAATACAAGATGCCAGTTATATTCCAGTCTGAAACTATCAGACAATATTTTTTTTAACATTAAGGGCTGGGGTATGAGCGTTTGGACAGTATTTATTTTGGGACATTAGAGCACATCAGACATATCGAATTGCATTCTGAATCTGAAGAATGTCATTCTGATATCAAATAATTTTGATTTTTGAAATTCGCAATTTAATACACATTTTATGGCAAATCATTAAAATTGATATTTTTGATATTTAACAGTACTTGAAGTAAACTTTATAAATCTGATGATTTATACTTAAAGTGTATGTAGGTGGGATAAAAAGCCGACGATCAATTGAAAATTTTGACCTTTCGTATTGAAGATATGGATTTTTTTTTCCAAAACACCAAACAAAAATAAGGTCTTTTTGGGGAAAAATCCATATCTTCGATATGAAAGGTCAAAATTTTCAATTGACCGTCGGCTTTTCCTCCCTGCTACATACACTTTAAGAATATATCATTAGATTTATATAATTTACTTCGAGGACTGTTATATATCAAAATTTGAAAAATATCAAATTTTTATAATTTGTCATAAAATTTGTATTATATTGTGATTTTCAAAAATGAAAATTATTTCATATCAGAAAGACATGCTTCGTATTCAGAATGCAATTCGATAGGTCTGAGGTGCTCTCATGTCCCACAAAAAATACTGTCGAAACGCAATAAACGCTCATTTTAGATCCCTTAATAACATCACAAATTCGCAACAAACCCAAATTGTGAAAAAATCACCCCGGTCAGATTTTTAGCTATTTCTCCATTTACGATCCTGCCCAAAAGTGTCTCCTTTTGACATGACACGTCACATATCTCAAAATTAATATTAGCAACAAATGACTCATTTAAGGCCACGGGTATGAAAGTTGTAGATTTGCGTCCATCACTTTCTCAAATCGCATGCGGCCGTTTTTCATTTTTCATCATTGCTTTCAGTAGGATTTGTCCACAATTTAAGTGGATGCATTGAAAAGGGGTATCATTAATGAGTGCAGAGATCAAAGTACGGATACGATCTAGTACTAGGAGGCCCTACATGTAGGTGCCAATTATTGCGTAAATAAAGCAGCCTGACAATCCAGACCTTGAAACTGTTTCAGAACCTTGTTTTGTGGAAATAATGAAATATTTTTCACATAATGAAAATTTCATGCTGTAGGTTTCAAAACATGCGGGCGGTGGACGCAAATCTAAAATTTGCATTACCATGGCCTGTAAATAAATGTTGATATTGGTAATTCAGTTACATTCAATTTTCCCATTGGATAAATAAACAAAAAATGAAAATAAATGTTGGCATTTATACAGCGCCTTTACATGCATCAAAACGCTTTACATTTATTTATTTATACAATGTTGAAGGCATGTTCAACGGACAATATTCATAACATCAGTTCCCCACTTCACCATTGGGTAGAGAGAGGCAAGTAAGGTAAAGCGCCTTGTCCAAGTGCACAACATGATGGCACTGCCGGGACTCGAAACCAGCAATCCACCGGTTGCCATCCAAAGTCCTGGGATTTATAATGGCTCCATCATGCCAGGGTATTTTGTGATGAAATATTAATAGTGCCACAGCTGTCATTAATTTCTCAACCAAATCAATAAACAATGTAAAATTAAATCATGTTCACCAAATTAATAATCCATATATTTGCTTTAATTAAGGTGAATGGGATGGCAGGAGCAATAAATTTCCAGTTTTAGCCATTTAACTAAATAAGGCCAATTTAACCACATTAAATATATTTCCATATAGGGTTTGCGGTTCTTGAGTTAAGGCCAATAATATATCACCCAAAAATAATTTCATGCAAATGGATAGGGCACAAATGACAACCCATATGGCTCAAAATAAGCTAAGGTGTCATAAAAGTGTAACACACAATTATTTTTCCAGCTCTTTTCTTTTGGTCTCCAACCAGGTTTAAATTATAGTATGCACATATATCGTTCATAATACACTAAAAGAAAGATAAGTTATAGACCATTTACTTCACAAATTTAATTTTCTAGCCCTTGCGTATGTTATATTTGACAGACACAATTTTGATGATTTTCTGCAATCAAATAAAAATTTATAAAGTATTACATAAGGTATTTTGTGGTTATTTAGGTGTAGGACCTACAGCAACTGATTGTGGAAAAAATGTGTCCAAATATTACAATAAGGAGGATAAATTGTTATAAATAAAATATGTGTGTCTGTCAAGCCATAACATACGCAAGATGTCTGTCAAATGTAACATACAGAATAATAATTTGGCAAAAACAGTAGTTCAAGATGGGAAATTGAATAAAGATCACATGCAGTTTATAAATCACATGTTTTAAAACACTTTTATAAACTCTAAACTATCATCATAATGTGAACATCAAGTGATTTTTAATTTTTTAAAGCGATTATGTATGTTACTTTTGACAGACACATACAAATCTTGCGTACAAACTTGCGTACAAATGTTTGACAGACAACACTTAACAATGGATTGTGTCATCAAAAAAGCTTCTCCTCACAAAGTGATAGTGCCACAAAGCTAGGTGGAGCTAAATGCTATGTCATGTAGCATAATTAGCTGTATCACCCTAGTTTAGCAGGTATTACAGCACCGTCTTGCGTATGTTACTATTTGACAGACATTTCAAGAAAAATTTTAAAATTGTTATATGTTCAAAAAAGATGGCAGCCACTTACAAATTGATTATAATATGGAGAAATGAAGTTATTTACAATAGATTTACCCTTTAGTTTATGCTTCAAGTCTTTGTTTATAAAAACTGAGGGACTTCAAAATCAATCAAAAGTTTGACAGACAATAGTAACATACATGCAAGGCAAACTTTTAAATCCTTTTTTGATCTGTTAACTTATAATTCATAATGCCTCTTTCTGTTTTTTTTTTGATTGGTTTACTGCACCATTTTGGGAAACAGGTCACATGAATTTCTATAAGGATCCGTAAAAAACAATTAAAAGCTGTTGAAAAAAGGCGTCTCTTGGCATGTTACAAATAAAAGTGTAAAAATAGGCATTTTTACAGCTATTTTTTATTTTTTTATTATTTAGAGTGAAAGGATTTTACTTAAATTGTGTATGCTATGTCTTTACTACCTAAACTTGCCACTAAACTAGCAAATATTCCATTTCTATAATTATTATTTTAAAAAAAAGATGTCAAAATATATGGCTATAATATGACACCTTAGCATATTTTGAGCCATATATATCAAGCTTATCTCATTCCTCTCTGAGACTAGTATATTCCTCTTGTGTGTCAGCTTGTGCAAACACCACCAGGTCATGCTCCCTTCCGACCAGCCTTAGCTGGATAACACAAACCATGTTCAATGACAATGACTATTTTTAATTTCTTGTTTTTTGGCGCTATAAATATAAAACAAAGCCTGTAAAAAATGGCCCTGTGATCATGGCTACATGCTAGGATATCAAGAAAAAAATTTCTTGCCTAACACACAATTCCTGCTTCTATTTGATTTCAACACATATTGTCTCCAATTGTGGGAAATAAAATATTCGTAGGCAAGATATGTACATGTATGCAATAACATATTGTCAAGTTTCTGTGGTGCGTGATAACAATACAGCATTGTCTACTGCAGTAAATCAAATTAGTACACACTATAACTAAAGCCCAGTTTACACTTTTTATTCAACATTGAATATTTGATGCAACGTTATTTAATCTATTTCTAGTCCTTAATCTCTAACAAAGGTTTGTTGATGTAAAATCGATCATATGTTTCAAGAAACTCAAATTTGACGTCAAATATAATTTTTTTTTAAATGTTGGAAGAAAACAAATGAACTGAAACAGATTCAGTGGGCTATTCCTTTTAAAATCTGCACTACTCCTGGGGAAGATTTTGGAAATATCTTCCATAGGGTACGTTTTTCAAATGTAATTGGTCAGAGTTAATCATTTTGAAACCTACCCATATCTTACACAACTGGAGTGAATATTTCATATGGAACTATGGAAGTTACCCAATTGTCTACAGGGTGTCCCAGAAAAAATTACCGGGCGAATGAATTTGGACGTAAGTCGAGAAATAGAAATCAGAATTCAAATATCTAAACATCAGCATGTAGCCCATCTTATTCTGCATCATATACGTCAATTTTACTGGAATCGGTTGACTGATTGCGAAGAAATGAACGGTTACATAAGTTCCATCGCATACGTCAATTCACTTCATTCCAAGTTTGAAAGAAAGATAATTCAACACAATGCGCACTACAGTGGTTACCTGACAATAAGCTTCATGTTTTCCTTTTCCTTTTTTCCTTTTTAAAAATCTGTTTCTTGCAAAACATTTAATTAGGTTTTGTTCAAATTTGAAAACCTGCACGATATTGAAAATGAAAGCTTGCATGTAAGATGATGCTCGGTACTTGTAAATATATTTTTTTCGTTAATGTTGATATAAATGTTGCATAAAGAATTATTGCATAAAAGAATTCCAGCTGCCTTAAAACAATTTCTTACACACATTTAAGTTTTTTGAATATTCCCTCTATGGAAGACTTTGGCTAATTGTAATTTAGTGTGGATTGTAAATGGAATAGCCTAATTAGGGTTAC
Organism: Amphiura filiformis; assembly: GCF_039555335.1. Taxonomy (NCBI): domain Eukaryota; kingdom Metazoa; phylum Echinodermata; class Ophiuroidea; order Amphilepidida; family Amphiuridae; genus Amphiura; species Amphiura filiformis. The sequence continues at coordinate 33,483,936 of NC_092638.1, read as the reverse complement.
TTGCTGCATTGAATACCAACATCCAATAAAAAGTATGAATTAGGCCTAATAAACAAATCATTGGAATATAGAATAAACATTTCCTTTTTCAAGTTTAATGGGAACATCTTAGTCAAATATTTGTATATTATTAAACATGACTGCATATACATGTAGATTGCTTGCAAGCTTTGATACCAAATATTCCATACTTTGAAAGTCTCAGCCTTACACCTGTATCAATGTCACATCAAAACTTGTGCCCGAGTTAATTTCTAGCAAAATCCAATTAGTTTTGCAAATTAAGACTTCCATCTTCACCTCAATGCATCAGCCATTTTTATCTCCTCATATTTCGTCGTCTGCATCACATACTTGCTGCCTCAAAACCTGATTTTCAATATCATTGTTGCATTTCATAATTTATATTTTGTATTTCAGCATACTTCTTTCTTTTACAAATGGACATGGGATTGTAACAATAATTGATAATAAGTAATATTATGGTGTATCACAATTAAATGACAAAAATATACTAAACACACAAGGCAGCCTTTTGAGATACAACAGTATGTGATGCAGACACCAACATGTCATGATCAATTTTTTTATTTTTAAGTGGTGTCGTATTTGAGATTCCATCACATAACTTGTAATCCTGAAGCACAATTTATTTCCTCACCTCAATCTCAACGATCCTCTGTTACTTTCATCCATTCATTATGGGGGTGCTACACCCCTGCCCAATTTTGTGCCTATTTTTGCATTTTTCTCAAAAATTATAATGCATTGGTGACAAGTAAGATATGTATATTATAGGGGCTACAACTACTGCACTGGAAATTTTGGTTCAACAGAGACAACAGTTGTGGAGTTATAGTCAAAAATGAGGGAAAACCAGTATTTGATCAATAAATCAATAACTACTTGCCTTGAGTTGCTGCATTTTCAGTGCAGTAGTTGTAGCCCTTGCCCCTATAATATACATATCTTACTTGTCACCAATACGTTATAATTTTTGAGAAAAATGCAAAAATATGCACAAATTGGCCAAGGGTGTAGTACCCCTTAAAACCCCTAAATCATATAGCCACACCTACCTTTTCAACAGATAAGCTATCTTTTGCCAGTACCGAGCCTAATAGTGTCAGAGGTCTTGGTGTTTGTCCTAGTACCTTGCATGCATTGCTAGCTGTAGACATGGCTTCTCATTACACGCCCTTGTTTGACGTAACATTCAACAACTCCTGCAGAAATACAAAATGAACATTTTGTTATTGTTTTTTTTTTTTTAGCTCAGTGAATGGGAGACCTGAAGAAGAATATCATGTCATCACCCATTCTTGCAATTACTGCCACCTGACATTGGGCTATATATTCCATTTAAAATCCACACTACCCCTGTGGAAGATTTTGGAAATATCTTCCACAGAGGGGGAGCATGAATTTCAAATGGAATGAACATAATAGGCAGCTCCATAAATTTGAATTTCATAGACCCTCTGTGAAAGGTTCATCCTGAATCTTCTACAGAGGATGGTGAGTTAGAGAATAAACGATAGGAATTTTTATTTTGCCTATCCTCTACCTATGATAGACGACAGGCAGGTCCAATATTTTGAGTAGTGGATGCCGGCGCAGCGGTATCCACTACGATAAAAATATTGGACCTGCCTGTCGCCTATCATAGGTAGAGGATAGGCAAAATAAAAATTCCTATCGCTTATTCTCATTCTTAGTCAGTTAAATATTATTTTAATGACTGTAAACAAATTTTTAAAGCAAAAACTAAGTTACCGTCATAAAAACTCCCTCATTATAAAATGAAGCGAAACTTGTTTACAACTTCACGTATTCTGTTGCGCGTACCGCTAACGCGTCGCGTATTCCGCACAAGTCTCCGCATTACAGCGCAATACATACGCGCACCTCTACACGCGTGTAAGGCATTATCAAGACGCATGATGACGTGGGGTCGTCTACGGCCTGATAAACGGCACCCGAAATCTTACGATTGTCCAATCAAAAGTATGTCTACGAACTAGACCACTCCCACTGACTAAGAATTTCAAATAGAGTTGGTTAATTCCATTTGAAATTCATACTCTCCCTGTGGATGACATTTTCAAAATCTTCCACAGAGGTAGTGTGGATTTTTACAAATGGAATAGCGCATTCAGGACTAGTGTTCAAAATAAGCACTTGTCCACTTATACAAAATCATGTGACTACCATGCATGAAAAGCCATGCATTTGTCTGATGGACAACCACTAAAAATTACCTCCAACATCATGATTAATAACTAAAGTTGACTCCATGCATGTTTCAATATCCGACAACCATGATAATCTATGCATTTGTTCGACGGACAACTACTATATATTTCACCTCCAAAATCAGGATTAATAGAAAAACAAACTTCTTGTTTCAAAGTCATTTGTGGCATCAAGATCTCCAACAGTATAGAACAATTTCTCAACACATCTCTGCTAGCACAATGTATGCCACAATGTCTAGCTGCATGTTCATCAGTTCTGAATATTTTTCATTAACCATTTTACCAAGCTAACGAATATATGGTACAGTCTGTGATTGATATCCACATGATCAGAATGGTGAATTCAGAAGTTAGATCAGGTCCACATTCTTAGCTCTATTTGGCCAAAATGCCCCAAATCCCTAAAAACATGCATTTTCTGCCTACTTATTACAAGATCGTATTTCCTGAAATCAAGAAATCTATTGGAAACTTCTATCTCTAATTAGACATCCATGTGTCATATATTGCACACACCAAATATGAAGTTTCTACTCCATTCATTTTTCAAAGACCTATCGCACTGGTCGACTGATTGCATAAAATCACGCCTGAGTCACACAATGTTACGCAAATTCATCATCGAAGGAGGTGCTGGTGTGATGATGACATGTTTCAATTAAAACCATTCAGAACCCCCACTTTATGCATATGCCATAAACTGTGCCAAATCGGGCAATGCGAAAGATCTTTGCAAAATGCTGTAGTTTCATAGAAATAGCTATTTAAACTGTAATATTCTTGGGTAAAAAATTATAAAATAATTTTTAAAAATAGCATGGCTGTTGCCGTGGAAACTAAGTAGAACATGCATTGCAGGTTACAAATTTGACAACATAGCAGAAACGATTCTCCAGACTCTTCTGAACATTTTGATATATGTGACATGATCAGGGAATGAGTCACATGTCGGCCCTGGTCGAAAATAAGTTTTACACATGTTTCTAAAGAGATTTAGAGCTTTCAGAAACTGAAAACCCCATGTTGATCGACTTTTCTTTGTGAAGTTACGTCAATTTATCAATCGCTGAAAACAATATAAAACAAAAGAATTTTAACACTTTCTTTGCCAATATCTCAAAATCAATATCAGCGACATCCGACTCATTTCCCTTGATCGTGTCACATATGATTTGTCCATTTGAAACGTCTAACCTACGAAATCAGAAATAGAACTCTTTTGGCTACATAGCCTCTCAAATGTTAGTGTTGGAAGTAATTTTGACCAAGATTGTAGATAAACAAACGAACAAACATAACTCCATTATCATTCTATTCATACACTTCTTAAAGTAGCCAATCGGAAAAGTGGTTAGAAATGTACAGGCGTGAGTGCGTTGCTTGTGTATAATGTGCACTCTGTGTACTACTAGCAGTAGCAGTACTTTGGCATGCGTTTGGATTGATTAATTTTTCAAACGGGTTGATGCATTTATATTTGGTTCTATTTACCAACATGTTTAGTGATAAATTTGTTATAAAAACAGCAAAAATCATGTGGTTTTTTTTTCTTCTCGAGCATGAAAGAAGTTAATAAATGCGCATTACTTGTTGTTCGAAAAATTAAGACAAAATAATGCACTTGCGCTGTTGATGCGTCTAATGCACTTCCCCCCCTTCGGGCTCATGCATTAGAGGCATCAACATCATCTTGTGCATTATTTTTGTCTAATTCTCTCCCAACAAGTAAAAACATGTTCATTAACCTATAATCGCTTACCTTGGTGTGTTTCAAATCTGTGTGGTGCAGTTCTGACAGCTTCTCTGAAGTGTAGCAATGCCTCAGGTATTTTGTTCATATCCTTTAATACATTGCCTTTGAGTAGCAGACACTGAACATTGCGTGGATCTAGCTGAAATGCCTACATGTATATAAAGATACACAACAATAAATGCATGATAAGATTGTAAGAGCAAACCCATCTGTGTCATACATTTTGCAAAATATTTTGCATACATTTAATAACATTATCCTACAATGTTTTGCATCAAGTTTTCAAAAACGTTTTCGGAATGTTATTAAAACATTTTATACCCTTTAGCCTTTATATTGCCTGACATAAGGCATCATTTAGAAGTTTTCTGTAGTAAAACATTTTTTGTTTACCAAGTTGTTGAATCAAGGATGATTCAACAAATTTGGCTAAAGGGATCATTCCGTGAACAACAACAACAACAACAACAACAACAACAACAACAACAACAACAACAACAACAACAACAACAACAGATATATTTACAACAACAAAACAACAACAACAACAACAACAACAACAACAACAACAACAACAACAACAACATCAACAACAACAACATTACCCATGAATAAATAAAGTAATATTTATAAAACATAATTAAGTACACCATACCCTTTGTGCAAAGTAGACTGCTCTTGTAGCCTTAGCTGGAGTCTTGGAGCAATAATAACCCATAGCTATCCATGGCTCTGGTCTTTTTATCAGTTACGGACATCAATTCATTTGCCAAACTGAAACAATCAAAATATAAGCATATTATGAGATATTATTGACATTCAATCTTGGAAATGTTTTATTAACCCTAACTGAACACAAGGTTTTTTGCTATCGGAAGGGAAAGAAGAAACAAAAAAGGAGAGAAGATGAAGAAAGAAGTCACTTGGCACCCCCGGGATTCGAACCTCGGACCCCTCGCATGCCACACAGAAGAACCCCAGCATGTAGCCACACAGGTGACGTTGGCCCGGCCAACGATTCCCTGGGTATATATGACTCCATCAAGCCACATGCAATGTGTGCACAAGCAGTGTTTTTAATATTGAGATTTAGTGAGATCTGATTCAGTAAGGGTCAATCTTTATATTGATAGGCCATTTGAACACAAAGAATGACAGTTTTATTTTCAGTACCTGTCTTCTCCTCATATAACATGTCAGGTTTGGTGTAGAACTTGGCCTCTGGCCTCATTGCACAGGGTTTCCACACCTTCAAAATTCAAGGACTTTTCAAGGACTTCCAAGGTCCAAAAGCATGATTTTCAGGGACTTACCACAACCCAAAAAGCTGCGTATTAACGAAAGTGACAGCTCCTCTCCACTCCCCAAATTTTGTCAAAATTATACTTCAGGTAAAATTCCAATTTTCAAGGACTTTCAAGGACCTTTTTGTAAATGATACCTTGATATTTTTGCCAAATTGCTATTCTGAGAAATGGACCAATTAGTCCACAGTCAATACTATGAAATTAAGAATTTCATATCTTTTATGGGAATGTCATCTTTAAAGGCATATAACTCAAAAACATGTCTGGAGACTTGTTGTGGGTTTTGTTGGAGCTGGTCACATGATTTGTCCATGTTAAACATCTGTCATACGAAATCATTAAATAGAGCACTTTTGGCTGCATGGCCTCTCTACTGTTAGCATTCAAAGAAATTTTGACAGAGATTGTAGATAAACAAACGAACAAATAAAACTCAATTATCATGTCACTGCTTACCTTGGTGTGTTTCAAATCTGTGCAAATTACCAGGACTTTCAAGCCTTGAAAAGCTGTTTTCAAATTCATGGACTTTCAAGGACCGTGGGAACCATGATTGCATCTCCTTTTGATTTCTTGTGGGTGGCTTACTTGAATATAATATTGCTAAGACTATAGGGACATGATGCAAAGGCCAAGTCATTTTTCACCCTGATGTGGCAGTGATGTTAATGCACATTTCATTGAGCTCAACTACGTCGCTAGTAATGACTCAAAGCGCTACAAAGTGTACACACGTACACACTTAAAAACGCCTCATAACAGCTGCCTCAACGCGTTTACGTCACTGCCACATTAGGGTGAAAAATAGTATAAACAAAATATCTTTTAAGTGGCAATATGTTGCACCTCTATATGGTGATGAGAGAAAGTTTTAAGGTATGGTAACTTACTTCTGTAGATCTTTTGAGTTCTCCTTAGCAAGTAGATATGCATACACATCCATTCCTTTTAGATACAGTGGATCTAATGCATGAACCTGAATTGAAGAAAGAAAAAGACACAGCTTATAACTCATACAATATGCGCAATAATCATATACGGTCAACTGCAAAAGTGGTAATTTTCATGCCTGCATTTTTTGTACATAGACATATGCACAAAAGTACAAAATTAAATGTGCCTTTCTATTTTCGTAGTAGCTGTGTTGAGAGTGAAAAAGTGCGAAAATTAATGTGCCACATAAATTTCCACTTTTACAGAAGTTTTAACTATTGAGCTTATCAATAAAAACAGATATGGGTTTGGAGAACTATGTGGTTGTCCTGCCAAAGGTGTGGTTGTCGTATTCATCCCATGGGAGCAAGTGAGAACAAAACACTAGATCAATTGTTAGAAGACACTGTTGCTACGTCAGCACGCAAAGTAAAAAATAAAAAAGATGGTTGTCATGAAAGATAAAAAAGATGGTTGTCATTGAGCAGAGTGCAGCTATAGATCTAGATAAAAGCTGTTTTCCGTAAAGTACACATCATTGACCAAGAGAAGCTAATGGAGATGCGTCTTTGTTGCACTGAGCATTCGATGATCCTCCTACAAAACCTTTTGATTCCCAAATTAGATCATTTTTCCATGATTTGCCCACAACCACAGAGCTCTTTATAGGAAAAACTGCAGCTCAGCATAGTCCTGAACTCAAACCATACACAATTTTTACAACACAATTTTTTCCAGACGATTCCATGCCAATAACACCTACATTGTTGAAAAGATTTTTTTGCCTCTGAAAGGTATGAGCCATTGTGCATCTTTATTTGTGATTCCCTTTTTCCGATGAAGGCACCAGGTGAAATGTACATATTCCAGAATGTAATGAACATAACGCTATTCACCCTGGGAGATTATATGTTTTGAGACACTCAAATGGTGGAATGGGGCAGTACTCCCTGGAATAGTGCATAATAGCAAGTAGGCAAAAGGGTCTATAGAGTGCTCTATATCATAAGATATGATATTTATACAAGTAAGCTGTTGCCTATCACATTACCAGTGCAGCCTGTCCCTTCGTGACTGAGTGGTCAAGCTTTCGTCAGATGTGTATTTTACTTTATCAGGAATGGTGAAGTTAAAGACACATCGGACAAAACCCTGACCACTCCTAGGGAAAAGCTGCATCGGCATTTTGATAACCAACAGCGTACTCGTGGAAATACTATAACTTATCATAAATTCCTGTTGAGAAAGCCTATACATATTTGGTCTCTATCATGCATAAAGAAATAAAACTTGTGAAACTGTACATATATCACAAATATTGTAGACTTCCATGATTAGGATAAACTTACAAGTAAATTGTTATAAGAATTTATGTCATCATTATGGGTCATACAACTTCCTTGGACATGAAAAGCAATACCTTTCAACTGTTTGTCTTGCAAGCTTCAAATATTAATAATTTTACATCAGTTGCCATGGGTGGATGTTATGTTCTTAGTATACATGTAGATGTAATTTATCATGTTATGTGTAATAAAATAACAACTTTTCATACAAGTATTACACTGACACATTTATTGATTCAGTTTTATTTGAAAAACTTTCATTTTACATGATTTTATTCCTCATTAATTTGCATGCAGACTTGTTAATGTACCTAGTTTTAATAACTGTACAGCTTATATAGCCGATTCAACCCATTGTGGGGCTTTTTTTTTAACATATCCAGGCTGCTGGTTGATCACCTGTGCCTCATCTTTAGTGTGACATGCATGATCACCTGGTATATAGTCTGAATTTGTCCCACGATGGGTTGAATCTGCTCTAGTAGAAGATACTTTTTCTCTAATTTTCATTTTATTCATTCATTAGGAATGGTTTGCATTGTCTAAAATGCTTTATTACTGGAGTACATGTAATAGAGCAAGAAATGTTAAGTCCCAGTTGTTGACTATGTACAACCTATTCTAGAGAGTGGAAAAACTTATCCTTTTTTGACTATATGACAAACAATCTGAGACCGTTTCTTTCAAATTGGAGCATCAAAATTTACCGCATCCATTTCCACTGTACAATACTTGGAAAACTTAACCTCCTAATGGAATCTATTTTAAGGCAATATTGTAATGTTTTGATTAAATAGATTTGTATTTTTTTCCCACAAAATGGTAGTAGTTTTCACTGTTAGATATGCCCCCTTTAATTTTGATTTGAACAAATGAGGTAAATTTTAATTCCAGCGCCGATGTCGCCAATGTGTGTCACTTGGCTGGCCATGTCTCAATATGTTATGAACATCCCAAACGTCTTGTACATGCAATGTTATGAACATCACATACCCGTTTGACTAATAATATTTTGATCGTATGAATTAAACGACATACTTTGTTACATTCAAAATCTACTTTTTGCAGGGTTATGTTACTTTATTAATGTACATTACAATTGTGTAGAAATCTGAATTTTTAAATTAAATTCAGGCATCCTCCTCAGCAAATGCTTCAACTAAAAGACCAGCACTGTGATTGTGACGTGAAAGTTGGTCATATTGGGTCTCCATATTCATACACTAAGGCTCTCAGTACAAATGGAAGAGTTAATTGCTTTGTAATTTTCTCAGCCTATATGACGCATTTTCATCTGGGTGTATCGCAGTGGACGTAAAAAACTTATTCCATCAATCTCTTTTGAGCTATACCACCATATTCCTGCATAAACGTGTCTCTCATAGTACAGACCATTTAGGTTGGAGCCATCAGTACTACAGCTACTATACCACCAGGCATGTTGAGGGATACCACCACAATTACGCATACTTGGATTAATTTGCCTGTCTTTGGTGTTGAAGGCTGTATTGTTGCCGGACCGGAGGGAATCACCTATATTTCCACTATGTGCTCCAATTAAAAGTTTATAGTTTGACGCTGCATCTCCAACTTTAAAATAATCGTATACAGCATATACATGTTTGCCACCGTATAGTTTGAAGTTGATTTGCAAATGCCATTTTCCATTTTTTGTAAGTCTGTGAATATTTTTCAAACCCATCCAGAACTCTCCATCCGGCTCCCCAAATCCATTTTCATAGTCCTCCCAACCGAGATCAAAATCTACTGAACCATCAAATCGCTTCTGAAATACAGTCCAACCCCCAGCACAATATGCCACAAATGGTTCTAAACCATCTTGAGGTGTGATGACATAGGGGCCACTCTTGTATGACCCCAATGCAGCAACTTCTTGGCAATCTCTAGCAGTGGGTAGCGGAGCTGGTAATCGGTCATTGAGCATACGAGCTTGGCTCTGCAGCAAGTTTGCAACATTTTCCAACAGGACGTTCATGGATGATGTCATATTGTTCATATTCTCAAGCAAATTTACCAGCATATCCTGGTTGTCCTCAATATGTGGAAGTGCTTTCATGACAGTCCTGGTAAGCTTTTTAGGCAACTTCACATCTATTTCAGTTGGTGTATCTGCATCTGACATAGCACATGCGATCTGGTCGCATTCATCGCTAGCCTGTTGGTTAATTGTTGGTTTCTGTTTGATAGGACTGCAATTAATGTGATGAGCCAAAACAATTGCTAGTACAAGGAAGAGAACACTACTACACGATATGGTAGCCATGGTTCAATCAGAGTAGAGAGCAAAGCTTTTCTTGTTGCAAGTCAAATGCATAAAATGATACTGATTTTGCATTGCATTTTTACAAATGGATATGTGTAGAAACAAAGTTCAAGTAGATTACAGATAAGCTTGAACTATGAAATAGGAACTATCAAGAAAATAGTTTGCAGATGCCAACTACATGCTATAACTACATGATATGAAGGTTCAAATTTCAAACTCCACTTACATTGATCAAACCAGCACATAATTGTACTTATCAAATTTACTCAACTTCTGCATGCTCTGCATGTTACAAGGGTCATTCATGTTATATATATAGTGTACATATACACTAAAAAAATGGTGAAAATGTCCTTGGTATGTGGATAGAATGCGGATTCAGATGTCAACGTTTGCATAGTACTAAACTTTGTCCATGGTTGGAGGCAAACACCCGTGTTTGTGTGTGGGGGGACTTGTGTTTGAAATTACCTGCAAACGTGGACCTATATTATGATATACACCGCACAAACGTGGACACCTGCAACCATTGACGTCTGGCTATAACCAGGACAACGCAAATCAGGGTTAGCGCTGGGTCAAAATTTACGGGGTCCATTGGACCCCTTCAACCCCCATTTCCAAACATTTCGGGGTCCGGGGTAATTTTTTCGGGGTCCCAAATTTTGTTAAGCATTTTTAGGGGTAATGTGATATATGTACACATTAAGAGTGTACATTAAAGGGCATTTCGTGATCCACAGCCTCATCCCCCACTTTTCCCAAAAAAAAGTTGAGATTTTTACACCACGGATACCTCTGGCTACATAATGTTTATGTACCAAATATTTCTTGCAGATTAATTCGTTTAGCAAAAATATCGCAAATTTGAATTTCGTTCTGGTGCACCAGAACGAAATTACAACACATTGTCTATGGAGCAGTGTAATACATATAAGGCTAATGAAAGTTGATCCCCAGTTTCCCGTTACATAGTTTTTCATGACTGGGTAGGTGACTGTTTCATTATTCATTATTCATTATTTTCAAACTTTCATTATCGGTGCAAAGTTAATTACGGAATGCTATGTTTTGAGGCCCAAATAAAATAATAAAGTATAGTTAGTAATGACCATGCTTCACTTCAAAACAAATTTTAATTAAGCACATCTTCTTTGGAATCTTCAAATTAACCTATAGGTTGTGCAACATATGAAAGCACCAGAAGTCCATGATAGTCTTTGGAGAACCACTTTTCCATATAAATACACTGTGTCTGTGTGTTCTATTGCACACTACTTTTTACAAACCAAACTTACTCTCCACTAGCACATCTTTGGAAGCAATATTTATACGGAAATTAGTTTGTCTACTTGCACAAACTGGAGGTTGCTGGTAAAAATCATCACAGGGTGCACGTGTTAATAATAAAACAACCATGCAAGAAATTGACAAATAAATCATTTTATTTATAAGTTTATTTTATTAAATACATATATTTGTAAGAAAAGCAGAATAAATTTGACTTCAAATTTTATTTATTTTATTTATTTTGATGTTGTCTATATATAGCGCTACATAGTGCACGGTAGAAATGCTTTCATATTTGTTCATACGCTGGTTCCCATGAACTTGGCTGCCTCTCTTTGTGTTCGGTCTATCCATTTAGTGGTAGGAGAAACTTAGATGCAGGGAATTGCTAGTCTCCAGTAAATGCGCCCTCACGATATCGCCATTTTACCACATAGTTTAACCCAGCGTTTGCAAAGCCTATTCGGGCCGGTCAGGGTCGGCGTAAAAAGTGCTTAAAATACGTGGTCGGACGTGAAAGATGACATTAAAACTATCCTTTTTCTTAAAACTTGAAAATGTGAAATAATGAAATAATGGAAAATAATGAAATATTTGATCGGCATTTTTTTCTGACCGGAGTCGGGTAACGGGAAACTGGGAGTCAACTTTCATTAGCCTAATCATGCATAACTCGCAAACGCAACATCGGAATCAACTGAAATGTTGGAAATAAGCTTTTTTCGTGGATATCTACTGAAAAATGTCATAAAAAGAGGATGCTAGGATCACGAAATCCTCCTTTAAGAGTACTGAAGACGAACAATAAAGAATTAAAGAAACAAGCAGATATTTTGTGACTGATCATGTTTTGAAAAATTTTGCGACAATAATTACCACATGGCCACCCATGCATGGAAAACTGTAACATTTGTTAAGCTTATTACTGGGTAATTTTGTCATTTGGAAGGAAATTTACTAGATGATGTGAAACAGTCAAACTTTACTATCTGCGCCGGTAGAGGCAACGTTATGCAATTGCAGTGTTGCAACTTGCAGGCCGAATGTGGTTCAAAATTCGGCACCCTAACTTCTTAAGCTGATTATCATGTGCCCTTTCTAACACAAATTTTCCTTCAGTAATCAAGAGAAATTCTACATTTTTGAGTATAGGAAACTCACAAATTTACTAGCTGAAGCATTAAAATAATGTGAGGAATCTATGAAATCCTGAAAATCTTGTATAATTTTGGAAGATTGTCACATAAGGCAGTACACACGATATTTTCGTCTCACCACTGAACTATACACCCATATAAACATTGCTACTTCTATGACGTCATAGTTGTCTGGCATTAAGTTTGGAGTATGAGATCCATGAACACACATAATTTGCATACTATAATTTGCATATGGCTCTGATTTTTTTAACATGTATCAAAAGGCTAAATGACACTTTAGGAGACCCCAGCAGAAACACATGACCTATTTCCAGATAACTTTTTATATTTTTATGTAGTGTAGACCTAGGCTAATCTCCCATAGCTTAACAAAATTTGTGCCAGTTTTCTTTCTTTACTTGAGACGAGACCAAATGTCCAATTGTTAACGGAAATTTGTCAACCTAACAAAAGTGACTAATTTGTTTTGTTTACAAAATAAAACCAGATCAGCTCTGAGTATTCTGTTCAATATTTTATGAACACATGTTAGTACAAGATCCAAGAAATCCAAGATTTACATAAATAATTTCTAACATCAAAAATTTTTGAGCACTTGAAAATTATGTTTCGGACGTTACATTTTCCGTTAACAATCTTGCTCTATTTTCAACATGATCTAAGTTATTGTTTTATCAAGTAAAACATACACAAATACTTTTAATGTATGCCTCAGGGCAATATAAATAATTGCAAGTGCAAATTTTGTATCGGTTGAATGTTTTCAAATTATGGTGAAGCATTACTTAAATGGGTCTCATTTTCCGTTAACAGTTTTGTAACATCCGAAAGAATACATATTGTCTTATAATTATGTGAAGAACAATACTAGCTTTGAATTTTCATTATTAAGTTGAAGTAGACATGACAACAAGTATCTAAATGAAAAATGATTTCACTTCCTCTTGACTTATATGTAAAATGTTGGCCACACAACATTTCCGTTAACAATGGTAACATCCGAATCAAATGTAACATCCGAGACAGAAAGAGTGACATTTTATTGAAGAAATTTAATTAGAGGGGAAATAAAAGGGTTAAATGGATTGGAAATCATGGGAAGGCTATAGTAGAAATATTTTTTACCATACCCAGGTTTGTTCTTTGAGTCTGCAAACTGTTAACATGTCAAGTTTGTTTCGGATGTTACAAGGCAAAATGTTAACGGAAAGTGAGGCCAATAACAGAGCATTGTAAGAAGATTTTAGAATATACACTTAAATGAATGTGAATTTCTAGTAAATATGGTATATATTCTCATTTTTCTAATATTGCTGACTCCATTTCACCTTTGTAAACCTTGCTAGTGGAAAAAATTACAAGTTGTTAGCTCTACAATATCTATTGTCTCTATGCACAACACATAAGATAAAAAGCAACATAATTGATTTGGTTCACTCCTTTCAAATTAATTTCATTACTGACATATTCACATATCCTAAGAAATGTATTTTAAATTTGAAAAGCAACTTACACTGAATATTTCTCCATACACTTAGCAAAATACTTTGATTTAAAATGTGCTTCGGATGTTACCCATTTTTTGTTAACAAGTCCAAAATGAAGTTGTAATTTCAAAAAACTTTATAATATTTTAGCATTAGATGATATCTAAAACTTATTGAAAATAATAAGTAGCAATTTTATCATAATCGTTTATTTCAAAATTAAAAAAAAGCTGCATTTTCATAAAAAAGTGATCATTTTAACATAAAATATATATGTACATGTACATGTGTTAGGCCTATTGGAATCACTATGCACATATACCAGAAATGAAGCAGGAGAAATACTTATTATGCTTCATACAGCTTCATTATGTCTGATAAAACAATAAATTATCAATGGAAACAAATTAACCACTAAGAAAAATACTCTTACAACAGAACAAGTTTCATGGGAATTATTTGTTAACACAGACTTATGAGCTGTTTTAATACGATCAGTTTTTGCATATTTTATATGTGTGCAAATGATATAATGATTGTGCCTTGCATTAAAAAATGTCTGAGTGTCCATCATGGCAACATACCTGTTGTATATGCAATGATCTCATGTTCGTTAATTCATCTTCCAACCATCAAACTTTGTAAAAATGTTAACAGCATGTAACATCCGAATCACCACCTTTCATTATACACATATTATACATATTTTGAATCATTTGAATAATTTCAACAGGTTTTCTGATTCAAAGTGATTGATATTTATGCTAAAATAATGAAATGTCACAAATGTTTCCCTCAATAAGTTCAATTAGATTGCAATTGCATGTTAACCTAATGTAACATCCGAAACACTCTGAAGTTGGGAAGACGTAAAAGAAAGCCTGATTATGCTTGTAAGACAGGCGTAGCCCTTTGTATTATCAACTTAATGCTTCATGGAGCTAATTAATTTGATTTATTAGGATTCCAGTGCACATTTACAATACGGATGTGGGTAACAATGTATATGAATAAATGCCATATCAGTACATGTATATACATTTAAATTTAAAAATTTCTTCAGTAAGATGAAAATATCATTTTTATGATTAGATTTGCAAGTGATAGGTTTAATCATCTGACAGTGATTATCACTTACATTTTTGAACTAGTATGTGCTTAGAAATAGGGCCAGATACCTGCAAATAATGCATGTTAACATAATAATGTAACATCCGAAACCCACGAGTATCTAGAGTTACATTTTTACTATAAAGGCATTATCAAACTTATTTTGATATTGTCAGTACTTGGTTATCATTACCTTGTTCACATATGGATTAGCAATATATGTGGATGAAATTAATTACATTTAGAGCATATTTTTGACCACCAAACCTGCTATTTTGCCCATTTTTCAGTTTCATATGCCTGAAAAGTTGCCTAAAAGTGATCGCAGAATGGCCATATTTGGTCAATAGTAACTTTGACTCATTATTTTCCTCTCACAA
This sequence comes from Amphiura filiformis, assembly GCF_039555335.1. Taxonomy (NCBI): domain Eukaryota; kingdom Metazoa; phylum Echinodermata; class Ophiuroidea; order Amphilepidida; family Amphiuridae; genus Amphiura; species Amphiura filiformis. The sequence goes on along the minus strand of NC_092638.1, from coordinate 33,468,625 downwards.
CTAACTTGGTAACTAATGGGCATTACAGTAAGCAATATCTAGCTTTGGCAACAAGTTGCTTTTTTAGAAAAAAATCTCATTTGGCTAAAGGGTCTACAAAGTTTACAGACCAAATGAACAGAATTAAGCTCCAAGTTTTGTATTTTCATAAAATTCAAGTCATCTGCTTTGAGAAATGACATATTGTAAGTGTCTTCTGTCAATTTCATTTTTACCCTCTTAGTTCACACTTTTGATACATGTTAAAAAAACCAGAGCCATATAACGGAGAATACTGTATTTAGTTTGATGATCAATTGGCGAATTTCAGGGATCTTTCTTGCATTCTGAAGACTGACATTGAAATTTATTGCGTCCAGTCGGACGCAGAAGGTTTGATAATTTCAAAATTAATGCGTCCGGCGCTCAAAAAAAGCGTCATGGACGCGAAGACGCGATCTGGCGCGAACCCTGACGCAAATAACATAAAATACATATAAAAGTGGTCCACGTTTAGGGGATTCAGGACGGGTCACCGTTGGATAGGAAGTTGTCGGAGGTACAGTATGTGGGGTAGGTCCACAGAGTGACAATTGAAATTGTGTGTGTGTGTCCTCGGTTAGATAGGATTAAATCATATGCAGAATGAGGTCCTCATTTGCAGGTACTTGCAAGCAGGGGTGTGTGGGGGTGTGCTGGTGTTGGGGGGGGGGGGGGTGTTAGTGCGTGTATGTGGTTTTCTTACCCGTTTATAAACCAATGCAGCATTGGCAAGATCTCCAGACAGAAAGTGATTCTCTGCCAGACAGCACAGTACATTGATGTTCTCCCTCAATACACTCTGAAAAAAAATAACAAAGTATTTCTGTAGTTAAACCAGTATACTTGTAGTAACCATTTGTGACGTGGTATATCAAAAAGAGACACTTTTGGGCAGGTTATCAATTTTTGAGTGTTTTATGTATCTTATATATAGATATTTTTGCCCCACAATGCCGTTTTCCCTAATGAAATCGGACATTCCTTAGAAACGAAGATATTGAGTTTGTAAGTTATGGTATTATAAAATTGGAAATTGAGATATCTGCCTTTAAAAATAGTAAATTTACAATTTTGAGAAGTAGGAACGACCTTGCAAAATGTCTGAAAAAATACAAGATGCCAGTTATATTCTGGTCTGAAACTATCAGACAATATTTTAAATATTATTTGCTTTTTTCCATTTACAATCCTGCCCAAAAGTGTCTCCTTTCACATTTTATTGTGCCAGAAAACTATACAGCACCAGTAAGCATGACACAGAACACACACACTTGCCACATGTCGTACCTCATGCTACCGTGGCTACGAACTATAACCATTCAGGTTTAAGCACATCCTAAAGAGGTTCTAACCAAAAATAGGATGTGGGCATATATGGCCTGGGATATAGCCTAGCATGAGTTCTTCAAGAGTAAAGGCAACCTATCTATGATCTAACATTGGTTGGTTTGTACATCTCCATCATATCCAACAGCTCAAGACTTCTGTGATGGTATGCCACCCTCTGATGATCATCAGCAAGTTTGTTCCTCCATCTGGACTTTGGACAATCAGGTCTACAAGAACCCTCAATCGTCCCATGTATCAAGCTTATTTCAAGGAAACTTTCTCGCCTGGTTATGTGGCCAAAGTAACCAAGAGCTTGGCAATTAATCAGGCTAATTAGTGGTCTGATCATATATGAACATAACCTGTACTACAATACTAAACACTACTTACAAATACATACACTTACCCCAGTTTCCAGGCTCTTGAATGTGCTGACAGCTTTGGCATAATCCTTGCTGGCACTATACGCATGACCTTTCAACCAGAATGTCAACCTGAAAATAACATCATTTTGAATGGTAACAATGCCATATTATTCATTTATTTAAAGCTCATCAAGATTTAATGAAAAGTCAAAATTCTGATTTTAATCACTCTACTAACTACCCTAATAAACATAAGGTGAACATATCATAGCTTGCCTATAGCCAAAATAACAATTTCTCGATCATGAGAGGATGTACCTTCTGCGTCAGAGTACTTTTCATAGAATAACACGATCGCGTGACCTGCATGACCGAACCTTGACCTTGCCTAGCAACGACCGTGTGATTGGTCAATTCTCAAAAGCTGTGGTTATGATGTAAGCGCCGGTATTTGTGAGTAACGCATTTCGGCGCAAATAACTGTGCGTACCCAAGTTGGCTCTAATGATCGAGAATTTAATATTTTGGCTATAGCAGCAAAGCTACAACCAAAAGGAAAGTTAGCTCAATCGATAAGGTGTTCGACTATGGTGCAAGAGGTTGCGGGTTCGAATCCTGGCAGAGCCTAGTACGCTCTCTTGGAAATAATTGAGTTAGCTTGAAATTCCCCTGGACAAGGAACTTACTGCTAATTGTCTCGTAGTAACCCGTATGAAACTCACAGAGCCGATCCTGGTTGCAAGGTTATTTGTGGAATATCTAGGGTGTGTGCTCTTGTAGCAGCAAAGTCCATGAATTGGTTGTTAATTGGTTTATGGAATGATGTGGGGTTGTAGTGGTCAGCGACAACCTGTAAAGTGTGCCGAGGCGTTGTGCCTTTGCGTAGCGCACTCTAAATCACTGCATTTTTTTTAAGTCGATGGATGGTTGGTTCCATTGATTGTTTGCATACTTACTTGCTTGCTTTAGTTGAATCTTTCTTACCACTAAGTTTCTGGAACTTGGTAAACTATATTCACTGTTGTCCTGCCACTGCAGTGCCTTCCGATGCCACAACCAGTGGCATAGTCAGCACTTTTTGAGAGGGGGAGGGGGAGCCAAATTTTAAGGGGGAAAAGCTTTGACGAAAATGGTCAAAAATTGGCTAAAAAGTACAAAGAATGGCTAAAAATCTTGGTAAATCCATTTGATTGATTTATTGTTTGGATGGTTTATTGATTGATCTTGTATTTTACCATTGAAGGTTGGTGGCATTTAGTAAGCTATTAATGGTTAGTGTTGCCAGTTCTGTGCCTTTGACACCAAGTGACACTGATTGATTGCTCAATTGATTGGTTGGTTGATTGATTGATTGCATGGTTGATTGGTTTATTATTTGAAACTTTTTTTACCACTCTCAAGTTGCTGGCACAGTTTGTCCTGTCATTTATGTACCTTTAACACCTTGTAACATTGATTGCTTGATTGAATGCTTGATCAATTTATTGGTAAATCCACTAATTTATTGGATTTTTCATTGATTCAGATTTCATGGTTTATTCTTACCATTCTAGATTGCTGGCATTTGGCAAGCTATTGATGGTTAGTGCAGCCACTTCTGTGCCTTTGACACCCAGGGATAATAGCCCTAGCACTGCCTCCAATGCTAATGGGCACTGTCTGTAAGGAAGATGGAAAACGGATTAGTGACCATCGCTAAGAATTATCATGTGTATTGTGTGTATACATGTATTATAAGGCATTTAACCCTTTAGTAAATAATGTTTACTTATTTGTTTAGGATGAAATTTAGAGCATTTCATTTTTTATATTACATAAACTTATTGCACAATTTCTCACGCACAAAGAAATTCAGATCAAATATGTAAAGCATTGCATAAAGACGATTCCTATTTGGAAATTTGCTAAATTTTAGGCTTTCTGTTGAAAATGTTTTATTTAATTATTGTAATGACATAAACAGTGTTTGTTTAAGGGGGTACTACACCCCTGCCCAATTTTGTGCCTATTTTTGCATTTTTCTCAAAAATTATAGAGCATTGGTGACAAGTAAGATATGTATATTATAGGGACAAGGACTACAACTGCTACACTGGAAATTTTATTCAGGCATGAGACTGCACCTTCCTAAAAATAACTGAAAAAAACTGAAAATGTGCGTGAAATTGGGCAAAAAGCACCAAAAAGCGGGCTGAAATTAAATAAAGTTATGGAAATTTTAACTATAAAAAAACTGAATTCAGTTTTTAAACTGAAAATTCTCATGCCTGTTTATTTCAGCACAGACAACAGTTGTGGAGTTACAGTCAAAAATGAGGGAAAACCAATATTTGATCAATAAATCAGTACTACTTGCCTTGAGTTGCTGAATTTTCAGTGCAGTAGTTGTAGTCCTTGCCCCTATAATATACATATCTTACTTGTAACCAATGCACTATAAGTTTTGAGAAAAATGCAAAAATATGCAAAACATTGGCCAGGGGTATAGTACCCCCTTAAGATATACATGCTCCTGGGTCTTCTCATCCTCCTTATGCAGGAGCTCCATATGAGGGGCTTGACCGGTGATGAGTTTAGTTGATCGCTAATCCACATACAGTTACTTGGATGACTTGGCTTAGCACATTGTTTATTTATTTGTTTTTCATTATAATTTATGGTGGTAGATACATCAACATCAACAGCACACATAAAATGAATACAAAAGAAGTACCTACTTGAGGACTTCTTTGAATCCTGTTGTAGCTGATCTCTCCATGCCAAAGTGTTGGTATAGCTTAGCAAGGGCCATGTTCACGTTGGGTTTACGCTGCTTAGCTGGAATGCTTTCCAACTACAAGAAAACAAACATTAACGATTAAAGTCAATTGCTTGGATGTGGGTAATTACACAAATTCACTGTTCTTATAAGACAACGTCATATTCCACTTTTTATTACTTCCTCAATACAAAAAAATAACAGCTATTGTTTACTTACAATCTCTGTTTTTAACCCAATGAAAACTACCTGCTGATTGGTCAAAATAAATATTGTGTCCAATTTTGAACCAATCAAGGACGGAATAAGATCATCTGCAAATGCAAGTTTGACCATAAATACTACATGCAGTCATAATTGGCAATTGCAATGAGCATTTCAAATGCTGTTAGATGACCAGTAGTGTCCATAGGATTAACTAACTTGTGATATAAGTTCACATTGGTTCCTCTTCCAATACAGAGCATGTAGGCTTATTAAATATTCAGTGTTAGGGCGCATTTGACTCATGATAACATGGTTGTGGGTTCGAAACCCTATCAGAGCCAACATGTTATGCCCTAAGCTTGGGGAAAACACTTGATTTTGCTTGTCCCACTCCACCCATGGGCCCATTTCACAAAAACTCAGTACAAATGTATGATTGATCTTACATAGATTTAACCCTAACTACATCATGCGCTACAAAATACTACAGCTGAAAGCCACTGTGCATGCATGCAGCTGAGGTGATGTGATGATGCAATCCCCCGAAGTCATGTTTTTAACTTGTTTAATATTAATTCATGCATTGTCGTTGCTGCCATTATTATTTTACTTGATTGGACTTGCATAGTGACTCAGGGTGGTGGAGTGGTCTGCGTTTTGCCAGTTCCTTGTTTTTGCTCTGTTTTCTTTCTCCCGGCTCGGCTCCCCACCTATGAGTTGCTGTGTGCTTCCAATCTTGCGCAATGTACCCGGTCAATTTCTTGCAATATTGTGAATGTGTAATAGGCCAGAGGCTATTTGCGTTAGGCGCTATAGATATTAAATCTCTCTTTATTATTATTATTATATATAGGCCTATGTAGGCCGGGTCGGGACAGCGACACACCATGCAATAGCTACTAGTGGGCGACCTGTATGTATAGTGCTTGGCATGCAAGGGGTCCCTAAATAAAACAACTTCTTTGTTTATCTTCTCTCTGTATACCTTCCTTCTTTCCCTTCCATTCGCCAAAGAGCACGTGGAAAGTTAGGGTTAATAGGGGTTTACGTGTGGTACACTAATCGCAAGATCGATTGTAAGGCTTTGTGAAACCAAAGCAGGTGTCATACGCTGCCGTTATTGTTGGCAACAATCTATCCAAGAGACAGCAGAATAAATGTAAAGACTTTGATAACTGTTTGTTCACTGTCCTAGAAGTAGATACAACTACCTTAACCTACATATAGATTTTGTTACCGTACCCGTACTACACCCCTGGCCAATTTTGTGCCTATTTTTGCATTTTTTCTCAAAAATTATAGCGCATTGGTGACAGGTAAGATTTGTATATTATAGGGGCAAAGACTACAACTACTGCACTGAAAATTCAGCAACTCAAGGCAAGTAGTTATTGATTTATTGATCAAATATTGGTTTTCCTCATTTTTGACTGTAACTCCACAACTGTTGTCTGTGCTGAAATAAAATTTCCAGTGCAGTAGTTGTAGTCCTTGCCCTATAATATACATATCTTACTTGTCACCAATGCGCTATAATTTTTGAGAAAAATGCAAAAATAGGCACAAAATTGGGCAGGGGTGTAGTACCCCTTAACTCTCAACCCCTAGACACTACTGGTCATATAACAGCATTTCTGATTGATTGATATTACTTAAAATGCTCATTTCAATTGCTAACTATGACTAGGCTTTAAACTGTTTATGGTCAAACTTGCATTTGCAGACAATTTTATTAACACTTCCTACGACAAAGTGATTCAGAAGTGAATCACTTGGGTCATGTGACGTTAAAACGATATTGCCTGCCTTATGTCGCCAGTCATTGTTCATATAACAATGAAAAAAATCGAAAAAATCGCGATCAAAAAGCACCTAATTTGCAATTGCTCTTACGTCATCATTTTTAGGTGTTTTTATCTCAAATCTAAAAATTTTAAATAAAACAAATTTTATTTTATAATATTTATGACCTTTAGCCTCTAGAGAGCCTAAGTCCCTTGAAAATCAGTGGTAAAGTAAGGCATGTCAACAGCTAAAAGACTCATGTTATTTGACTCATTTTATTAATACCCTCCTTGATTGGTTCAAAATTGGACACAATATTCATTTAGGCCAATCGACAGGTAGTTCTCATGGGGTTAAATATGAGTGAATGAGAGAGTGAGAATGCCCTTCCCCACAAAACGCGCTAACGTCTCCATCTGAAGTCAAATAAAGGGATGGAATACTTTGGGTGCTGATCATTGCAATGATATCCGATGCCTGATCCACAGATCCACAAACAGATTTTTCCTAAGCATTTTCTCTTACCACAGCAATGGCCTCCCTGTAACTTTTCAGATGATAGTTGCATTCATAGATGCGGAACTTGACATCCAACTCCGAGGGCAGCCCATCTGCCGAGGATTGCTGCTGACTGCTGCTGTGGCTGTGTGAGCCTCCCTTTACCTTACTCTTCAGCAACACTTTCTTCAACTGCAGCGCTCGCCGGTATAATAACTGAAAAGATAAATTATGATGTCAAAATAATTTTATGTATAATTTTCAAATGAGGTGATCAAATTACCCCCTGTGGATCGGATACACTATAAAGAGCTGTCAGCAGGGTATGCGATATTCACTGTGACCACAAGTTTTACAGTAACTTCAATTACATCCATGTAATATTTTACTATTATCAGATTGGGGTATACACGGTAAGCTGGGACTGAAATTGAACGAGCACTATGAGCCATAATAACCTCATCCCTAATTGCAAAGCTTAATGACCTAGCACCATTAACTAACATATAGCTCAAAATTTGACTTCAAGTTGATGGAGTATGAGTTTTTGTACCCAACACACTCAAAGGTCATTCTATGTATGTGGAAGCCTATTGGGGTTAAAGAACTGTATACTGACAGATGAGCATGTTTGGGCAATTACCACAGAGAAACTAAAAAGACTTGTATTATTTTTGTTGAATACTTACTGTCTTATTTGACTACAAACCGACAGTGCATCTTAATCAAATAATGGAACTCTAATTATCAATAGCATCAATACTTTTCAACATGTGAATAATTGTGTAAATGATACCTTGATATTTTTGCCAAATTGCTATTCTGAGTAATGGGTCAATTAGTTCCTTGCCTTACGCAGGATTGAATAGGGATTATCCTAGTTGAACTGTCAATTATTGATTAAATAAACTTCTTTTTAATAAGTACTTTCAAGGATTTGAAAATCCACTTAGTCCCACATTTTTTTTTCGGATTTGGCGTATTCCTGGACCTAGCTAGAGCTAAATGCTACAATCATTCATGGTGACTTAAAAAAAACCAAAACATTTTGTTTCTTAAATATGCAGTTAAAGTTATAATTTGTGTTCATGTCATAGTTTTTTAATGATTTCAAATCCAATGTATTTTGAAGTCACTAAAAATAATTTTATATAGACTATGACATGAACACAAGTTATAACTTTGCATATTGAAGACACAAAATGTTTTTGGGGGGCTTTTTTTATTTTCAACCATGAAAGATTTTAGCATTTAGCTCTAGCTAGGTCCAGAGATACTCCAAATCTGAAAAAAAAATCGAATTTTACTTATTTTTAATTTAATTGAAAAAAAAAATTGAAAAAAAAAATTGGTCAGGCCTTAATCTGAGGAGCAGGTGTTGGATGACAAACAAACAACTTTTTTTTTGGCCTTACTCAGAGGCTGTATGGCGCAATTTTGGCCCAGTGAAAATTATATTTGGCACACACAAATTTGCAATGCTGTATTACAATTAGTCAATTTGAGGAATTACGGAGCCAAAATTGGGCCAATTTGGGGGGAAAATGCTTCATTTGGCACACCCAAATTCCAGCAAGAGTAAACACTGAATACCATGAAATTAAGAATTCCAAAATTTGGATTTTTTTTTTATGGGAATGTCCTATTTAAAGGCCTATATAACTCAAAAATATGTCTGGTGACTTGTTCTGGGTTTTGTTGGAGCTGGTCACATGTACATGTATATATCCTGAACGCATACCCTACCTCTGCCTTCTTGTACTCTTGTTGTTCAAACAAAGCATCAGCATAGTAAACTTGTAACTGGTACTTTTCAGATGGTGTCAATAGCTCTGGGTTCTGTTCGCAAGCCGTCTTTACCAAACAAGCCTGTTGGAAACAAACGGAAAGTTGAAACATTCAAACATTACCAACTAGCTCAACTGAGTCGACTCAATAACTGAACTGACAATTTTCAATAGGCCGGTTCTTGGAAATGAGTAGAAACCTACGGTTTGAAATGCGTTTATTTGGCACATAGGGCTATGATTTAAGTGATTTTAAACAAAATCTGAGAGGGTGACCAGCCATTAACCTGTTGTAAAAACTAGGCGATTTGAGATGGACTGACCCTACCAGTAGTCAATTTGACCAAACACATAGCTATTCTTCCCACTCCAATGTGTATTGAAGCTTGTCTTGGTAACATTTTCCCATCTGTTCAAGGCTTAGGTGACAGCATGTCATAATCCGATTGGCTAAAACCAAACATTATACACATTGTTGACCTAAAGCCCAGCTCTTTCAGTGAGTATGGAAATTTCCATTACCATACCAGTATGGAAATTTTTATGTAGGAGCAAATTTGGATAGCTCCCCAGGTCAATTATGCGGAAGCTTGGTAATCTTTTGACTCGCGTCCAACAACCAAATACTTGACTTCAAATGACAAATTAGTGCACAAAAGGATAGCCTACACTTAATTATAAGATGAAACGTATCTTCTTTTATTACTAGTATCTGCACTTAGCTTTCCTTTACATATCGAAGTCTATATGTTGAACTTGAAGTGGTAAAAGAATGTATTTTACCGAGAGCATCCTACAACAACAAACAATTTTTCAAGATGTCAGCGTCCAGTGAAATTACATGTGCTGGGTGACAGGCCATGTTTAGCATACTTCGGGGAGCTCATCACATATAAACAAACATGCCATAGGAATAATTAAGGATGCACAACACTTAAACAAACTTTGATTTAGGTAAATGGCACCAACATTCCATTACCAGTGTATTGAAAAGAACCTGATCGGTGAAGTGTATCAAAGAAATAAATTGGTTTTTTTTAAGACTTGATACAAACTATAAGGTTACATGTTGTACGTAAAGGTCTACAGGCTGCAGTTTGCCATGTGCTAATGGGCGGCAAGTTTGATCAGAAGAATTTATGTGGTGGAATTAAAACATTTATTCATCATTTTTGGCAACAAATTTCAACCAAATTTTAAAAGGATATTCTTACAATAAAGGACTTCTCCTAATCAAGTTTAGCCACAAAAGAAAATGGTGAGAAGTAACTTGTTGTAAAAAAAATCTGCTGTACATGGACATTATGATTTCCTAGTTTCTATGATTGTGGATTGTTAGTTGATACCATTTGTGACACGTTCAAGGGAAATCAGTCAGATGTCGCTAATATCGATTTTGAGATATTGGCAAAGAAAGTGTTAAAATTCCTTTGTTTTATATTATTTTCAGCAATTGATAAATTGATGTAACTTTGGAAAGAAAAGTTGTACTGTCAACATGGGGTTTTCAGTTTCTGTAAGCTCTAAATGTCCTCTTTTGAAACACATGCGACTCATTCCCCTTGATCATGTCACATTTTCCGTGTGTAAGCTCCTACACAACCCCCACCCTTTAATAACCTTATTCCCCCACCCCACGCTTTTTAGGTAGAACCAAGCCCAGGGACACCCTTTTTTTAATCAAAAATTGAACCCCCACCCTTTTTTGACCAAAGCTTACAACATTGTAGTCATCAAAAATCCGACAGATGCCTAGAGGCCGGTCGACTGCATATCTGTCAGTACACGCTTTTCAATACGGAATAAGTGGCCATGCGTTTTGAGTTGGGCCAGTAAATAGGTGGAGATGTTACATGCGCGCGACATTTTAGGGTTCATCTTTTTAATTTTCTCAGTTAATATGCAGCCTATGTAGTTAAATTTGGTGTCAAATTAAAGCTTGTGATGAGACCAATTATACAGTAAACCTTAAAAAAGGTGTAAAAAGTTATTAACATTTGAATAATTTGCATCTAATTAGCATAATGTGCGGGGTGGAGGAGGATCAGGAGGAGGAGGATCAGGAGGAGCAAATTTACTAAAAGTGACCCCAGGGGTCATATGATGTAAGAGGTCCATTTCTTTTTTCACATTTTTACAATATACTTTAAACTGCATGACTATAACACCATACAATCATATTCCAGGTAATTTAATTTGCTTTGAGAAGCAATTTTGCATATTTTATTTTCCGTTCGGGTTACACATTGAAGTCAATGGGAAAATATGCCTTGAAAGAGGCAGCATAAAATCATTTTAATTTTATTGAACCCTATGATGTTATATGTATTTAAAGCTCTGACTGAGAGGAATTCAAATATGGAACTTTTAAATATGTGGGGTGAAGCTAACTTTTTTTTTTAATTTGTCAAATTTTACATTTTTTCCCTAAAATATTTGGTATTTTCAGTTTCATAACTCCTTTTTCTAGGCTAGCTCACATCACACATATAGGTGGCGCTATTCGTCCATAGGGAAGTGGAATGTGCATGTACGGTCCAAAAATGGCTTCACTGTGGGGCTCAATGGAGAAAATCACTAAAAATTAATTTTGACAACCAAAACCTAAGTGATGTTGACTTATGTTGGTACTGGCATGATACTGGATTCATAAACTATCACATACATGTAGTGCAATCCATGTTCCACCAGGTCGCATGTCACAAGTTGGTACCCCAAAAAGGTGGAGGTGTTACAATTTTTCGAATGTAGGCGAATGAAAAATGTCATAGTGAACCAACCCCTTGTCCTATTGAGCTACTTTGGGTCTCATTTTAAAGCTAAAGAACAGGGCTAAAACTGTGTAAACTAGTACTGAAAAGTGAGTCAAACTAAATAAATGACATCAGCTGGAATTGAAAATTGATGGGGTGGAGGAGCAGGTGGGTCAGGAGCAGGTGGGTCAGGAGTAATGTATTAGCATAGGAAAATGTAAGATTTCCATAGTGTTGGTGTGAATAAATTATTTTATCTTCATAACTCCTTGTCATATTGAACTTTTTAATGTCTCATTTTAGAGGCAATTACTCAAAGAAACAAGATTGACTTCAAAATTGATCAATTTCATATTCCATATTAGTTTCTCATTACATTTTGTACCACGGGCTGGCTCTAAATGCACAGAAGTCAATGCAATCACGTGCAAAAACTGCAAAGGTCCATATCTCCTTTAATATTCACTGTATCATGATAAATGTATGTATTTTCTGAAAGGAAATTGCACAAGGAAACTAATTTTTGCATTATGAAAATGGTAGGAAGTAGTGTTGGGAAAATATGAATTATTAATTAAATTTTAATTTAAAAATATCAACTTTTTTGGCGCACCCTGTATATATCGTGAATGCGATTACATACTTTTTTTTTGAAGGGTGAGACTGATGCATCACTAGTATGTTGTGAACATATCCTAGCACATTGGACAAAATCCAACTTCAGAAATTTGTTGTGGGGTATTTTATGTGAATAAGGTCCAATTTGAGAAAAACGCATTTGAAAATTTTGATTTACATTGCGGCCATGGGCTAATTAGTTATGTATTAGACAATTACACCAAAACGATAAACATTTTTGAGGTAAAAATGGTATGACATGTTGCAGTTTTACAATATCTATAACATATTAAAAAATTATTTTTTTGACCATTTTGACCATGTAACACAAAATGGACCACCTCATGACATGCGACCACCAAGTCGACACTCGATTTAGCTCAAAAGCAATTTGTGTGTAAATCAAGACCATCCAAAACAGCTTTCTTACAGTAAAGAATATGAGGTCATCTGGGGTCACATACAGTAGTGTGCATTGTACATGTGCCTGCTGTCACAATTTCACACACAAAATTTTGGGCAATTTGATGACACTATTTTTGTCTGTAACTTCAAATGTAGTATATGCACTAGAAACATGATTGACCCCTTATTGTTTAGGTAATTTAATTCTCTTTCAAATGAAAGAACTTTCAGCTAAAAATATTGAACTTCAAAATTTTATGAACATCCCTACCTTAGCATTGTTAGTGTTACACACTGAGTCTATGTCATTTTAAAGTGCATTTTTGGATTCCTTGCTAGCCCTAGAACTCCGGCCATAGTATCCGTTTTTTACTTCTACTAGGGCCAGAGGCACTTACATTGAAAAATTTGTTGGATATGCTTGAACGATCCAGTACAAAAAATGGCAGCATTTCACGCGGCTGTGTACTCTAGCCATTGTTTCTTTCTCAAAATTGAGTTTTTATGATATGTTTGTACCTTGTTATGTTTTTTTATAAATACAAGGAATGAAAATCCAGATTTGTAAACTCCAACTGCAATATTTTAAGGATTTTATTTCACTATTCCACTCGTGTTTGAAATCTTTGTTGTACCAGCAAGGTACACGCGCGCAACAACTAATCGCGTTGCGTATCGCGTAATTTGTTAACGCACAAATACGCGACGATACGCGACGCTTATCTGCATGCGCGGGCGCATCTTATGGAAACACCACGGAAGCACAAAAACCTAGTGGTCAAATGGCTCCGTTTTAGCTGATAAAATGTGGGTTTTTTTTTGTTTTTTCCCCCGATTTAAATATCAAGTTATGAATGGATTTCGCTCAAACTTCTCAAGGGGCTGTGGATTTACCCGATGTTCACGTAATATAAGTTACAAAAGCGAAAACTGTCGCATTCTCCTGTGAGATTCGATGAAAGTGCAAAATGTGACCACTTTAAACTTCAACGGCCATTATTTCAATGTTCATTTTCTCGGTAAAATGACGATTTAGGTACACGATAACTCAATAAATACATCACCTATACTAGGTAAGCAAATATGATCATCGTAAAAAGCATGATCAACTCAAGAAATGGTTTTCTCATTTTTTTATATTTTGGTCTATTTCCGATTTTGGGCATCATTTTGTGCAAATAGGCGTTTTTGAATTTTAAAAAGTTCATTTTGATGCCTTATATGGTCAATATCTCAAAAAATAAGGCCAATATCAAAAAAAATTAAAAAAAACGTTTTTGGAATGGAGCCTCAAGATTGAGCTAAAAACAAAATAAAATATTTTGGAAAGAGTGTTTTTTGTTATGATGTACCTAACAAATATTGCCAAAAACTCATTTTTTGTGATTTTCTTCAAAATTGTTGTTTTTAACCCAAATCTGTATTTATATTAAGTTTTATTGATGTCTTGCCTTCATAAAAATGTATACTTTTATATGTTTTGCGCAAATAATTACAAAGTTATTGCACTTTTACTACATGCATGTCTGAGAGTACACAGCCACCTTCAATGCTTGATCGAACCAGTACAAATGTGTGTCACTAATTAACATGATAAAACCCACTTGAGAACGCACAATCGCCGGTCATTTCTAAAGATGCATTTATACTCAATCGCTTTTGTTTGCAGAAACCTGAATCGCACGCATGATCAGTGTACTAAATCGCCGTCGTATTTGCCTGCTGAGCATGCGCATGATTCGCTGTTTTTCAAAAGCGACACGTAGGCCTGTATATTGTAGGTAACCTAGGCAAACCTTAGTTAACACATTTACTAGTCAGCGAATTCGCCGAGACCGGGGCCCCAACACAATGCATATTTACATAGAAAGTTGAATTTTTTTCGAGAATAGGTCGGTGAAGGAAACCTACATAAATATGTTTTTTATACTTCACTTGACCCAAATAGATGATTTTTTATGGTGATAATCAAGTAAGCACATGGAATTTTAGAGGATTTTGATAGCAGTTCCATTAAAAAAGCTGCTATCGCCATGAGACTAAGATCTAGAAACACCCGAAATGCCGCTTTTGGGGAATTTTGCTAGCTGAATCTTTTTGATGAAAGTCAATCTTTGACAAGATGTAACTTTGCTACGGAAAGTGCTATGAAAAAAAAGGTTTTCAGTTTTGGCTTAGTTTACTCAAGGGTAGATAGATTCACATCTTTGACTACAGAAGGTGCCCTTTATAGCATACTAAAATTTATCTTCATGGCATGCCATGTGAGCAGAAATGGGCAGTGTACTTTACTGTGTAAGCGTATGGGGGCAAATTCAAAATTCATTTTTATTCTTTAGAAATCCAATGTTGTAAAATCTCTTTATGTAGGGTGTATTCCCAGATGCCTATTAAACCACACACAAGCAACTGGACATCATGAAAGTAAAGCGGATTTTAGCTAAAATGGTTTAAAATTTAGCACAGGTTTCAATGGGAAAATGTCGAATCATGCTAAATGGCAAGCCATGATTAGAGGTGAACAAACTTTTTGTGATCCAAAAATTGCAATTGCCAATTTGGGCAATGAAAAGGCGACATACTTTTGGTCATAACTTCGTAAATATTTAACCTGCAGACATGGTTGAACCATCATTTTTTAAAGAAAATTGTCATCTTTCATTTAATTTCATTTTGAAGGAGATATTTTAAACTTCAAAATTTTATGATTCTACCTATCAAGGGTTTTAATTTGATATATAAAATGATGCAATTTGATGGCAAATTTGAATTCACCTAGTATACCTATATATTGACACCGTCTGTCGGTCAACGTTCTCTAAAATTGTACACATAACCTGTGTAGTTAGCGACATTGATTTACGCATTACCGGCCCAACTCAAAACGCATGGTCATTAAATATATTTTCTATAGGTGCAGTGCAGAATTCGGCAGTTTGTTTGACATGTTGATCCTTATTTATTATTTTCAAATTCATCTCAGTTTTATTGACCTACCAGTATGGCTACATTTGAGAAGAGACCTTCGCTGTGTAGAACCTTTACTTGGTCAATGATACCCATATTATCTGCTTTATTTGGCCAATGGATCTGCAATAAATTAGGAATTATAAGGTGCAATAGATGCTCTCGCAAAAATTAAATCTTGCTCTTTCGCCGCTGTTCAATTTTTATTGATCATCAACAGATGTAATATTTAAAAATTACTGCAGTTACCCTTAACACATAAATATTGATATTTTTATTTGATGTACATTTTTATATAATCCAAGATATTTCTTGTTAAAATTTAATTGCATACTGCTCTATCTTTTTCTTGCAAAATGATATATTTATTATTGAATAATAATACATAAAAATAAAACATTTGTTATTGACTGATGTTTATGTCAAAGTTCACGGAAGTTCAAAGGTCTGACAACTCGACCTCCCTGACAACTCGACCTGCGGACAAGTCGACCTCGCTGATAATTCGACCTCAATAATCGCCGTGCACATGGTGCATTCATTGATGATATTGCCGATAACTGCAGATCTGTTTGTTTATTTTTGGGTTGGTGTTTTATGGTGTTTGTGCCTATCACTATAATATCATGGAATGTACTTACATGTCACTAGTGGTTTTATTTTTAGTGATAATTGTAGCGGGAATTGTAGGGTTTGAAAGCCAAAACCTCGGATCTAAAATGAGCGTTTATTGCGTTTCGACAGTATTTTTTGTGGGACATGAGAGCACCTCAGACCTATCAAATTGCATTCTGAATACGAAGCATGTCTTTCTGATATCAAATAATTTTCATTTTTTGAAAATCACAATATAATACAAATTTTATGACAAATTATAAAAATTTGATATTTTTGCAAATTTTTGATATATAATTAACAGTACTCGAAGTAAATTATATAAATCTAATGACATATTCTTAAAGTGTATGTAGCAGGAGGAAAAGCCGACGGTCAATTGAAAATTTTGACCTTTCATATTGAAGATATGGATTTTTTCCAAAAAGACCTAATTCTTTTCATCCCATCTACATACACTTTAAGTATAAATCATCAGATTTATAAAGTTTACTTCAAGTACTGTTAAATATCAAAAATATCAATTTTTAATGATTTGCCATAAATATGTATTAAATTGCGAATTTCAAAAATCAAAATTATTTGATATCAGAATGACATTCTTCGTATTCAGAATGCAATTCGATATGTCTGATGTGCTCTAATGTCCCACAATAAATACTGTCCAAACGTTCATACCCCAGCCCTTAAATGTACAATATTTTATCAACTTTTATGTCATTAAGGGATGGGGTATGAACGTTTGGACAGTTTTTATTGTTGGACATTAGAGCACATCAGACATATCGAATTACATTCTGAATACGAAGAATGTCCTTCTGATCAAATAATTTTGATTTTTTTCGCAATGTAATACACATTTTATGACATTAAAAATTGATATTTGATATTTAACAGTACTCGAAGTAACCGCTTTATAAATCTGGTGATTTATACTTAAAGTGTATGTAGGTGGGATGAAAACATTTGAAAAGCCGACGATCAATTGAAAATTTTGACCTTTCGTATTGAAGATATGGATCTGTTTTCCCAAAACACCAAAAAAAATAGGTCTCTTGGGGCAAAAAATCCATATCTTCAATATGAAAGGTCAAAATGTTTCAATTGATCGTCGGCTTTTCCACCCAGCTAGTACACTTTAAGAATTATATCATTAGATTTATAAAATTTACTTCGAAGACTGTTATAATATCAAAAATGTGATAAATATCAAATTTTAATAATTTGTCATTTGTATTATATCGTGAATTTCACAAAATGAAAATTATTTGATATCAGAAAGACATTCTTCGTATTCAGAACGCAATTCGATATGTTTGATGTGCTCTCATGTCCCACAAAAAATACTGTCGAAACGCTCAAAACGCTTATTCCATATCCCTTTAATTCCATATCCCTTAATTAGATTTATAAAATTTACTTCGAAGACTGTTATAATATCAAAAATGTGATAAATATCAAATTTTAATAATTTGTCATTTGTATTATATCGTGAATTTCACAAAATGAAAATTATTTGATATCAGAAAGACATTCTTCGTATTCAGAACGCAATTCGATATGTTTGATGTGCTCTCATGTCCCACAAAAAATACTGTCGAAACGCTCAAAACGCTTATTCCATATCCCTTAAATGGAAGAGCACACTTATATTGTCCATAATTATACTAGCCTCATTAGAATGAGCAATTCTCTTTAAATTGCAAATCTTGTGCAAAAAGTTACTATTTTCGCCTGTTTTGTCATACCGTAATTCAATTAACTAAAGTAGGGGGAGGGCCTACTATTCAGATTTCCTTTTACAAATTAAGCGTAGGCCTACTGCTAGCCGTCCAGCGCGTATTATTTTGCACATGGTCCAATGCACACGCTTGACGTCAGGCGGCGGATGACATGATCGAGCCGGCAACTCGTGAAACCGCCCGGCCGTATGGCATTTTCCATATACTCGGTTAGTTTTGTGGGGTTCATTATCGAACCCCAACGGTTTTAGCTTGTATTTATATTATTTATCAACATAGGCCTATTTGTTTGTGATATTTCAAGCGTTTTAAAATTTCAAAATAATCCCATTCAATTACACGGTTGACGATGAAAATTTACTGAATTTAGGGAATGCACGTCATACACCACCTGCTTGACGTCACGCACGTATACGCGATGGTTAATTTGTGAAAGGAAATCTGAATAATACTTTATGACTTTGCTAAAGAGCGCTTACAAATTGATGTGACTTTTTCTACACTTTCTTTTTTCAAAATGTTTAACTATTTCGGCTTTCACAACTTTTTCGCCCTCGACAATCTTTTTCAATACCAAAATTCTGCTTTTTCAATTCTTTCAAATAGGGCCTATTAAAAGTCGACTTAAAAAACTTTTTGGGCCCCGTCGAGTATATTTCAACACTGAAATGCGGGGAGTTCTTCTAGTTTTTCTTTCAACATTTCAAATAATAAAAGTCGGTTTGGACCACATCGTTTTTTTTTTTTTTTCAACACCAAATTCAAAATTCGGCCTTAAACTATTAAAAGTCAATTGAAAAAAACCCCAAACATAACCATTTTGGGGCTCAGGCCTCGTCGAGTCTTTTTCAACACAAAAATTCGGCATAGGAAGTCGGCTTGTTCATTTATGTTCAACCTTTGTGGTCTTATCCATCTTTTTCAAATCTGAAATTAAGCCTTTTCAAGTAGGCCTTTTCAACGTTTTTCAAAATATATCAAGTTTATTGGGCCACCGCGTCGCAAAACGCTATCTTCAGTACAAACAAAAGACATAAGTGCTCACAGAGCACGGACCTTAGCCAGTGATGTTGATCTTTGACCTAGAGTTGTTCATGTGACATTTGTAAAGAAAAGAAAGAAAAAGAAAGAAAAAGAAAGAAAGAAAGAAAGAAAGAAAGAAAGAAAGAAAGAAAGAAAGAAAGAAAGAAAGAAAGAAAGAAAGAAAGAAAGAAAGAAAGAAAGAAAGAAAGAAAGAAAGAAAGAAAGAAAGAAAGAAAGAAAGAAAGAAAAAAGAAAGAAAGAAAGAAAGAAAGAAAGAAAGAAAGAAAGAAAGAAAGAAAGAAAGAAAGAAAGAAAGAAAGAAGAAGAATCAGATAGAAAAACAGGACCTATACGAGGGGGTATCAAAAAGTTTTAGAAATCGCCTAGAAGTGAAAGAGCTATATCAATGAAATTTTGTCAGTGCAATCACTGGTCTTTATGTACACTATGGTGCAAAAATGGTCTCATAAGTATGTTTACTTTTTTTACAGGAGCTAGATGTCACTACCTGCCTATGTAACCGCATAACCAGCAAAATGGATAAAATTGAGGCATGCAGCATGATTAAGTTCCATTTTAAGGGTTACAGTGCCCAGAAAAACTGTGATGAAATAAAAATTCCTTTTCCAAAAAGCGATAGTGACATATCACAATCACCACCGAAGATAACTTTCATTTCATCATCAATTTTCTAGGCACTGCAACCCTTCAAAAGCAGGATCTTAATAACGCTGCTTGCCTCAATTTTCTCAATCTTGCAGTTTATGCGCAGTAACTGGGGCAGCAGGTTATTGGCATCTAGTGCCACCTGTAAAAAAAGTAAACATACCTATGAGACCATTTTTGGACCATAATGTACATAAGGACCAGTGATTGCACTGACAAAATTTCATCGATATAGCTCTTTCACTTCTGGGCGATTTCTAAAACTTTTTGATACCCCCTCGTATAGCTCAGCTAATAGGTAAATACACAGATTTGCGAAGATAGTTATACCTGTTCTTAAAGTAGGCTTACGCATAATGTTGAATGATCAGCCCAATTATACATGGCTCATTGACCCACAATGGGCTTGTAAGGACTATATATCTTTGCTGTATGTATGACATATTTGTGTGCAAATCTATCGGGGGGGGGGGGTCATAGTCAATTTTAGTGAAAATTACGTTTTTGGCCATTGACCGTAAATGGATGAACTTTGACCGCAAATGATTACGTGACATTTGTGGCATCGCCCATGGTCCTAGTGACTAACTACTTGGTTAGGGTACTACATACCGGAAATGACCCCTAAATGACCTTTGACCCCAATTCTGTGTACAACTTTTAGACACTGTACTTTTAGACGATGCATGTGTGCAAGTGATATCACGGTGTTATGTAATATGGGGAAGGAATAGCATTTTGAGTGAAAAACACATTTTGGGCCATAATGACATTGACATGACATTTGCGCCAGATATTTCAAGTGACATTTGTGTCCCCCCCTCCCCAATGATTCTAATAACCAAATTTCGTCACTTAACGCATATGGCTACGATGGCTCATGCACTATACGATGGCGTTGGCTCTAAATATGCTAGGCCTTGTTATGTAAATAAGCAATTGAATACATGAATACAAAACCCACCCAAGTCCATATGGGAAGTAATTTTGAGAAAAAAAAAACCTGTGTATCTTTTTTATTCTTTCAGTTAGATTTACCTGGTCAATATGGTAAGTTTTACGTGCAAATGAGTGGGTCAAACTGTATTAGGTATGACGATTAGCATTTCAGTGACTTCGTGGGGATCATTTTAAATGCTGGACTTGGGTGGTTTTTGAATCATATACAAAGACAACAATGTTGGAATGAGATTACCACTAGTAAGATAATACAAAATAAAGCACGTATGTAGAATGTTGATAAGCATACTGCCATGAAATATAAACCACACACTTTCCTTGATTAAACTCATTAATTTTTTTTTTAAGTCACTCTCCAGCAATGAATGTGTTACAAGCGGACTTTTATACATAATGGATTTCAAGCAATGTGTTACAAGACTCATATCCTGGATTTGGGTGTTTCTTTCATACATGCTATTTTTCACATGCTCAATAGACACAGAGGATGAATTTGAGTTGTTCTTTCATACATACGACAGGCCTATCTATCAACAATTTCCCATGCTTAACTCAATTTGGCCAAAGTATGGACTTGGGTGGGTTTTGTATTCATATATTCAATTTCACGCTCCATGACTTTCACGCTGGATCTCGGAGCCGCTTGTTCTACGTTCCTTTGTTATGCTAAATCCTTTCCCTATTTTCTGTGCACAAGGTCGCTCCTATACGGGCGAATGCACATGGAAAGAGTGCATCGTACGACTATAACGTGCGATGTTAATATTGCAATAGTTGAGGCAAAGAATGTAATGTGGTAGAAGAAAGAAAGAATCAGAACCCGCCGTACCTTAGTCAAATGTCATTTGGCTAAGGAACGATTTACAAAATATAACAGCAAACAACGAAAACTACATGCCTACTTCAAATACCTATATATATTGGGCTATTCCAGAAAATAGATGTATAGTCCCTATATAGAGGAGTTCGGATTTCCGGACTTTTTGTCCAGTCATGACTGTTGGAAATCCAGACTTTAAAGTGTTCAAAGGCAAGAAAAACCAGCAAAATATGGTTCAAAATCGGAAATCCTCAATTTGGGAGCTCATTTTGGACAATTCCGTGATTTTTCATACATTTTAAAATTAAAATTAAAATTAAAATTGCATTTCCAAGCTTTTCCAGTAACTTTGGCAACTGGAATTCCAGTTATTCAAGTTTCAGAAAGTAAACTTGGAAATCCAGACATTTCTTTTATTGAAAAGTTACTCCTCTATAGGGGTTAGCACTTATTTTCTAGAATAGCCCATTACCCGGTATTTTGCTGTTTTTGCCCCCAGTACCTGCGTGTATTGTCTAGTCTGTATTATTTTCCCTATACGTCAGGTTGGTGTACCTTGCTCTTTTCTTTCCATCATGCATCATTCACATAATTTTATGATATTAATTATACTCTCCACGAAAACTCTGCTATAGTATCCTTTTTATCTGACTTTTCAAATGATAAATTCCATTGGATCATGGAAGGGGGTGGCCAAGATTGACTGGGATCATGTTGATAACAATTAGCCTATATACCTAACATTGATATGATTAGAATGTACCCTATTCTGCCATACTGCTATAATTGTATAAAGTGCCAATGCGCTAATCACCTTATCAAGTGAATATTGTAATTACCATATGCAGAGTTCATATGATTTTAAAAATCGTGTCTTGCTAAAGGAGTATTTCGTGATCCTAGCATCCTCTTTTTTTTGTAGATATCCACGAAAAAAGCATATTCCCAAAATTTCAGCTGATTCCGATTTTTCGTTTGCGAGTTTATGCATGATTATGTGGATTACACTGCTCAATAGACAATGTGTTGTAATGTTCTGGTATACCAGAACGAAATTTAAAATCACGATATCATTGCTAAACGAATTATTCTGCAAGAATTTTTTTGTCAACATTATGTAGGCAGAGGTTTCCAGTGATATAATAATCTCAACTTTATTTGAGAAAAATGGGGGGGATGATGCTGTGGGTCACGAAATGCCCTTTTAATTTAATTATTTTTTTAAGATGGAATAATTCATTATAAGCCCACGATATTATATTTCGCACAAAACATTTTAATGTGCTGATTATGCTGATTATGGGGGGGGGGGGCACGTAACACAAATGACCATATGGGTAGGCTCCCCCGGAAAGACCTTCTTGGTTTTCGCAGAAAAGACCCGCTATATTTCAGTGACCAAAATAGAGCTCCGCGAAAGACCCTTGATTTTGATGTTCAGCTCTAAAAGATTCCAAACTTGCCAAAGTCATACCTCATAGGCCTATTTCTGATGTTTTCAGGCGATTCACAACCAGAAAGCCAAGAAAGACCCTTGATTTTGACCGGTCACAGCTCCAAAAGGCGGTTAGCGGCTCCAAAAGACCCCCGGGTTACCGGTAGGGGAGAGCGGGGAGTGTTCGCCCTAGGGGCAGGTTCGCCCACCCCTTGTTTCTCAGCACTACGGCTATCAGGGAATTTGGTGATGGCAAAATTAGGTGACATAGGTCATTATAAACTTCTCATATTAGCTACGCGACATATAGGGACGTGTTCATCGAACTGCAGCCAAAACAAAAAATTACACCAAAACGTAATTTTTCTTGCATTCATAATGTTGTATTATCATTGATACATAAATACAGATGGTTTTAATGGAAATCTGTATTGGGAACATATGGGATTTGTCAAAGATTTAATGCAGTTATAAACTCCTTATTCGATTTGTGTTTTGCATACCCCAAAGAAAATACAAAAATGTGCACAAGGGGCTCGTTCGCCTTTTTGAGGATGGGGCATGTTCGCCCTATATCTTCCCCGGGCGGACTTACCCCAAACTGGAGGGCGGACCTGCCCCATTAGCGTATTATGCAAAATATTGATAATTTAACCATTAAACAAGGTAAAACTACTGAAAACATGTTTTTTTAAAGTTATGTGATATCGGTATTACTCATACCACCGTTTATGTCCTAATCCATTTCTCCCCGAAGTTGTAAACATGATACGTTTAAGCTCACTTTGGACCCCTACATTTTACCCTGACCCGACCCCTGCAACAAATTTAGTGACTCCCCAGAAGAGAATGAATGCCCTGTATACTCTTTCTAAATGTTTGCATTGAATATGTTATTGTTATGCATTGTTTAAACCTTTTTTTGTGATTAGGGTGAACTTACCCCACCATATGGGCGAACCTGCCCCAATATGGGGCAAGTTCGCCACTTTGCAAAACTTTTTTGTTTGCTCTATCCCCGGTGGGGTCACTCCCTGGCAGGGGGGACGCATAGGACCGTTACCACAAGTACAAATTACCCCCTTTTGCAGTCGATTTCAAGGACAAATCATGAAATTTTACCCCTTTTTACTCCAAAACAAGGACAAAATGGTACTCTGAAACACCCCTATTTTTTAGTTTCCGAGGACACATTTGCAATTTTGACCCTATTTCAACATTTCAAGGAAGGGATTTTTAGGCCTATGAATGTTTTTTTTTTTTCAGTAATTAACAAGGGCATCACATAATTCAAGTAGTACCCCTTGCATATAAATCAGAACCAAAACAATATTGATCACGGGATGAGTACAAAGTAGGAAACCAAATTTATTCCTGTGATTTTTTTATCTGGCCACGGGATCAGGAGAAAATAATAAGAACAATAATAAGCACAACTTCGCAGACATTTGTGCAATAAAACACCCTATTTTTCCAATTTCACGGACAATTTTGTCCGCGGACATGCCCTAAAAATGACCCCTTTTTCCTTGATTTTGGTAACGATCGTGCGGTCAGTATTGCAAGTTGAGTGACCCCACCGGGGCTCTATCCTGTTGCTATTGTAAGGCCTATAGTTCTGGGATTGTGGCCGTATATAGCTAAGACATAGGGCTTTCACATGGGCTAATCAGGTCATCCCTAACCTTAAAATTGACATCGCTAGGCTGGTCAGAAAAAAAATAGGGCGAACACTCCCCGCTCTCCCCTACGCCCTCAGCTCCCAAAGACCCACCACCTCAAAATCCCGCGGGGAACATACCCACCAAATTTGTTTTGATGTGCCCCCCGGGATTCATTCATCACAGGTATATATCTGAACGTATAACATTCGGTTCGTTATCACTAGCTATCACCATTGGTGATGAATGCACCAAGTGCACGGCGATTCTGGAGGTCGACTTGTTGTCAGGGAGGTCGAGTTATCCGTTGGTCGAGTTGCTAGAAGTCGAGTTATCCGGAGGTCGAGTCGTCCAAGTTCCGGTGTGTACAAAAGTCAACGAGATGGCGAAATTTATCCCTCATTTTGATGTTCAGATTTCGCCGAATTTTGGTTATGTTTACACACTTGATGATGTGAAAAGAATTATTGAGCAATACGAAACGGCTACGGTCTCGTCATTTGTAGATTACAGACGTGATGGTACATTTGGCAAGGATGCCAATGTAACAAGTAAGTTTAAGCTTACCCTAGCTATCATGCCTATCATGCTATAGTATAATAAAGCCTTCAGCATACTTTCCTGCCGCTTGCCGCTGCGGCAAGCGGCAAGGCGTTTCAACCAATGACAAGCCTTGAGTGTGTCCGTTTGTCTGCAATACGCGTGCGCCACGCCGCTCAGCGGCAAGCGGCAGGGTAGTACTAATGAAACCAGCATCAGGCAGGGCAGGGCCAGGGGTCCGCAACGTGCAAATAGCGGCGCGCGCGCCACTAGTGGTGCGCCGTGGCTTCCCGAGTGGCTCGCGGCGCCGTTTAGATTAAAAAAACAAAATTAATAAATTCCCATGTTCTCCTTGTAAAGACAGGCTAAAATAGTAAAAAATATTGCACCAAATGGCATCATTTGCAGCTCAAATTTAAAAACAGATCAGTAGCTTAGGTAGGTATGTTTAGTCACGATTATCGCACTTTCAGTTTCCCACGCGTTTGAACGGGAATTGGATTGCGTACTTTTTCGATGTCTAGTGAGCAAATTTTTTCAATATTTTGAGAAAATGATGTCAAATTTTCTATTCTGTATTGTTTGGTAATAATGTCTTTTGCCAATAGTATGTTTTAAGTTGTAATTTTGTGTTTTTGATCGCAAAGATCGGATATTTTCGTTCCCGATTCGAATTCTGAACCCTTCGCACGGGCGCCGATTTCGGCAGAACATTGACGATAATATTGCCTTTTTGGACACTAAAATGCTTTCGATCCTTAATTTTGTTTCAACCGAGTCTTAAATTAGCAAGCACAATACGGTTGGTACCACTTTTATATACATTGATGAAATTTTAAAGATTTTTTTTCAAGTTTCTAACCGGCGCAAATCGTTAAGTGTGTATTTCCCATTGACATCCAAAATGGCGTAAGCCAGTCCTCAATATACATAGGTACGGCGTATATAGGACTGGCAAGCGAGTGCTTAGGGGGGACACCCCTCTCTGACTCCTGCAGCACCACGCCGTGATGGCTGCTTCGCAGCCATTGAGTAGGTACCGGTATGCTAGGTGAATTTAAATTTGCCATCAAACTGCATCATTTTATATATCAAATTAAAGCCCTTGAGTAAACAAAGCCAAAACTGAAAACCATCTTTTCATAGCACTTTCCATAGCAAAGTTACATCTTGTCAAAGATTGACTTTCATCAAAAAGTTTCAGCTAGCAAAATTCCCCAAAACGGCATTTCGGGGGTGTTTCTAGATCTTAGTCTCATTATGATAGCAGCTTTTTTTAATGGAAATGCTATCCAAATCCTCTAAAATTCCATGTGCGGGTGACTTATCACCATAAAAAATCATATATTTGGGTCAAGTGAAGTATAGAAAACATATTTATGTAGGGTTCTTTCGTCGGGCACTTGTTTTAAATTTCTATGTAAAAATGCATTGACATTGTCGGCGAATTTGACTGACTAGCAAATGTGTTAACTAAGGTTTGCCTGGGTTACCTACATTGAGTGGTGCTTTGCATTTTTCTTTTATTTCATGTGGCGCTTCAAGAAATCTATTTGAGGTCCAAGCCTTTTAGGCCCTTGACCTGTATAGCATGTAACTGTAAGGTTATCAGGCCGTTGCAACTTCTATACCAACGGCAACGCAATACAAAATGATGGCGACAGCGTCGGCTTCCCCTGTGTATATTACCCTATATGTGATAGTCTACTGAAAACTGCAGAAAAAACTGCCACCTGCGATAGTACTGCATAGTGCTGTGGAGACTTATGCTAATGACAGAAAAATGCTGCTGCCATCTACGTCCACATGTTGCAAGTGTTGACGTCGCTGACCTCACATCGAGGATCAGAGTTGCAATTCCATCGCACTTCGTGCTCTATTCTTCTTCCATGAGGTTATGCCCAGTGAGGTCACGTCACACTCAGTGTGACGTGCCCTGAACTCCAAATAACTTTCGTAAGACAGACAAATTGCAGGAAAGCGTGCCAATTTAAGCTTCCTGTAATATCTATTGCACACATACGAAGTCACAAACTTACAAACTTCAATATGCACTTCAAATACAGCAGACTAGCTGTTAATTATTACCGATCCTGCAGAATAACTTACATAATCGTCAATTTCATGGAATCCCGTTGTTCAGAATTGCAAATTTATCTCATTTTTATCTGTCAATTCACTGTGGATGTGCTCAGAGATTTCATGATGTTCATTAAATCACAGAGACTAGTGTGAAACTGACTTTATACCACTCACTCGCTTTGGCAGAATTTAAGCGAAGCCTCCCTCGTGGCACTGGGGCATGACGCCATCATGGACAAGTGTAACATTTCCGGGCGCCATATAACCCGTTTTGTAATTGGTTGCAAAAAATATTAATTGCAATCGTAAGCCAATCAATGAACTCAACGGCCTTAATTAATGTTTTCCTTGATTTTGGTATGAAATTGAGCAAATAGAATTAAGGTGGTACCACATCCCTGGCCAATGTTGTGCCTATTTTTGCATTTTTCTCCAAAAATATAGCGCATTGGTGACAAGTAAGATGTATATTATACAGGCAATGACTAGTACTACTGCACTGAAAATTTTATTTCCCCACAGACAACAGCTGTGGAGTTACCATCAAAAATGAGGGAAACCAATATTGGATCAATAAATCAAATTTATAACTACTTGTCTTGAGCCACTGAAATTCCAGTGTAGTAACTGGATTCCTTGCCCCTATAATACATAATCTTTGTTACCAGTGTTTTATTAGTTTTTGAGAAAAAATGCAAATATAGTCACAAATTTATCAAGGGGTGTAGTACCACCTTAATTGTCATGTCAATATGGGAGTTATTAGGGGCAACTAAAACTGATATGAGGTAAGTTTTATATGTTTGGAATCTGTATAATGCCTATTCTGAAGGAATTATTGCCATGTAAACAAACCATCCCTTGGCCCATGCACATGCTTTTCAGTACGGTACCCTGTTTTCCATGGGTGACTGTAGGAACCCATGGATTCGATCCATGTACATGTAAGCTATTAAAGCCCTTCATAATTTCTCTTGCAGATCATGCTTGCTTGTATATAAATTGATATGAAATGTGTGTGGGCTACAATGTAGGACCTACCACAGGGTAGACTGCGGAACTCAGTCCTCAATGATAGTCAGTCACTTATCTTATTTGGTCGTTATGACTATTATTTGAGGACTGATGAGTTCTTACCATACATCTTCCGAGGTGCAGTTTCACTGTTTCAGACAATAGCTCAGTTGAGCTTGGGATTATTGGGGCAGAGCAGAGGTTATCTTTCGAATTCTTTCATGACCATTGAAGCATAGTCAAGCCTGTCAAGGACACTGACACTCGGCGTGAATTGAAAGACCACATGTGTCACTCGCCACAAAAGTATGTCAAAGGTCATAAACACCAATTTGGTGTACTTCCGCGCCTCGGAAAATGATGTTTAAGCTTAAGGACTAACCACAGGGGTCGTTCATTGTGAAAAATTACAATTTGCATGCAGAAGATACAATCCCAGTGCACAAATGGTTTGTTTAACCCTTTGAACCCGACGAGCCGCCATAACGGCTCACGGTAACCTGTACCGTAGTCCCGACGAGCCAATATAGAGGCTTCTACCATGGTGTGTCAAAAACCCGAAGAGTCGCTAAAGCGGCTCACGTAACATCAATTGCGATATGTTTTGTTTACATCGGAATACTTTGGCTATCTGGGAGACCGGGGTTCAGGGGTCGGAGACCTTTTCTTTTGGCGTGACGGGCAAAATGCTGAGGCGATTTTCGAGTGCATTAGGAAGCTCAGGGTTGGATGTACGGGACTACGTGGTAGGCCAGGGTTCAAAGGGTTAATGTCAATATAACTCATAAGGTCATTTTACAGATTACACCATACATGTACATGTAAATGTTATTGGTCAATGTACTCACATGGTATGCAAATTGATTTTTAAAATGTGTGGATTGTGACATTGTAACAACATTTGTCTTTTGACGTTCTAGCTATGTTAAGAAATATTGCCATCAACATGACATCCTACATTTGTTGACGTAATGTTGATGGTCCTATGGTTATGCAAATTAATTAATTTAAGAGCCAGTCTTCTTTATGATGTACCGGTACCCAACTGTGATACAAAAAAAAATGTCTCTAAAAAATTATAATTATTGGTACATTATTACCACCAACTACCGTATTCGTTCCAATAAGCGCCCATATCCCAATAAGCGCCCACCCAGGGTATTTTCAATTTGCTAAAGGGTAGGCCTACCATTAGGCCCTTATGTTGAAGTGACTGATAGACGTTGATACAGTGAAATAGCTTGAGGATTCAAGTCCTGTGTAAACTTGCAATATCGTACATACATGTATACTGAATCAGAAAAGCTAATAGAACGTTTCGGGACCCTGTAGGTAAATTTGTCTCTAATAAACGGCCCTTACGAAAAAATAAGGTAAACCAGGTAAAAAATAAGGGCCCACCCAAAATGAATTTGTAAAGTGCCCTGGGCACTTATTGGAATGAATATACGGTAGCCTACATATGAGCATGCACAGCACCTTCGCTCAGCTGGAATAAATTCTTGAAATTTGGCTCTCTGAGTCTAGTTTACAAATGACAAACTTTGGAGTTGCATAACATCTTGCGCCATCATCATCCCAACCTACATTTTTTCAAATTTTTGAAGTACCGGTACCAAATGGTTACATCACAAAAACCAAGAAAAAAAGTTGGGATCTTGATGGTGCACAAAAACAGCAATTCTGATGTTTTGATTTCACAACTGAGGTGGTGGAAGGGGTGGAGTTATAAGGGGCTGAGGGGGCTCAAAATGGTGGCTCTCCATCCATAGTCCCGTAGTAAATGTCATTTCATGGGGGGCTCAAGGCCCAGGGGGAGATGGGCTTCTGACTGGGGGCTCAAGCCCACCTCTCCCATCCCCCTCTGGTTACGCCCCTGATTACTGTCCATGTGACGAGATCTCATGCATGGTTTGAATATAAATAAGTTGAATATGACTCTGAACAAACATTCTTAAAACCTACTTTGCAGCTGTAGGAAAAAGAGTGTGCTGGAATACCTTGCACAGGGGAACATCAAGTATAGGACTAGCAGGAGCAATAAAGTATGATGGAATACCATACTTAAGAGTAGGCACAAAAATTTTGGAATGCCATCATGGGAAGGATTGGAAAGAAGCACAAAAGAAGAGGAAGAAAGAGAAGATAAAACAGGTTTGTTTGTTTGTTTTTAAATCTTATATCATTTCAGGTCAATCAACAATGGTGAAATACAGATCCAAAGAGAATCCGTTCAGTTTTGCCCATGTGAAGCGACGATAATTTGTTTTTAATTAACCATTTATTAGAACTTACATAAAGTAGTGCTAAGATTCTCACCAATTTTTTCTGGGTCTTCAGCAGAGTTTGGCATTTATAACATAGAAATAAAAGAGGCCCTAAGATACCCGGGGGGGGGGGTTCTTCCTGGTTGAAGGTATACGGGGATGTGCCACGGTTTTGGGGTACCTTTTCAGCGATTTTGGTATATCTATGGGCGGGTTTTCAGTGGAGACCACTACGCACAATTGGTCGCATTTTGGAAAAAGTGCCTTTAAAGCGCCCAATTATGGCCAATTTGGGCGCTTTTTAAGTGCTTTTCTTGAAAATTGGTATACTGATGGGTAGCAAAAACAGCAAAAAGTAGGTATAGAGAAAGTCAGCATCCGAAAGTCTGCGTGGCACACCCCCGTACAAAATTTTTCGAAGAACCCCCCCGGGCTAAGATACTACCCTGAGGTACCCTGCATGTTATGATAAAGGGGTCAGACTCAACCCTATTGATGTTTAAAACAATCTGCTTTCTATAAGAAAAATAAGAATGAAACCAAGGCATTTATTTTACACTCATAGCCGCGGAACTTTATTGCACAGTATTTGGTGATCTACACTGTTGAACGCCTTCTGGATGCCCTATAAATCATCCCTAGTAACTGGGGGCTGTTTGCTTTCTAATATGATCTTGCAAATGAATGAGGCAGGTGTCAGCTGAATATGATTCCCCAAAACCAGACTGAAATTGATAATAAAGAAGTTTGTTTTCATTCAACCAAGTAATTGGTCTATTGAGTAAAAACTGATTTCTCTAATCTTTGAAACAACAGAAAGAATATTACTGAACATGTTCTTCAGGACTGTTATTGAAAATAAAGACGAATTTCATAGTTCTAGTCCAATAAAACAGCACTTACTGTGGACGTTTCGAAATCTGTTAGATTTCTTTATCAACACTGATGTTGTTGTGGCGACCTTCTGTGTACAACTTGTTGTTGCTTAGCAACTTGGTTGCCAGTTGGTTTCTTCAAGAGATCGTCAAATACGAAATATGAACAGAGACGAGGGGCAATACAACCTAACTCACATATTTGACGATCTCCTGAAGAAACCAACTGGCAACCAAGTTGCTAAGCAACAACAAGTTGTACACAGAAGGTGGTCACAACAACATCAGTGTTGATAAAGAAATCTGACAGATTTCGAAACGTCCACAGTAAGTATCTGAGTAAAAAAATTGTTAAAATGATCAGCAACATCTTTTTTGTCATGGCATTTTATTCCATTGGTTCAATATAAAATCAAACAAAATTTCCTATGGCACGGGCAAAAGGACAATCTACTGGACAACAGTTGGGGGTGGGGGCTAAAATTGTTATGCCTCCACCGCGAGGTTTACTGTTTTTGCAATGTCCGTGTTTCCGTGCTTCCGTCCGGATGCTGTATCTCAGGCATGGATGGGCGGATTGACTTCAGATTTTCAGGATAGGTTGGTCATGGTCAAAAACTCTGGATACTTTTTTTGGGGTAGGGTTCAAGGTCATACAAAAATGTATACTGAGGTCAAAGGTCATTTGAGGTCAAACAAGGTAAATTTGTAAATTTGGTCTCATATGAACAGTTCTAATCCTATTGCAACCAAACTTGAGTCATCCAGGGGTCATCTGAGGTCAAATTAATAAAAACTGTCATATGGGCATGAAACTTGGTGGGTACAGTCAACATTTAGAGCCAAATGTTTGGAAGGTCATTTTGGGGTCATCCAGGGGTCATCTAAGATCAAATTAGTACAAACTGTCGTATGGGCAGGAAACTTGGTGGGCACAGTCAACATATAGAGCCACATTTTTGGAAGGTCATTTTGAGGTCACCAGGAGTCATGTGAGGTCAAATTAGAACTGTCATGGGCATGAGTGCCACATCACTCCCTTTGGTGGAGGCATCACGGTCGACGCTGTGCGTTGAAAACTGTGACACCCGAGAACCGCGGTCCATCAAGTTGAGAGTAGTCCTCTTACTACTGTTGAGGTCAGAAAAGGGGGCCTCGTGATGAAATGTTTTTGCATCAGGCCCCCCTAACAAGTGTTTGTGAATGGTCCCGTATGTAATTTATGTTGCACACTGATCGAGGGTCCTGTTCCTTGCTCAACGAGGGGATGTGAATCTTTTACTAGGTATATGTATTATGTATGTGTTTTTGAAATGGGTATAGACTCGAGTAGATGAGATTGATAATTTATCTTGATTTGGCTTTTGCAGTGGCATACCGTGGCTGCTCCTACACTGGGGGCTGATGAAGGAAATCCAATTTTGCCGGCCCTTCCTCAACAGCCCGCAAAGGTGGACCCAAGTTTTTTTTCCTTTACTAATTCTTGTTGCTCCTTCGTTTTGGCCACCCCATGCTTTTACCCTGGGGGCTGGCGCCCCCAAAGCCCCCCAAAATATGTGCATGTTTTTAGTTACACAATTTGAGAAACAAAGTTCAGACATGCACATTGTGATGTATACATTTTCTATTATCATGATTACTAACTAGTAGCTACCTGTTGATGCCAATGGATGTGTTCAGAAGAAATCACGGAAGCCCATCCAAGGTACTAAAAAATTGGACTGTCCAGCACGTCTGATAGTGAGAGAGGTTATAAAGTTCCCTGAATTCAAGGTACGTGGATATAGTTTTTTCTATCACACAGGTCTGACCATATGAAATGAGTAAAATTATCTTTAAATTGCAGGCATAAGGTGGTACTACACTACACCCCTTGATAAATTTGTGACTATTTTTGCATTTTTCTCAAAAAATGTATATTATAGGGGCAAAGAATCCAGAATTTCAGTGATTCAACACAAGCGGTGCTTATTTATGATAAGGAAAGAGGTACCGCTAGGATGTACCTGATTTGTTAACATATATATAATGTGACATGATCAAGGGGAATTAGTCGCATGTCGGCCCTGGTCGAAAATGAGTTTTACACATGTTTCTGAAGAGGACATTTAGAGCTTTCAGAAACTGAAAAGCCCATGTTGATACAACTTTTCTTTGTGAAGTTACATCAATTTATCAATCGCTGAAAACAATATAAAACAAAAGAATTTGAACACTTTCTTTGCCAATATCTCAAAATCAATATTAGTGACATCCGACTCATTTCCCTTGATCATGTCACATATAATGAACCACTTGTCTTGAATCACTGAAATTTCAGTGAAGAAATCGGATTCCTTGCCCCTTATATAACGTTTGTTACCAGTGTGTAGTTATTTTTTGAGAAAAATGCAAAATTAGTCAAAAAATGAGTAGGTGGGGGGGGTGTGTTTGGGGGGTGATAATGTAAGGGGTTAGCATTTTTCAAAGGAAAAAGAAGAGTTTATAAAATTAAAATCAATTAAAAAGGGTCTGTATTTTAAAATAAATATCCTTATTTCAATTTTCATCAATTTATCTTGAAGTAAAAATTATGAGTTCATTTTTAGTTGATAATGGCCGAACTATGACTGAATTAATGAAGACTAGATTTTTATTGAACGACCCAAATGGTAATTTTTAAATATCTACCATATAAAGAGTAAAATAAGTACCGTACTTCTCATAAATTCCTGAATTATATCTAGGTAACTGATAATACCGAATCGAGGAGGAAAACATCATCCACAAAGCTTCGGGAGTCTTTAGGTGAACCAAATCCTCCCAAGGGCGAGCGGCGATTCTACATTTACCTGCCAACAAGTGAAGACCATGGAAATACCCATGATACCGGAGAGGTACTGTTTGATTCTGCTGTCCACATTGTAGCCTTAGTTTTAATTACCGTACGTATTTCGTCATTTTCCCAAAGGGGGGCGTTTATTCAAGGTCAATTTTAGAACGAAAATTCACATTAAAATCATTAGGTAAACTTAAAACTCGCGCTAAAATTACGAACTATGAACTAGAAACACTGACTTCTGGTTCACTTCCGGGTTTCCAATCCAGATTTTTGCCAAAAAGGGATGCTGTTATCGACCATGTGAGCAACTTGGTAATCTTACTACACAAGATAGCATGGAAATATCGGCATTTTTTAAACATCTTGGTTGAAAAAAGTGGTGGGGGCGTTTATTTGAGAGGGGGCGACTATTTGACGAAATACGGTAGTTTTGTTTTGGAAACTTCTGCAGTTTCTACAGCATATTGACTCAAACCGCTCACAGTCTCACAGAAGTATCCTGCGCTTTCTTGAGCCACTTCTGGCCCTGGCGCGACTCAAACTCACGACCCTGGGATTAGAAGGCGAGCGTGTTAGTGTCTAGACCAAACGAGGACTTCCCCGTCAGGTCTATAACACTAACAACTTTTATACCTCCCCTCCTTGTAAAGCGTGTCCTCGTGCCTTACTTCCTGGACTCACTGCCAGCCATTATATGAATGCCTAACCCCTTCGGATGGATGACCACTGCTGCTACCATTTCTGTCACAAACCGCTCACTCTGCACCTTCACGGGCCACTTCTGGTCCTGCCAAGGCTTGAACCCATGACTCTAGTAGTCTAGTGTATAGACCAAAAGAGGACTTTCCCATCAGGGCCGATATTCATAAAGCCTTGCTAAATTAGCAACCAACTAGTGCTTAGCAAGATGCTAAATCCACTAGTTGATAGCTACGTAGCAATCAACTAATTTCTTATTCATAAAACCTTGCTAAACACTTTGCTAACTAGCTATCAACTAGAAATATTTAGCTGATAACTTATTTGGGTGTTTTGGGTGCTATGGCCTTCAACAGTTGTGTAACATCTAATACAATAGGCTTATATAATACATGTCTATTATACTTGAGCTCTGAACCACAGTCAAAATGATCAAAATGTAATGACTCATTGCTGATGGTCTTCATTGAGATTTCGTTAATAAAATTACATGTGTATTTTGTAAGCTATATAGGCCTACAAGGTTGTTACGGCAAATCATAACAAAATGTCCACCATGAGTAAGCCTTCAAATAAGCGTCCGAGAAAGAACAACTTCTCGGAAGTTGAAGCTCTATTTCTTAGCAATAAATATGAAGAATTTAAGTCAATAATTGATGCAAAGCACAAAGATTTGCATTGCCTAGGCAGTCCATTTTGACCAGGAGGGTAGGGGAAGTAGGCCTATACTGGAATTTAGTCAATTGTCGTTTGTATGTTATTAATATAATTTTAATATTGATGAATGAATGAATGAACTTGAATAAAATAATAATGAAAAAACAAAATAAAACAAACGATTTCGTCCATTGTTTAAAATTCAGTACACCTTAATTTATATTATTATATGAACGTAGGCCTATGTTGAATAGGTTTTACAAGACTGACTAGTTGTCAACTAGTGACTTAGCGCTGCCCCAGATCAACTCTAAGTTTTGGCAAAATTTTAGAATGTTGCTAACTCTAACTGGGTTTTATGAATAAGAATTAGCAATCAGCTAGGCTTAGCAGCTTGCTAAAGTCAATTTTAGCTGTCAACTAGGCCTAGCGTGGTTTTATGAATATCAGCCCAGGTCTATAACACTAACTCACTTATACCTCCGTGACAATATTTCTCAACATCATCTGCAAACTTGTGACAAAGATTTCGTGAATGGAATTAAAGATTCTTGAAAACTAGTTGTCAGCCTGCTACGCTATTCTAATTGCATAAGTCATTTTTTGTAATTTTGTGAACAAAGAACAAAATGGGGTTCAAGCATACATCAGTTATGTATAATCACCCTAATTATCTTGGATTATTCCCTTTCATTTGTATCATTATCATTTGTTCTTGTGCAAAGATTGGTGAATAAATATGTTTAAAAGCATGCTTGAACCATATTTTGTTTGTTGTTCTCAAAATTACAAAAAATGACTTGGGCAAAAAGCGTAGCAGGCTGACGATATGGTAATGTTGTGGTACTTTTTCCTCAGCTCAGATTTCTCTGATTTCTCAGGCCCCCCCCCCCTCCTGGCAGAGCTCTTGCCCCCTAAGTAAAACCCAAAATTATGTTCTTTACATCATGATTTTCATCCTTTTCATTCTACAGGACGATGGTGTTCGTCAACGTTTGGACAAAAGAGTGATTGATAAAATTCATGAAGTGGTGGGGAGCTTTGACGTCAGCACAGTTCATGAGATGAAGCTTATAATAGAAATGTTTGTTAAGGAAAAACTTAATTTAGACACGCATGAAAAGAATCGACGATTTTTTCCACGTGACTCTGATATAAGGTAACATTTTATTTTGCATTAATGATTGCATTAGCATGATACGTACCTTTTTGCTTGAGTTAGCTTGAAATTCCCTTGGACAAGGAACTCGATCACTGCTAATTTGTCTCGTTGTAACCCGTACGAAACTCAGGGAGCTGATCCTGGTTGCGATGGCTACTTGTGGAATGTCTAGGGTGTACGCTCTTGAAGCAGCAAAGTCCCTGAATTGTTGTTGAATGGTTTGTGGAATGATGTGGGACCGTAGTGGTCAGCGACAACCTGTAAAGTGTGCTGAGGCTTGTGGATCAACGTCTAGAGGTGCCTCAGCGAGCGCACTATAAATCACGGCGCTTTTTTTTTTTTTGTTGCTCGAAAAAGCAGTTTACCGACTGCTCTGCATAGCATTAATCATACGTCAGTCATACTAGATGAGAAATCATGTTGAATGAATCAAATAAAAATAATAACACACAGGCCTTCATTTTTATCCCCTGGCTTTAGCCATGAGGGGGATATTGCGATAGTGTATTCCTTCTGTATGTGTGTTCCATTTTGGTTAGGTTTTGCCTTTCGCCAATTTTCTAGGAGACTAGGTGTCGCACGTTTCTCAAACTTGGTGGGTGGGTGCATCTTGACCCGAGACAGAACGGGTTTGTATTGGTTAGTGGGTCAAGGTCACTGAGGTCATCCAGGGGTCATCTGAGGTCAAATTAGTAAAAACTATCGAATGGGCATGAAACTTGGTGGGTACAGTCAACATTTAAAGCGAAATTTTTTGAAGGTCATTTCAAGGTCTCCAGGGGTCATCTGAGGTCAAATTAGTAAAAACTGTTGTATGGGCATGAAATTTGGTGGGTACAGTCAACATTTAAAGCCCAATTTTTTGAAGGTCATTTCAAGGTCACCAGGGGTCAGGGGGATATTGCAATAGTGTATTCCTTCTGTAGGGATGTATGTATGTATGTGTGTTCCATTTTGGTTAGGTTTTGCCTTTCGCCTATTTTCTCGGGAAACTAGGGGTCGCACGTTTCTCAAACTTGGTGGGTGGGTGCATCCGAGACAGAACCGGTTTGTATTGGTTAGTGGGTCAAGGTCACTGAGGTCATCTGAGGTCAAATTAGTAAAAACTGTCGGATGGGCATGAAACTTGTTGGGTACAGTCAACATTTAAAGCCAAATTTTTGGAAGGTCATTTAGAGGTCACCAGGGGTCATCTGAGGTCAAATTAGTAAAAACTGTCGTATGGGCATGAAACTTGGTGGGTACAGTCTAAATTTAGAGCCAAATTTTTGGAAGGTCATTTTGGGGTCACCAGGGGTCATCTGAGGTCAAATTAGTAAAAACTGTAGGATGGGCACGAAACCGCCCAGCCAGGGGGATCGCGTGGTTCGAGAACCGCCTATTTTTGAAAATTGCAGGAGCTCTGTTAATCATTCTTCTGAGTTTACTAATGTGCTCAACAAGGAGCTCAATCTTTTAATATCTGTATTTTAAAAACATAGTGATTCAAGTAGTGAGGAGCTCAGCAAATCATACTCCTGAAATGTTGTTAAGGAGAGCTGTAGGAGCTCTGGTGCGATTGAGCTCCTCAAAAATGAAGGTCTGAATAAAACAGCACTGTTACTTGGGGCATTATGAATAAAAATTCCTCAATGCGCCTCACATATTAGCCAACAATATAATCAGAATTATACATATCATAGCAAAATTATTTGATTACAGATTACACAATTTAAAAATGGTTTAAAAATTCAAATAAATATATAGGTTTAAAATCAGCACATAAACATACAATATCATGCTTAAAAGGGGTTACAACAGACCAGCTGCTAAAAATACACATTAATAATAAAAACACAACTATTAAAAAATGAAATAAAGACACAAGGATGTAAGGCCCACCAACAAGTGCCCAGCAGGCCAGTCAGTGCACCTCACATACGATATATACCATATATAGCACCGGAAAACACACACTATGGACCACAATGGCCTCATGCCAATGACATAGTTCAACAACCTTAATTAAACAATCATAGTGCAAAATTTGGCCTCAAGTTTCAGAGTATGAGTTTTTGTACCCAAATTGTCAAAGGTCATTCAATGAATGTGCAAATGTATTGGGGTTAAAGAACTGTGCCTTGATAGATGAGCATGTTGTGGATGCTAGTGACACAGAGAAACTCCCACACAATGCCATGCAGGTACAGAACCCCACAATAACCCAAGCAAAAATCCACCCCAACTAGAACTAAGTAACATCTACCAAATTATGCAAAGTTTCAATCAAATTGGTAACTCAGCAAACACCATGTATTACGAGGTAATAAACTCCACACGGTCACAACCACATCATGTCATGTAAAAATTTCTGTGTGCAAGTTAACAAAAGCTTAACCGTTAAAGTCAATCAAATCACATCAATTATAATTAGAGATAAAAAGAATTTATCGCGTCTGATGTCACTGTCAATTACGATCCTTGATTGTTTTACACAGGTTAATAGCGCGTAAAAGGAAGACCAATCTATCTGGTGCTGATCGGAGAAAAGGAATAGCAGCAAATGGCGAAAAATTATGTACATTTATGGCAAAAAGCAGATTTTTTAGGCATTGTTGACATGGTGCCTTCGTGAAAGAAAGTTTCCTACTATAAAGACCAAACTTTTGAGATTGTTTGCATGTTTGAAGGTGCAAAATTAACAATAAGGCGCCCGGTTATACCGCCGCATTCAGCAAGTCATCATCACGACACTTGTAAACAAACCTTGCTCGAATCCGATTGACAGATGACGTCAGACGCGATAAAATCTTTTTATCTCTGTCTTTAATTATAAACACAAAACTTTCTCAATAATATCAACCATCATATAAACAGAGTGGTGAAACACACAACTGCATCCAAACAAAAAAGGCTGTTGTAACAGGTCAAAAATTTGTAAAGCAATTTGCCATTTGCATCCCTTTCCTAAGTTTTAAGTGGGAATATATGAGATGAGTGTATACACTTAATTATATTACTTGCAGGTATCATATGAACATGGCACGAAAGTCTCTGGGGCTGGGCATACACGCTAATGGCCAAGACAGTGGCGTAGCCAGCACTTTTTCAGAGGGTGGGCAAAGGCGGGCAAGACAAAGGGGGCAAAAAGTACAAAAAAAGGCCTAAAAAGCGTAAATATCAGGGCGGCCAGCATCCCACAGAGAGGGTAAGAGTTCTCAAGAGCGGTCAGCTGCGCCCTTTGCCCACCTTTGGCTAAGCCACTGGACCAAGCCAACCTTCAGTTGTTGATTGCTGCTTGGGAAAGCGAACATCGAGATGAGGAAGAGGTTGAATATTCTGATGAGGTAAGGGTTGTACTTACACTTATAGGATTTAGGCTCCAATTTCTGTTTCTAAAAATTTAAACCTGTATTGAAACCATGGACGTCATTTTGAAATCCTTGACCCATCGAATGTTTGTATAGTATTTATTTATATTAAATACATTGTATAATATGTACTATGTAGTAATGTAGATATCGTGAAGAAGAAGTTTCAAGCAGGTGGGGCGGCCAAGATTGACTGAATTATGACGTCGTCATTGGTTTAACACGTAAACACGAAAATGTCTCAAATATTTCCAAAAGTGTATGTATCTTATCAAGCAATATTTTATTAGTTTAAATCTGTTGAGGATCGAAAGTGAACCTCATTGTAAGTACTGTTTTTTGAATTTTTTGTATGAATAACGCATGATATGTTATGATATATATTTAAAATTTCACAGTATGTGTTATACAATTTAACATGGTGCAGTGGTACATAGCTTTTCCTGTCACCCACGCTTGGTTCGAGTTCAATCCCCAACCCTGGCGCAGGTTTTTTTTTTCTACACATTAATTGTGAATCCAAAATCATTTATCGAGGTTTCTGTGGCGCTGTTTCGGTTCTCACCCAAAGATTCCATTTAAAAAAAGGTCATGTTCTCACCCAATGACCCCATATTTTTACATTTTGCTCTCACCGAATGCCAAAAATAATGCTCTCACCCATTGACCCCATATTTTTTTGGCCCGTACACATGTGTGGGGCTTATGTTATCATCCAGATGGTTGCCTGGTTCTTTGTTTGTTTGTTTCTTTGTTTGTTTGGCTGTCCGGGCGGAAGCAAATTCTTTAATCCACTGCAGCCCGAACGCAATAACGGATCAACTTCAAACTTGGTACGGTCATAGGATATGGTAACCTGATGTGCTGTATAGTTCTGTGACATGTTATTTGCATATTTATGAATATTAATGAACTTATTTGCATATTTTGCCTACATTGTCATTAATCCATTCTGCAGGTTAAACGCAATAAGCGATCAACTTCATTATTATGTTTTCAGGGTTATTAGGAGTTAAAGGGGCATTTCGTGATCCACAGCCTCATCCCCCCACTTTTCCCAAAAAAGTTGAGATTTTTACACCACTGGATACCTCTGGCTACATATTGTTTATGTACCAAATATTTCTTGCAGATTAATTCGTTTAGCAAAAATATCGCCAAATTTGAATTTCGTTCTGGTGCACCAGAACAAAATTACAACACATTGTCTATGGAGCAGTGTAATACACATAATCATGCATAACTCGCAAACGCAAAATCGGAATCAACTGAAATTTTGGAAATAAGCTTTTTTCGTGGATATCTACTGAAATATGTCATAAAAAGAGGATGCTAGGATCACGAAATCCTCCTTTAAGAAAACCTAATAATGATAATATTGGATGGCTTAATTCGCATGATACCATAACATATCGGATTCGCCATACAAATATCGAACTCGCTGTTGGCTCGTCCGATATTTTTATGACTCATCCGATATGTTATGGTATCATGCTCAGCCATCCAATATTATAGCAAACTTGGTTTGGTGATTGGATATGCTGGCCTGATGTGCTGTATAGTTTTGTGTCATGTTATTTGCATATTTATGAATATTAATGAGCTTATTTGCATATTTTGCCTACATTTTCATTAATCCACTCTGCAGGTTAAACGCAATAAGCGATCAACTTCAAAATTGGATTGGTGATTGGATATGCTAGCCTGATGTGCTGTATAGTTTTGTGTCATGTTGTTTGCATATTTATGAATATTAATGAGCTTATTTGCATATATTGCCTACATTTTCATTAATCCCCTCTGCAGGTTCAACGCAATAAGCGATCAACTTCAAACTTGGTTTGGTGATTGGATATGCTGATCTGATGTGCTGTATAGTTTTGTGTCATGTTATTTGCATATTTATGAATATTAATGAGCTTATTTGCATATTTTGCCTACATTTTCATCAATCCACTCTACAGCTTAAACATAATAACTGATCAACTTAAAACTTGGTTTGGTGATTGGATATGCTGGCCTGATGTGCTGTATAGTTTTGTGTCATGTTATTTGCATATTTATGAATATTAATGAGCTTATTTGCATATTATTTGTATTTACAAACATTTGTTATTTACAAACCTTTGTGTGGGGGCCACCTTAATTACGAACCGCGTAATTCTAGTTTACATTATGCTCTCACCGAATGCCCCTTGGTGCGAAAGTGCCAGCCCTACACCTATATCCATTTCAAATTGAAGTGCCCCCCCCCCCTGGATTACGTCCAGGCAGTGTTGCCGTCATATTGTCTGTTTTGCTTACGATATTGGCTGTTGCGCATTAAATGACGTCGGCCACTATCGTCTGGTTTCAAGGGGTGTATAGTGTTCTGCCCTCTGTTGAGGGAGTTCTAGAT
This sequence comes from Amphiura filiformis, assembly GCF_039555335.1. NCBI lineage: Eukaryota > Metazoa > Echinodermata > Ophiuroidea > Amphilepidida > Amphiuridae > Amphiura > Amphiura filiformis. The sequence goes on along the minus strand of NC_092638.1, from coordinate 33,426,345 downwards.
TCACTGATAGTATGCTATAACTGCCAAAATTGTAAAAAGATTCCCCGGAAAAATTCCTTTTAATTTTTGGCTGCTCAGATTAAAACTTGGTATTGTGTTCAAGCTATTAAAGGGATATATGGAGATTACATTCTCATCCCCGGGGATAAACTGGAAGTGCTACTTTTTTCAATGTCAATCGGAAGCTAATATTTGTCTCTTTATGTGTTAATCCTAAAACTTTCAACTTTTATGCCTCTGGAAATATTTAAAAACAGATTGTACTTGCTTTCTGGTATCAATCCAATCTTTTTAAAAATATATGCTGCCAAGTAGTAAGCAAAGTCGGTTCGATTGGTGATTAATTTGACGAGAGGCTGAAATGGCCAAATATTCACTTTTCAGCCATTGCTTCCGGAAAAAACCAATTATATTTCTAATTAACTCTTTTTTATGACAGTAGGGTTTCCTTCTACACCTTGATGTTGAAAAGGATTATTTTTATAATTTTTAAGGGTGCCTAGGGGTTAAAAAATAGCATGACCAAAGTTACCCCGCATTTTGGGGCAACTTTGGTTAGCATTACATTCCATGAAGAAAAAAATATCAAAAAAATCTTAGCTGTATATAGGCAAGTTGTTGTTTTTTGTGACATTTGACCAATTTCCAAATTAATCAAGCACACATCCTTGTTCATAATTTTTTTTTTTGGTCAAAAATCCCAATCATTTGTCAATTTCAAGGAAATTTGACATAAAAGACTAGTCTTCCAAATAATTTCTTAACAAATTGACACCAAATATGACGCAAAACAATATTGCTATTTGGAAATATGATCATTTAAAAAATTATTTACCGACCAAAGTGACCCCGCTGACCGAATTACCCCATTCTTGAAAAATCTCTTGGCATTAATGGAGCCGTGTGATCCTGGATACTCTCCTACCTCAAAGGACGCAATAGCCAAGTTGGTATAGGTGGTGATTTTTCTAAAACTCAAACAATGGAATTTGGCCTACCCCAGGGATCAGTGGTAGGTCCTGGGATGTTTAGCTACTACACATACCCACTTGGAAAAATTATCCAGAAACACAGATTGAACTATCACATATACGCAGATGATACACAAATATATACAGAATTTAATCCCCGCATACCTGGAGATAGTGTAACTGCTCTTTTCAAATTGGAATCATGTATTGCTGAAATCAAGAATTGGATGAATGTAAATAAGCTTAAACTGAATGAAGATAAAACCGAATTCTTCGTTGCTAGCTCTGCATAAAATTTGAAATATATATATGAACCAACTCTTAACGTGTGTGGAACAATTATCAAACCATCTGATTCTGTACGCAATCTTGGAGTTCTTTTTGATTCAACCATGTCTATGTCATCTCAAATATCTGCTGTCTCTCGCTCTTTAAATTATCATCTTCGTAATATAGGACGCATTCGCTGTTATATTGATAAAGATACTTGCAACCATGCTGTCCGCTCGCTTGTTATTTCTCGAATTGATTATTGTAACTCTTTATTAAATGGAACAACTGTAAAAAAAACACAAAAACGACAAAAGATACAAAACAGAGCTGCCAGACTTGTTTTCAAGGCAAACCGTATGGAACACACCACTCCTCTGCTGAAAGAGCTTCACTGGCTTCCAGTAAATGAGCGTATTACCTACAAACTACTCATTCGCTTATAAAAGTAGACATGAAACAACACCACTGTACATACAAAATCTCCTAAATTCTCACACATTTTCTGATGGTATGTTCCTACGATCACATGCTGATGGCAGTCTGCTTGAATGTAAAAGAACTCAAACAACATATGGGAATAATGCCTTCTGCAATTCTGTGCCAGCTCTCTGGAACAAATTACCTGTAAAACTTCGTACTGCTCATAGTCTGGCCACTTTTAAATCTAATCTGAAAACCTATTTGTTTCCAAACTAAGTTTTTTTTTTGTTTTTTTTTAAATTATTGTACATTTTACCGTAGCCTAAGATGTAGTGTAAGTTGTACTTTTAAGATCATTGTAAAGCGCTTTGTTCATACTTATGCTAAGGCGCTATATAAATTCTGTTTATTGTATTGTATTGTATTTTACGGTAACAGGGTAACTCACCACAAGCACGGATCCAGGGGGGACTGTGCTTTGGTGGCTGTAGCACCCCGGGGTATGAATCGCAAAAAAAGAGAGAAAGAAACAAAAGAAAGAAAGAAAGAAAGAGAGAAAGAAATAAAGAATTATGCACCAAATTGCGCGAATTGAGTTCAGAAATGCAGAATTCCTTAGGCAAGGGGATGCTGCCCCCTTCCAACACATGCAGGGGTCATTTCAGGTCAAATTAGCAAACACTGTCATACGGCCATGAAACTTGGGGTCATCTGAGGTCAAATTAGTAAAAATTGTCGTATGGGCATGAAATTTGGTGGGTATTTTTCGTACAGTCAACATTTAGAGCCAAATTTTTGGAAGTTCATTTGGGGTCATCCAAGGTCATCCCGGGGTCATCTGAGGTCAAATTAGTATAAACTGTTGGATGGGCATGAAACTTGGTGGGTAGGCCTACAGTCAACATTTAGAGCCAAATTTTTGGAAGGTCAATTTGGGGTCACCAGGAGTCACCCAGGGGTCAAATTAGTAAAAACTGTTTTAGGCTTGAAGCTTTGTATCAACTTGCGAGTGCCACATTGCTCCCTTTGGTGGAGGCATCACGGTCGACGATGTGCGTCGAAAACTGCGACATACGCAAACCGCGGTCCATCTAGTTGCTTCTGCTTTCAACATTTGCCAATTTATGTTCAAAATAATTTATAGGCCTACAACTAGAGGGAAACTTGTCCACGAAAGGCTTTCCCCAAATTTTCGGCTTTTTCAAACTAAAATTTTACACACTAATAGTGACAAAATGGTCCACCAAATCGCTTCAATTAGGTCTTCATTTTGCAAAAGTTTCTTACTTCTGAGGGGGGCACATCACACACTCCACTTCGCGCCCATTTTTGTCTCGCCTGATAAGGCAGGAGACTATATAATCACTTTTCCGTATGTGTGTATGTATGTGTGGGGGTGTGTGTGTGTGGATGTGACAAATTTGGTTAAAGTTTTGGTTAAAGTTTGCCTTCCGCCTATTTTCTCGGAGACTAGGGGTTGCACGTTCCTCAAACTTGGTGGGTGGGTGCATCTTGACCCGAGACAGAACCGGTTTGTATTGGTTAGTGGGTCAAGGTCACTGAGGTCATCTAGGGTTCATCTGAGGTCAAATTAGTAAAAACTGTCGTATGGGCATGAAACTTGGTGGGTGCAGTCAACATTTAAAGCCAAATTTGTGGAAGGTCATTTCAAGGTCACCAGGGGTCATCTGAGGTCAAATTAGTAAAAACTGTCGTATGGGCATGAAACTTGGTGGGTACAGTCAACATTTAAAGCCAAATTTTTGGAAGGTCATTTCGAGGTCACCAGGGGTCATCTGAGGTCAAATTAGTAAAAACTGTTGGACGGGCATGAATCTCGGTGGGTACAGTCAACATTTAAAGCCAAATTTTTGGACGGTCATTTCGGGGTCACCAGGGGTCATCTGAGGTCAAATTAGTAAAACTGTCTTATGGGCATGAAATTTGGTGGGTGCAGTCAACATTTAAAGCCACATTTTTGGAAGGTCATTTTGAGGTCACCAGGGGTCATCTGAGGTCAAATTAGTAAAAACTGTCTGATGGGCATGAAACTTGGGGGGTACAGTTAACATTTAAAGCCAAATTTTTGGAAGGTCATTTCGAGGTCACCAGGGGTCATCTGAGGTCAAATTAGTAAAACCTGTCATATGGGCATGAAACTTGGTGGGTACAGTCAACATTTAAAGTCAAATTTTGGAAGGTCATTTCTGGGTCACCAGGGGTCATCTGAGGTCAAATGAGTAAATACTGTCGTATGGGCATGACACTTGGTGGGTACAGTCATCATTTAAAGCCAAATTTTGGGAAGGTCATTTCGAGTCCACCAGGGGTAATGTGAAGTCAAATTAGTAAAAACTGTTGCATGGGCATGAAACTTGGTGGGTACAGTCACCATCAGCCAGATAATCGTGCCCAGCCGATAACCGCCAAATTCATTTACCTCTACCAAAGTAATCGCAAAAGCAGTCGGTCACGAAAGCAGGCGAGACTCGTGGTTCGAGAACCGCCTTGTTTACAGTTACGATCATTTTTTAAAGCACCCCGGGGGGAAGTAGTCCTGGATCCGCCCGGCCCTTGACTCACCATATTTTTGAACTCTCTAAATTAGCCTGCCCACTTCAAAGTAGGCCTACAAACATCCCCAAACATCAATTAAAATAATTAACACTTGACATCAGTAACACGTTTTCACCTGGGTCAGCCAGCATCAAACTGCAATATATGAGGTTAATTTCTTAGCCTTGTCACCCGTAAATTCTTAGCCTCGTTAGTCGAGGCTAAGAAGGCTTATTTTAGAGCCTCAACTCAGTTTATACGGTAAGGGTATTGACATAGGTATCCCCCGGGGAGGCATCCGCCTTTTAGGTTACAGACCAACTCACTTAATTTCTTGCGTTTTCTTTTCTGAACAATTATAGACTCATGAAAACTAAGTTAATAAAAATTCCTTTAAAAAGGAACAGGGCGAACAAATGAGGAAGTGTCAAGATAAAGGTATAGTTATTTTATTGTTTGAACTGTTTCTATAATTCGCTTCGATCATTATCGAACCGGTATCGAACCCCAACGGTTTTAGCTTGTATTTATATTATTTATTAACATAGGCCTATTTGTTAGTGATATTTCAAACGTTTTAAAATGTCAAAATAATCCCATTCAATTACACGGTTGACGGTGGAAATTTACTGAATTTAGAGAATGCACTGCGACCACCACCTGAGACTTATCAAAATAATATTATTAACTAATCCCATAACTGTTCAAATAACAGCCTTCACTTAGGGGTGGTGCAATAATTATGTGTACCCCGGGGTGAATTCTCAAAATGGTCTGCCAAAATCGCTTGCCCCCTTTGGCCGTGCCAAAAACCTTTGCCCCCCCCTTCGACGTGCCAAAAACCTTTGCCCCCCCTTTGACGTGCCAAAATATCTTTGCCCCCCCCCCTTACACATGCAAGATTTTTGGGAACCCGAATTTAAAACCTTAAATTGTCTTAACATATAATGCGAGCGCAGCGAGGAGGAAATTTTGCATATTTGAACATGTTCAGTAACGTTTTCCTCACGCCTTTTAGGGCGTAATATAGAAACGGTGCCCAAAATATCTGTGCCAAAATTGCTTGCCCCCCTTTCGACCTGCCAAAATCGCTTGACCCCCCTTTCGACCTGCCAAAAATGCTTGCCCCCCCCTTTTGGCCTGCCAAAAATCTTTGCCCCCCCTATAATTCACCCCAGTACACATAATTATTGCACCACCCTTAACAGACATTAAGTCTCAATTGACAGGGTCCATAAGTGCTAAAGTAAATATATTTTCTCTTTATCGCCTGCCTAAGTTTCCCCATTTAAGGGATGGGGTATGAACGTTTGGACAGTATTATTGTGGGACATTAGAGCACATCGGACATGTTGAATGTCCTTTTGATATAAAATAATTTTGATTTTTTGAAATTCGCAAATGATGATTTTTACTTAAAGTGTATGTAAGTGGGATGAAAAGCCGACGATCAATTGAAAATTTTGACCTTTCGTATTGAAGATATGGATCTTTTTCCCAAAACACAAAAAAATTAGGTCATTTTGGGAAAAAAGTCCATATTTTGAATATGAAAGGTCAAAATTTTTCAATTGAACGGCTTTTCCTCCCAGCTACATACACTGTAAGAATATATGTCATTAGATTTATAAAATTTACTTCGAGGACTGTTATATATCAAAAATATCAAAAATATCAAATTTTAATAATTTGTCATAAAATTTGTAGGCCTATTAGATCGTGATTTTCAAAAAATGAAAATTATTTGATATCAGAAAGACATTCTTCGTATTAGGAATGCAATTCCATATGTCTGATGTGCTCTCATGTCCCACAAAAAAATACTTTTATATCGAAACGCCCATTCCAGATCCCTTAAGTACTCTCTCTAATTTACTCAAGGTTGTGTTTGTATAAATTAATTCAGTTATATAAACACAGCCTTGTAAAAAGGTCATGTTGACATAAATTAATTGACTGTGTGGTTAAACATGTTAAAAGTATCAATAACAGATTCTATACGCTATACAAAACAACAAGCACATACAGGCAAGTATTTTGCCAGTATCAATAAAACTACAATGAGGCTATTAATGTAGCCCAACTGTACGTACAATCTGGCAATACCGCTAAATCTTTAAGAAATGAAAAATATCTGTTGCAATTTTCGGATTTGCATAAAAGTAATTCTAGTTCATCCAAGTTGTAAAACAATTATTTCTTTTAATACAAACACATTCCTTGGTAAGACAACTTTATAGCACTGTTTGAATATCAACATGAAGTAGTAATGACAAATTTAAATGTACACTATCGCCTCTGTAGTTTCCTGATTACATAGACAGCACGATTATTTTATTTTTATTCTGCAACGCTGTGAGGAAATAAGTATGCCAAAACCCATCGCAATAAGGACGAAAAATGCTTTCATTTTTCGCCCAAAAGACAAACTCCGGGGGGTGCACTTGACCTTGGTAGTGACAGGGATGTGCGGATAGCAGTTACAAACTTGGGGTCTTCCGGTGAGAGCCTAGACAACAAAAAAGGAGGTCTTTCGGTTAGAAGCCCCCCCGCCCCCATAAAAAAGGGGGCAGGGTCTTTCAGTGAGACTGGGGAAAATCTTACAAAAAATGAAAAAAAGCATCTTTCTGTGAGACTGGGAAAAATTTGGGTCGAAATATGAAAGCGCCTTAGTACAATTGTTTGGTTTTAGGCGCTATATAAATTTCAGTTGTATTGTATTGTATTGTATTGATACAAGTCTTTAAAATTTGACAAATTTGAAAGAAAATAATGAAAAAATGGGGTAATTCGGGGATACATTATCAGAATTTTGTCCATTTCTTGAAGGGGGGGGGGGTGGTCTTTTGGTGACAGAAAATTAAAAACGTGGTCATTGGATGAGAGAGTTCAGTAAACAATAAAAGGGATAAGGGACCGTTGTTAGGGGGGGGGAGCCTGATGAAAAATATTTTATCATGCAAAATTTTTTTTGGGCCCCCCCCTTTTACAGATCTCAAAAATTTCAGCCCCCCCTTTTGACATGAAAATTATGGGTCAATCCCATAGAAAAGCATATACAATTTTCCCAGGAAAATTTGTGGTCATTTTTTTTCAGTCCCTTCTCCTTAGAAGGGTCAAAAAATTACAAGGCCTCTTTTGCATCAGGGCCCCCAAGTGTTTGTGAATGTCCCTAATTAAAAAAAAAAAAGGGGGGTCATCGGGCGAGGGAGTTAAAAAATGGGGGGTCCATGTGGCCGCACATCGATCCCCGTCACCCATTTTTAGTGAACGTATATCACTCGGGGGTGGGGGGGGGGTCAAATTTTGTGTCAATTTCCCGGGTCAATTACATGCGTGAATGACCAATGGAATGAATGACATTCGGCAGTACTGAAGCTCAAACTGACGTCATATCTATTAATATTCATAGCCTCCTCGTGGCCCTAACCCATTAGCCTGAGTCCCTCGGCCCCGATCTCGAAACAATCAACATGGCGGAATAAAATGACCGTGCGTAAGCAGTTGAAGGACTGGTGGTTCAAGTCTACTAACCCATAGCTCATTCACCGCTGTTCAATTTTTATTGAACATCAGAAGTTTTAATATTTAAAAATTACTGTAATTACGCTTAAACACATAAATATTCATTTATATAATTAATATACATTTTTATATCATGAATATTTTTTTGTTAAAATTTAATTGCATATTTCTCTATTTTTTTTTTTTTTGCACAGTGATATATTTATTATTGAATAATCATGCATAAAAGTAGAGCATTTGTTATTATGTCAAAGTTCACGCAGGTTCAAAGGTCATTCACATGTTTCGCATCGCGAGCAGAAATTTCATCACTCAGTAGTGTACTTTTCCGGCATGTTTTTCTTTCTTGTTCAGTCATTTATGTGATCCCTAACACATAAAGATCAGCATTAAAAGGAACAGCGTCTATTTCTCGTTCCATTTTATTTTGATTGCATTTGGAGTGTTACAAACACCGAATAACTATGTCGAAATTTAATGATATTTTGACTCCAATGACGGTGAATGTGTTGGTCAGTTTAGCTGCGGGGACGTTAATGGGATGGCTGCTGAGGGGTAAATTTAGCCGTCAGCAAGCTCTACAAGCAGCAGCAATTGCAGCAGAAACAGCGGTAAATGTAGTAAATTTTGCCAGTTTCTACAGGGATGCGGCATTGTATTTCTGCAACTTTGTTTATACCTGTTTTTTTTAATTTTGTGTAGTGTCACACTCGTAGGTATACTAGGTGAATTCAAATTTGCCATCAAACTGCATCATTTTATATATCAAATTAAAGCCTTTGAGTAAACAAAGCCAAAACTGATAACCTTTTTTTCATAGCACTTTCCGTAGCAAAGTTACATCTTGTCAAAGATTGACTTTCATCAAACAATGTCAAAAAGATTCAGCTAGCAAAATCCCCCAAAACGGCATTTCGGGGGTGTTTCTAGATCTTAGTCTCATTATGATAGCAGCTTTTTTTAATGGAACTGCTATCAAAATTCCATGTGCGAGTGATTTATCACCATAAAAAATCATATTTGGGTCAAGTGAAGTACCGTATAGAAAACATATATGTAGGTTTCTTTCTTCGGGCACAAGTTTTAAATTTCTATGTAAAAATGCATTGACATTATACGAGTGGATATTCATACGTAGTGGTAGATAAAATGATTAAAGAGTTTAACTTCAACACTACACTATTTTTCGCTCACCTGGAACGTTTTCACTAGTTCGACTAGCGTCTTCAGCAGATGGTGATGCTGTGATGGTACATGTATCTTGTCTACGATCGGGATAACCTTCACTGATGACGTCATATGATTGACAGAATGACGTCATAGGATGTTACGATGTAGCGGCGCCCCCCCTGGGCATCAGTAGGTTGTCCCAAATTGGGTCTATTTGAGTCCTTTGTCACGATTCAGTCTCGGTTTCTGAGTTCTTATGTGTATAGCTTCCAGAACTCTGCGGGAATATTCTTTTTGTTCCCGTTCAAGCACTTTCACATTTTCCCAGTCAATCTGGTGTCCTTTTGATCTGACTACGTGCTCCCTGACCGCTGATTTGGAACTGCCGGCAGTGGATTTGTGTTCACTACGTAGCAGATGCGTATAGCAGATTCACCGATGTAACTAGCATCACAATCAGCGCAGGTGATCTCATACACAATACCAGATTGCTTAATGGGTTCTGTCTTGTCTTTAGGGGCTACTAAAGCACTCCTGAGTGTATTCTGTGGTTTGAAATTGGTCGAAACTCCCGCAGTCCTAAACGCTCTGCGTAACTTCTCAGAAAGGCCTTCTATGTAAGGCAGAGTGATTGAACGGGAACAAAAAGAATATTCCCGCAGAGTTCTGGAAGCTATACACATAAGAACTCAGAAACCGAGACTGAATCGTGACAAAGGACTCGAAATATACCCAATTTGGGACAACCTACTGATGCCCAGGGGGGGGGGGGGGGGCCGCTCCACCGTAACATCCTATGGAGTGATTTTGTCAATCATATGACGCCATCAGTGAAGGTTATCCCGATCGTAGACAAGATACCATCACAGCATCACCATCTGCTGAAGACGCTAGTCGAACTAGTGAAAACGTTCCAGGTGAGCGAAAAATAGTGTAGTGTTGAAGTTAAACTCTTTAATCATTGCATTGACATTGTCGGCGAATTTGGCTGACTAGCAAATGTGTTTGCCTTGCATACCTACACTGTGTCTGTGACAGACTCTGTTGTCAATTTTTGTCATATCATTAATTAATTATTACTCAGAAAATCAAAATTGTAAATGAGAAACATGTAAAAATGACTTAGGCACTTTGGTTTAATGAGGGTGACGATATGTTTATATGGCCGACGTGTCATGATGATCATGATGTCATGATCATCATGAATATTGCATGTGAATGTGGATTGTGATTAATGTGACATTTACATTGCACATGTTGCACTTCCAGACAATCCATGACCTGATTGCCATGCATGCATAGGCATAGCATGATGATGCAATTTTATTGACATGTTATCATGTTTAACGTTAACTATCACTGACTACATTAAATTTATATATAATTTCAACAATGATGATCATCATCATCATGATGAAACACCATACACAAACAAACAATAAAATAATCATGTACCGTAATGATTTTGAGTCATTCCATTCCAATCCCAGCACAATTTAATCACAAGTTGTCTTTGAACAATACCTCTATTAGATTTTGCTTGTGACAGTATACTAAATGCCTCAACTTCAAGGCTAAGGCCAAAAGGAGTGGGGGGGGGGGCAAACTTGGGCCCAAGAAAGTTTTGACATGTCATTTTCAGAGACCCAGGGTGATTAAATATCTTATTGATGTACGGCCCGGGTAGTTACACTCATTGTTGGTTTCCCAGGACAAGAGTTGCAAATTTTTGTGACCTTGCTACTGTAATATTGCTCCCTGTTTTTTTCAATTGGGAAAAATGCAATGTGGGAGTTGATCAAGAAATCTATCTACTATCGACGATGACACAATACTTACTGTGTGGATGGAGTAGAGAATTCATGGAACTGTGAACTTAGTCAGTCACTCAATCGTTGCCAATTTTCAAATGCATTAAAACAATTCTTTGTGAAGTTTAATGTTACTGAAATTAATTTTGATGACTTACCGGTACCGTATCTGTATATCTTTGATCAGAGCAAAGTTTGCTCATTTGTAAGAGATTAACCATGTTAACAATTCACATCGTGTCAGTTGAGCAACTTTTGCGGGCACTATACCCATTGTGGTTGGTGTTGTTTACTTCCAAATTCCTATTGCCCCCCCTGTTGCCCCCCCCCCCCAGTAAAAACCCTAAAGTACGTAAATTTCCACTTTTTGCGGCAATTTTGTGCAAAATTTGCTGATTTTGCCCCCCCCCCCCGAAATTCACCTTGCCCACCAATGCCCCCGAAAAAAATTCCTGGGGCCGCCACTGAACCTCATATCCATCATTGGTAATACCAGTGGCCTGGATTGAGGATATATTTCTCAGTCAATGTGGGATAGGTGGTAACTACATGTAGACATTTTTAATCTATAGGACTGTTTCATTCCAGCCCAATCACTTTGGCACCATACAGGTACATGGGCCATTCCATGCCAACTCACCAAGGGGTGTACACCATAACTCATGGATTTTTTTCTTAGTTTGGATATTGATAGAAATGAGAAACCTGAAGAGTCTCAAAAGTATTCTCTGTTTCGTTTTTGCACAACATCAGTTTGAAATTTGGGGGGTGGTCAGCATGAAAAGTGTGAAAGTGGAGATGAATTTTTCAGGGCTGTGACTAAATACGGATTTCCGAATTGTTTATGTGTCCCAGATTAAAAAGAAGAAAAAAATATGTCCCTGGACCTAAATCTAAATGCTTAGATCATTTGTGGTTGACCTACAAAAAAAATTGTTTGTGTTTTTTCTAAAATAATACTAAGTACTGCTCAGAAAATGATGCAAATTTCACTTAATAATCTATTGTCATAAATTTAGACCTGCAAAACCTTACCTGAATCCTGAAAGTATTGCACACCTCAAGTCTTTGAATTTGTCAGTAGGCCTACCTGATTTGTGTACAAGGTTTTGGTCTCAATGTCCCTCATCATTCTGTCTAAGGTAGGTTGGCAGGTCTGCCCATTGTGCTTTGTTCTTGTGCAGGATGCGTAACCCATAATATGTACTTTATTTTGTGCAAACACTGCCACTGTCAATTTTTATGTGGAAGTCACAACATGTATCATGTATTTTATTTTTTTTCATGCAGGAAACAGAATCACATGTAATGGGGGAGCTAGGGGAGTACAAGTTAATCTTGGTAGTAAGGAATGACTTGAAAATGGGCAAAGGCAAAGTGGCAGCACAGGTAAGTGAAATCCATTGACCAGCGTTGGAAATAGCTGGTATCGCATAGCAAAATGCTCAATGATTATATCAAATAATTTTGGAGTTCAGTAGCATTTTTATGCCATAGACTTACACACTGAAGTATGAATGTACCACAAGAACAGTCATGAAAGCAAAGTTTGCTACACTTGAAAAACACTTAAATTCATTCATGTGTTGATCCAAATTAAGGGGAGTGGTGCATATATGCAGTGGGGCCCAGGGCATAATATAGCTGGTATTGCATCGCATTTGGCAACGCAATCTATCCCTGCTGTGTAACTATTCTTCTGGTGCAATTTAATTTATACATATTGCTATATTGCTATATATCCATATGGAAGTATCGTCCCAGGCTATTTCATCGTCGAAGAACGAATTTAATGAGTCATGCAAAGAATATCAAGAAGCTTTGAAGAAAAGCGGATACGACTACAAGCTAGAATTCAAACCGAGGGACCAAAGAAAGCGCAACACCCGAAACAGAAAGAGAAACATAACATGGTTCAACCCGCCGTTTGATTTGAGAGTTAAAACAAACGTTGGAGGTCAATTCTTAAAAATCGTCAACAAAAGTTTTCCCAAAGGCCACGCTTTGCAGAAGATCTTTAATAAGAACACAATAAAAGTATCATATAGCTGCATGCCTAATATGAAGACAGCTATAGACACACACAACAATAACACTATGAAGGCTCAATTGCCAAAACAAGAAGCAAAACCATGTAATTGTAGAAAAAACCTGAGTGTCCGCTGAGCGGAGAATGCAGGGCGTCTAACATCATCTACCAAGCAATTGTAAAATCTGATAAAGGAGAAGAATCGCACGTAGGCCTAACCAGCAACGAGTTTAAGCTAAGACTCGCTAACCACAAGCAATCTTTCAAAAGCGAAAAGCACAAACACCAGACAGAACTCTCCAAACACATCTGGAAGCTAAAGGACAATAATGTTAATTTCACTATCGAATGGAAAATATTGAAGTATGCCAATGCATACTCAAATGTGACAAACGATGCAACTTATGCATCATGGAGAAATACTTCATCATACGCCACCCCAAAATGGCATCTTTTAATAAAAAAACTGAACTAATTAGCGCATGCCGACATGCGGCAAACTTCAAACTGAAAAATCTCGCGTAAAAATCTCGCGTAGACACAACCTATACTCGCTGCGAGAGTTAAATGCGCAGCAGCGAGAGTTAAATCGCACGCTAATTCGCAATTACGCACAGGAAAGATACACTTCATCTTGTTTTGTTTTGTTTTCATTACATTTGACTATCCCTGATGAGAGGAGACAGCAGTCTTCTTGAAACAAGTTTGTAGGATATGAATAAAATTTAATGAACTGATCCATCTGTATATTTATTTATTTATCGCTCCTTTACACTTAAAGTTGAGCACTCTCTGAAGAAACTTTAGTTCATTACTTTGTATATATATATATATATATATATATAGCATTATGGGCAATTCAAGTGTTGTGGAATGATGCAATATGCGTTCTTACAAATTTCTTTTTAATGTAGTGCTCACCAAAAATGTATTAACACCACTAGGTGAATAGCACGGGAGCAGTATTTTTTTCACCAAAACGTTTTTGGCAAACTGTGAGTTATACTGGGACATTAAATTTGCTACTTTTATGTAAAGCTTAGGATGTAAACTAACAATTATCAGTATCCATTTGAAAACAAAAAATCGTGGACATCCTCTCTTTATGCCAAATTTTGTTTTGCTGCTTTTACTAGTCAAGAATATGCAAATGTAGGCCCTATCATGCAAATTACGATGTTTTTCTAACAATGAACACCATTTCCGCAGAAACAAGTATGTTTTCGGAAAATATAGTAGCTACCACAATATTAGACCAAAATCACATATTTGACTAGCCGCAGTCTGTGGCCCTCACGGACTTAGCGAGCGCGTAGCGCGAGGAACCGAACCGAGCGCTAATCGTGCGCGTCAGCGCGAGGGATAGTATACTAATAGCAAGGGATAGTATACTGATAGAAACAGAGCCCGAGGGATAGTATATTAATAGCAACAGAGCCCGAAAGTCAGCGCCAGGGATAGTATACTAATAGCAACAGAGCCCGAAAGTAGTGCTAATACTTGACATGATTTTTAAATTTTTACGATTTGGGCAAGCTTGCTTTTTATGTAACATTATATTCACACTGAGTTACTTTTTACAGCCATCCAGTTAGTGGCAGTTACTGATTCAGAGATTGTCCTGTCTTCTCGTTTTCATTACAGTGCAGTCATGCGTCAGTATCTTGTTATAAACAGATAGCCAAGAAAAATCCTGACATGCTAAAACAATGGGAGTTCTATGGCCAACCAAAGGTAGTCACCAAAGTACAGGATGAAGAATCACTGTAAGTTATAAAGTATACGAGTGGATATTCATACGTAGTGGTAGATAAAATGAATTAAAGTTTTTACTTCAACACTACACTATTTTTTTTTGATTTTGAACGTTTTCACTAGTCCGACTAGCATCTTCAGATGGTGATGCTGTGTTGATATCTTGTCTACAATCAGGATATCTCTCACTGATGATGTCATTCTGTCAATCATAAGCCTTAAAAATGTTGACCCTACTTAAAAAGTCCATCGCCCGTTTTTCGTAGCCTTACACTCACATTAAGCAATGTCAAAAAAATTTACTACTAGCATTTTGAAAGTGTTTTCTTATTACCTACAGACTTCAACTGGCACAGAAGGCAAGAGAATTGGGATTAGTGACTTCAATTATCCAGGATGCGGGAAGAACACAAATAGCTCCAGGATCCAAGACAGTATTAGGTGTCGGACCAGGTCAGTTGAATTGAAAATGTACATCAAAATTAAGCGTAAATTTAAATTGAAGTGTAAGTCAAGATAGCTCAGGAGGTAAGGTGCTATACTCTGATTCCATGCGGGTGCAAGTATATGGAAGACATGACCTTAATCTGAAGCCCAAAATTGTCTGCTTTACAAATGTCAAATTCCGCTTTTCTCCGCTTTGTAAATTTTGCGATCATAAAATTTGCACATAAAAAACCTTAAGCCTACGATTTGTCCGATATGTAGATCGATATATTGGGCCTATGCCAGTGAAATGATAGTTTACTAACTTAATTTCACTTTATAATGTTGAATTTTGAAGTGGATTTTATTTTTTAGTTAATTAAAAAAATATTTTTTTATTTAATTTCGCTTTTTTTAAGTTCATTTTTTTTCTCTTTTTATTCTCTTTTTAGCAAAACCTTTTTTCTGTGTTTCTTCCCAATTTTCGTGGTTTTCTGCAATGCGGAGGACCTGGCTTTACCTTAATCTACATGTACTACACGGGTTGTAGATTTCAAATGGAGTCATCCATTTGGGTATTCCCACTATTTGATATTCACACTCCCTGCATGGAAGATTAAGGTCATGTGTTCCATATAGGAGATGTATGGATTTCAACAGGAAAATCCCATTCTGTAAAGTGTGCTGAGGCCTGCTGTTTTGGCATATAGCGCACAATTAATGTATGCTGCCCAAGTGTGAAAACCAAAATACCATTATTTTATTGTTTCGTTTTCAAAAGGGTTTTCCCATCAATTGAACCGGTCAAACAAAACCAGAAGCTTTGTTTATATTAAACCTGCATACAGGGTTCGCAGTTTTTTGCCGCAGGTGAAAAAAAACCAGCGGTTTTAACCACGGTTTTAACCGCTTGGCAAAAACAGTTTTTGCCAACAAAAATGGCACAACTAAAAAATTGATTCAAAGTATCGTACAGATTTTTCGTAAATTAAAAAATTTCTTGAGTCCGAGTGTAACAAGGCCAGGTTTTGTAATTGGCTCAAAATAAGCTAAGGTGTCATAAAAGTGTAACACACAATTATTTTTCCAGCTCTTTTCTTTTGGTCTCCAACCAGGTTTAAATTATAGTATGCACATATATCGTTCATAATACACTAAAAGAAAGATAAGTTATAGACCATTTACTTCACAAATTTAATTTTCTAGCCCTTAAATGACGTTATATTTGACAGACACAATTTTGATGATTTTCTGCAATCAAATAAAAATTTATAAAGTATTACATAAGGTATTTTGTGGTTATTTAGGTGTAGGACCTACAGCAACTGATTGTGGAAAAAAATGTGTCCAAATATTACAATAAGGAGGATAAATTGTTATAAATAAAATATGTGTGTCTGTCAAGCCATAACATACGCAAGATGTCTGTCAAATGTAACATACAGAATAATAATTTGGCAAAAACAGTAGTTCAAGATGGGAAATTGAATAAAGATCACATGCAGTTTATAAATCACATGTTTTAAAACACTTTTATAAACTCTAAACTATCATCATAATGTGAACATCAAGTGATTTTTAATTTTTTAAACAAATTCATGTATGTTATTTTGACAGACACATACAAATCTTGCGTATGTTACTTATGTACAAATGTTTGACAGACAACACTTAACAATGGATTGTGTCATCAAAAAGCTTCTCCTCACAAAGTGATAGTGCCACAAAGCTAGGTGGAGCTAAATGCTATGTCATGTAGCATAATTAGCTGTATCACCCTAGTTTAGCAGGAATTACAGCACCGTCTTGCGTATGTTATATTTTGACAGACATTTCAAGAAAAATTTTAAAATTGTTATATGTTCAAAAAAAGATGGCAGCCACTTACAAATTGATTATAATATGGAGAAATGAAGTTATTTACAATAGATTTACCCTTTAGTTTATGCTTCAAGTCTTTGTTTATAAAAAACTGAGGGACTTCAAAATCAATCAAAAGTTTGACAGACAATAGTAACATACGCAAGGCAAACTTTTAAATCCTTTTCTTGATCTGTTAACTTATAATTCATAATGCCTCTTTCTGTTTTTTTGATTGGTTTACTGCACCATTTTGGGAAACAGGTCACATGAATTTCTATAAGGATCCATAAAAAAAATTAAAAGCTGTTGAAAAAAAGGCGTCTCTTGGCATGTTACAAACAAAAGTGTAAAAATAGGCATTTTTACAGCTATTTTTTATTTTTTTTATTATTTAGAGTGAAAGGATTTTACTTAAATTGTGTATGCTATGTCTTTACTACCTAAACTTGCCACTAAACTAGCAAATATTCCATTTCTATAATTATTATTTTAAAAAAAAGATGTCAAAATATATGGCTATAATATGACACCTTAGCATATTTTGAGCCAATTATAAGTAACATATTAAGAAATTAAAGGCATGCATTTTCATTGCTCACTAGTGCATTTAACTGAAATGTTGCATATCAAGCTCAAAACTTGTTCCTTTTAACCTAGAAGGACATCAAATATGTTGAATGTTTACTGTTCATGAGCTTTCTGTTTTACTTGTTAATATTTGAGCGACTATAGATATATATGAGTTTTTTACCAGTTTTCACCATTTTTGCCGGTTTAAGCAAGGCAAAAACTGTTATTGCCACTTTACCTGCAAAACCGAACCCTGCCTGCATATAAAAATGATTTTGTATGGTATCATAAAGAGTAAGGGAGTGGGAAGAGACAGAAGGAGGGATTGATGAGAGAGGAGTAGTGGGATAGAAGGGGAATGCAGGGGACCTGCAACACATATTTACTCACCTCTGTTTCTCATATTTCAGGTCCTGCAGCACTAGTAGATCGAGTTACAGGAGAATTGAAACTCTACTGACCAAACAACTTCTAATAGTAAGCCTGGCTAGTCATCCATCGAGAAGCCACTGCTCCAAACAATAATATGTATTGCCTGTGATCAAGGCTCTGACTGTGAAATGCGGACCAGCCAACTTGCACACGCTACAGAGCCTGGAACAGAAGTGGTAGTGATTCACAATATTTGATGCACGCATGGGGGGTGCTAACAGTGCCTCCGTTTGCACCCTCGACTACGCGATCAGCATCCTGTACAATACGCGTTCACAGTGTCAGCCTGACGACGACTTCTGAATAGACTGATTCCAAGTCTAACGGTGCAGGACATGTTATGATTGTAATTTAGAACAATTTTTCTGTATTTCTTTCTATTTTTGGGTGGACCTTGGTCAGTTTTATCTATTTGATTCATGTTGATTGAATTTAAAAACCAGGCTAAAATTTGAAGAAAAAAAAACAGAAGTACATTTTGTACCTTTTCAACATTTGAAAAATTGCACATAGCAGGCCAAAAACAGTCTAACAGTGGATGCAGCAAATGACAATATTAGGGCTTGAAAGCGTGAGGATCATGCGTGATGCACTTGTTAGATCGCGGCAACATTCCAGGCCTGTGTGATGGCAGGGTAATGGTGGCTTCCATAGCGTTATTTCTTTCATATAGAGCTGTCACTGCCCAATCTTATTTTTTCACTGATACAATGCACTCTCATCAGCTTTTACTATTGTGTGCATGTGGGGTCATGTGTATCAGATCTGCAATTCACTGTGACTCGGGTGTATAAGTACATGTATGTACTCATCAAACAGAGGAGGTAGTTACGAAGTGTGAACATCACTTGAGCTCATTTTCTCAAGTGAAATGGAAGTTGACGTCTTGAAGGATATAACTCAAAATAATGTGCTTCAGAGATGAAAGACCAAGACTGTTGAATAGATGATTTACTGTAGGCAAGGGTGAAAATAAAGACCTGTTTTGTGAAAAAAATGAGTCCGTGGTTCACATTAATAATTAAGTCGAGTTGTACCCTGGTGGTGTGCTTTTTATACTCAATGAGCTACAGTAGGCACGTAACAGGAATGATGAAATGAGCCCGAGGCCTGTAGCCCCTTGACAGTAGGGGACATACATGCAGAATGAAGTGATTACAGTACAATCACACAAAAGTGTCTTGCATCTAGAAATCAAGGTTTGCCTCTACAACCTACTAGGGGTTCAGCAACTTCAAATTTCTATTGCTATGGCCTTCATTTATGAATTTAATTCACTTCTGGGCTCACTAAACTTTTTCCAAAAAGTTAATTCTCTGTCAATGACATTAATTTTGACTATCCGAAGAGTACACATGTAAATAACAGGTGGCTTGGTGACCATAGCTAAGACACTGTTACACTTGGCTGATAATGCTTCTATATGCTGGCGAAGTGACGTAATAAATCTACCATAGCAATAGGTGAAAACAATTTTAAATATATCGCGCAGATTGCACTAATCACCTTTACATGTCTGCAATCATAGATTGAATACAATACCGGTCCTTTCAAATATACTAAGCTTACAGGTGCAAGTGACCAGCATGATATGGTTCAATGCAGAGGTACCACGTGTACGTACCAGTGCAGTGCGGTATATTCAAACATTGTTTTCACCAATTATGGTGGTTAATCCAATTATTAAATAACTCGCCAGCGTATAGCAAACAAAAAACGTTTTTTAAAACTTTTTTAACAGGTTATATTGTGGGCATTGGTATTGGTAAAAACATTTTGATAACATTAACTGTCAGGTTTTATAAAGGTCATAAAACGATTTGTACTAAAACACACTATATAACAGCATATTTCGTCAACATTGAAATAACATGTTAGAATATTTTACAGTTTTCAGAAAATGTTTTTGAATGTTGTAAAAATGTTTTAAAACCCTTAATATAATCTGACATTTAAAACGTTTTCTGGCAACCTTCTCTAACCTTTAGCAAATAATGTCTAAAATGTTTTGTGTTTGCTGGGTTCTTGTATGTTTTGTTTTTTCATACCACTAAGGGGAACGCCAAAGAACATCGCTAACCGGATATATTTTTGTATCTAGTCAGTGAGCGCATATTTACGCTTTATCTAGTCATTGAGAGCGTATTGGCGCTGTACGCAAATATGGTAAGATGCCCGATTCGCATGCATACAGGACGTGTAAAATGCATGCGATACGTAATACGCAGAACATCATTCAAATACGGTAAGATGCCCGATTCGCATGCATACAGGACGTGTAAAATGCATGCGATACGCAATACGCAGAACATCATTTAATTTGATTTAAGATTGATTTCTCACAGTTGAAAAATCTGTTTCAAATTTTTGTTAAATATCCTGAAAGAACAAGTATTTTGTGAAAAGTTGATTGAGAAAAAATGTCAATAACAAATGTGGCACCAGTTTTAAGCTAAAGGGTCAAAATAATGTTTGTCCACATTCCATATATAATGTGCTGTGACGTAGCAGCCATAGGCTTACGCGTGGACAAACTCAATTGTGACCCTTTGTCTAAAACTGCCATCACATTCGTAATTTAAATTCTTCGTTAATTTTTTCATCAAATACTCTTAAGAATTTGCAACAATTTTAAATAGACTTTACAATTTTGAGATATGAAACTTTGAAATTGGGTAAAGTTGTTTTGGACCACCCTGTATTTGCATCTCTTGTCCAGAAAATGTTATTTTTTAATGTCAGATATGTCCCATTTTAATTTTGAGCGGAACAAATGACGTAACCCGATGTGTATCACTTCGTTGGTCATGCTAAATTCGGTCCTTTGATGTGCTTTGACCATCCCTCATGCCATATACGTACAGTGCATAAGTGTTATGAACATGTGTATGCATTTTACTAATTTTTCGTATGTGTGAATAAAGCTACAGGACACATTGTTTTATTAAAAGTCTTGATTTTGTCACTTGATACAGCACCAAAAGGCATGGGTTTTTTTTCCAATCGTCTTTTAACAAACAAAATATGTGACCATCCATGATGAACCTAGTATAAAATCGCCTGTGCTTATTCAAAACATATGGACCAATAACCGTTACAGATATAAATAGAAATTTTTGAGCACCTATTTCCCAAACAGTTATGACAAGTGATACGATATATCATTTTACAGCTTGTTTAATGGATATTTCAACTGTTTATTAACCCATAAGATACTCAAAAGTGCAACTTTACACTGGATGATCACATTATGTTCTTTTCATGAAACAAATTTGTGGTAATGAATGACAATAACTTTCTACCACCTGTTTTTCGGTAATTGCGTGAAATCATCGGGGTTTGTGTTGGTTTGCGGTATTCTCACTCAGAATATTACATCGGCCCTTAACAAACCCCTCCGATTTGACACAATGACCTCAAAAATTTACAGATAGCCTGCAGTTATGCAGAATGTTGATATCGTCGTTGGGCAGGAAAAACCTATGTGTCATTGGCCCCTGAAAAACCTATGTAACCTGTTGGCAGTTTTGTTTTAATCATGCTCAGGAGCCAAAACCATATAGGAGGTTTTTCCTGCCCAGCGACGATATGTTTTGTAGATTTCCTCTTACAAATGAAGTATGCTGCTAACCATCCAGCACATATTATTATGCACATGCTTGACGTCGCGCACATATACATGATGGTATATACGCTTAAAAAGGAACCTTGCAAAAGATTGTACCTAAAGTTTAAAACCGGAGCGACATTTCTGATCCACAGCTGCTGTATGTTCTTGAAACTACAATGGGTTATTCCAGTTGAAACCCCTATTACTATTGAAGACACAACCTTAAACTCCCTGACAGAGGGTTGTAAATTTCGAATAGATCAAGCCTCAATTCTGGTAATCCCATATGAAATTCACACTCCCCTGTGGGGACCACTACAGTCATGTCTACCTAGACAGTGCACAGTTGGGCACTTTTTCCACTACAGTCCTCAAAATATACTATACACACCTTTGTTCCATAACCATTAAGGTATGGGACATTTTTTGTTTTTGTGATAGACCCTGAATTAAATGTATTATGTTTGTACTCACTCAGGTAGCATTGTGTGAGAATTTTACATCAAACTAAGTGCTATTCTTTTTTATAGTCATTTTAGTGTTTAAAATGGCCGCCCAAAATGAGGGTTTTTCAATATTGCCGTCCATTTCTAATCGTCACCCCCCATAGACTACAAGTAAAATAAAAAGGCCCATAAAAATTGAATAGCACTTAGTCCGGATGTAAAATTCACACAAAATGCTTTTTGAGTGATAACAAAGATAATTAAATACTTTTCATTCAGGGGTTATATGGAATTTTGTTTATTGTATTGCTTGTACAATGACATTAAATACTTTTCATTCGAGGGCTATGTGGAATTTTTTTATCGTATTGCTCGTACAATGACAAGCAATAAAACGTCCATCCGAAACAAAGGTGTACATAGTTCATGAAGAATCAGATAGGTGGTAAAAATCCTCAAAGTTTATTGTTGGGAAAGGATCATTGGGCAGATTTTTCAGCATATGGTATGGTATCCCATGGAATATTGTGGAAGAATACACTACACTTTGTTTAAACTGAGGAGTATATTTTAACAGTTTAATTAAATAAGTGCTGTGTTCTTATTGTCGCTGCCGCGCCTTTAATGTTACAACTCTGCAAACATGGAAGAAAAGGATGATCATGGGTCAAAGGAGCTTTATAGACCATCCCAGCAAACAAAATGCTTTACAGAAAACTTTAAAATACATAAAAACCTTTTTTGGTAATTTTTGGTCATGTTTTAAATTGCTCAATGATGACAAAGTGGCATCAGTCAGAGCACATGTCAGAGAATCAAGAAAAAAAAAAAAAAAAAAAAAAAAGAAGAAGAAAATTGCAACTATTACTTATTCCAGGTTCCCGACCACGACATATATCACATACTTTGAATGAGTCACACTGTGTGCCATTATCATTTTTTTCGTATTTCATAATAGTTTATTACCTTTCGTTTTTCATTTCTTCGTACAATAATTCATATAGTATTCAGTATTGCCATTACACGCAATTTAAACTTCTTTTTTACACCAAGTTTTTTAAATGCAATTCTTTTTTAAGTAAATACAACAGATTGTATTGCTTTCCATATTTATAATATTTTACTGATACATGTGTACATACAGGGTGAGTCAAAAAAACTGCAATAGAGCAAAGAATCGATATTTATGTAAGAACCAAATTGAACTTTCCCAATATTGAAAGATTCTATAAATGCACCTCTCAATGGCCACCTTCTGTGAAAATATGAAGTGAATCGCGACTACCGTTTAATTTTGATGAGTCCTTTTGCTGCGATACCCAATTTCGTTATTTGTCCATGAGGTACCATGTATTTTGAATGAGAGCACACAGTGCGCGGTAAAGGCACCATATCTGAAACTGACTTTAACTTAAATAAGGTTGATTTTTGTATTATTTTAATTTCTTTTGTTCTGTTCAAACAAACTTTCTAACAATACTTCATACCTCACTCGACTCCAACTCTAGTTTTTTAAATCCAAATAGGTACAACTTACTGGATATTTTGTAAATCACTTTGCGCGTATTTCATTTTGACATTTGAAAAACCCGCCTACAAATTTGTATGTTTTTGATAGAGAATAAATATCTTTAAAGTAAGGTAAAACTAAAATAACAACAAATAATGTTTCTTCTCCTTAAACAAGACCAAGGGCAATAACACTTTGGGTGCTCCATTTTATTTTAATGCCAATGAGGTTAAGAAAATGGCAGTTATTCCAAATCTACCTTACACAGAGTGGGCTGACATTCAAATTTTAGATGTCTCTTGGACAAACATTAAAATTTGGTAGCGCTATATAATGTGTCATAAAAACAAAACGGTAAATGCTAATTCCTTAATTTTTTCACACAAGGTCACTGATGAATATACCATATAGTATATAAAATGTTTCAACTCGGTTCTTAAGTAAAAATGGATTCTTTTCTCTATTGCACTTTTTTTGACTCGCCCTGTATTACCAAATATAAATTTGTTAATACACTTGTTCTTCTCATTTTCTTAATAAATCCAAACAAGGTGTCTGTTACAGAAAGAATAATGTTTTCCTGTTTACTCTTAAATTACTGAAATTAAATTATTGTAATTAAATTACAAACATGGGTATAGTCTGTATAACTTCCTCGAGTCAGTAGTTTAGATATTGTTATTTAAAACTATAAATTTTCAGAAAGGAAACTATGCAAGGTGTCTAACTGGCATAACAGATTCCTGTAAAAATCAACAGTTTTAGAGAAAATCTTATAATTAGATTTTACTTTACTGACTCGAGGAAGGTATACGGCTATAGCATTTTCAGCCTTATGTATATCAATGACCCTTTTCTCTAGGCCAATTTTGGTATATGAATGGGTCCTTTCCGGATTTCTCTCTGTTTTTAGCTCATTTGCAACGCAAATGGAGCTGGTAATTTGAGGCGGCGATTTTTGCATGATCGTTCATGATTGTTACTTATTTAGCTAGGAAAATTTGGACGGAAAGTGTCATTTTTGGAGCATTTTGTTCCGAAAATTTTTACCAAATTTCATGGAATAGTCTCCTATGCAGACTGTTTGTGGTGCTTTTCATATTACAAACACTGTACAAACTCCTTGATCTGGTGATTTTGTAAAAGAGATGTTGAACTTTACTGCTTCAGTGCGGCTACAATGTTTTCTTTTCAGTGTTGCTTTGCCTTACATTCAGCAAGTCAATAGATAAAGCACCAATTGGGCTCGTGCTGTCTATAGGCCCCTACTTCTGTGCATGAGCCATGAGCAATTAGTGTCTCAAATTCTCCCAATTTGTGCATATTCAGAACTACTGAGTAAATAAAATGAGAGCTAATACACTAATTAGGCCAGGCAAACATGTTGCAAAAGTTGTAACAATATCGAGAATTTTTGCATTTTATATTGTACATAATCTTAAAATAAAGCACCTGGCAGCTATTGCATAAACCCTAGCCCTAGATATGTGTGGAGCAAATACCCTTAGGCAAAAAAAAAAAAGTTGTTTGTTTGTCCTCCACCGCCCGCTCTTCCGATTAAGGCCTGACCAATATTTTTTTTTTTTTTTTTTAAATAAGTAAAATTCAATTTTTTTTTTTATTTGGAGTATCTCTGGACCTAGCTAGAGCTAAATGCTAAGATCTTTCATGGTTGAAAATTAAAAAAAGCCCTTCCAAAAACAATTTGTGTCTTCAATATGCAAAGTTATAACTTCATGTCATAGTCTATTTGAAATTATTAAAAGACTATGACATGAATACAAATTATAACTTTAACTGCATATTAAAGAAACAAAATGTTGGGTTTTTGAAAAGTTGCCATGAATGATTGTAGTAGGGATGACCAAAATGAACCATCAACTTGATTAGAACACTCCCATAGACATGCAGGGAGCTCAACTGTGCACTGCTTGCACAGACATTTCTAAATTGAGCTCATTCTTTTATTTTTCATAATTTTTCTGTAAAAATTGGAGATGTTAATGCCAACTATGTTTTGTAACTATCCTGCAAATTACAGCAACATAACTTATTTGGTTTTTCTGTAAGTGTGAGTCAAAATTGGTCCATCGCCACAGTGCGCTTAATTGCCAGTGGCAAAATGCAGCACTGCTCAGAATGGCACAAAATATTCAGATGAATAAGATCAGGTGAACACCTTGACCTACTGAGCTGTAATTTGGCAAAGTTGTCGTTATTACCTCTATCATACCATCTGTAAAAAGGTTAACAAAAATGGACAAGTAGATCTCGAGTTAAAAATTGAATCACCGGCTTCCCTTTGGAATTTCCATACACCTTTCGAATCATGTTAAATAGACACCTTTCTGAACATAAATGTGAAGTTTCGTGCTCATTTGATGTATTTTTCACCTGATCTCAACCCTAAACATTTTCTTATATTTATACCATCTGCATTGACTTGCTGCTATACACGCACAGGAGCTGTACTTTTAAAATACGCGCCTAATCAATAATGAGTCTTTCACTCCATTGTTAAAGTACTGTGCTCCCTGTAGCATATGGAGTGACCAGGTCCTAGAGTGTGATGGTTTTGTAGCAGATGACAGTATTCATTCAAGCCTATCAAGGTCAGTTATTAGCCACTTGCTGAATGGCTGGGCATTATCAGCTAACAAAGAGATACCTTATGCTGCTACCAATCACAATAGAGGTTAAACATTTTGTTAAAACCCCAGAATTGATATCAGGACAAAGCTGTGCATGTTGGCACTTGATTGTTTGGATTGCTATGTTGAAAATCTCTTGTAGTACATTAGTATTTTTCTAATTATGTGTAGTGTATATTGTTGTGGAAAAAAGTTCACCTGGACTTTTGTGCCACTTCGGCCATTATGGATGATTTTGAGCAAATGTTTTCTAAAAGCATGATTTCAGTGCCTCGGTTTGAAGAAATACTTAATGCTATTGACTAGTAAAGTGCCATTTCATAAGAAACCCTTTGATACTTTCACAATATGCTTGTTTCATGTTTGCATATATATTAAAATAATTTTTATAAAGAAATATAAAAAGGTAAATATATGCTTATACCAATTTTGCTCACATTGCTATTTTTAGACTTTGTCAATTTATTTCGTTCCAATGACCGGTCGGAATGGGAAACTTTGAAAATTCATAATTCGAAAAGTTTTTGACCGATTTTGACCATTTAACCACCAAAATACTTCTGTTGATGAGTTCTTTCCAGAAAACAATCTTTTGTAGCAATAGGGGCAACATGAAATTATGAAGGTCATCCCTAAGTAGCATTTAGCTCTAGCAAGGTCCAGGAATACGCCAAATCCGAAGGAAAAAAATCTGCCCGCCCGCACGTCCTCTTTCAAAGCAAACAATTTTTTTTGGCCTTAATTCCAAACAGTAGATGATCATACAATCTGATTAAAAAAAAGTAAATTTATGTTTAAAGGGCTGTAACTGCAGATCTATAATAGGCTGTAAATGAAAATAGCATTAATTAAAAAGAGCAAATTCTACATGTTTCAATAAATAAAAGAATTGATGTAACTGCTCACAGCTAGCAAACCCAAGTTATACTTGTTTGAATAAGACCACCCTTATTTAGCAGCAAACAAAGTACACAGGTTCACTTCCCACATACCGAGTGTATAAAACATTACATAGCAAAATTACATCTAAAATTTAGGCATTATTTAATAACCTCACCCATTTCCAACCCAACTATCAATTTCTTGTGTGAACTGTGGAATGTCTATTTATTGCTGGCTTGCATGAAACAATATTGTAAATAATGCTCTAATAAATCACCAAGTCTATTTTAAATGTATTCCAGCTCCCTTCTTGGTTGAGCACTTTACTGTGGATGATTTACCTTACTTGGATTTATTTATTGAAATGTTATAAATATTTATATTGGTTCTTTCTTTGAATGTACTTCTCCTCTTTCTTTTCAAAAATACTCACTCACACAACAAAAGTTCTAACATTCCCAGCAACCAACTCTACACAACGCATCCCTATAAAATACCTTCAACTATAAACTACAAACCAGCAAACATGAAACAATTCTATTATACCAAATCTACATTGCCTGCCCAATGCAACCAGCCAAAAAGGTGTCAACAGCACCAACTTAAGTACACTAACAAATATCTACAATTAATAAGACCGGTACACTACTAACCACTACATCTCAAATTAACTTGTCAGTATACCTACTTTGTGCAATTTCACTAGTGCTTATTTGAATTCTGAAGTAATTTGGCAACTCAATTTTAGTATAATATTATATTTCTAATGTAGTTTATAGTGTTTTTTTTTAAATATGTCTATAATTATGTACTGTGTAATTTTAGTTCTTTTATTTGGTGTGTGTATAACGGACCCCATCAAGTGGGCTTGCGTGCCTGTCCGGGGTTGCCCTTTTGATATTTTTATGTGCAATGAAAGTAATAAACTAAACTTAACAACACTCTTCATCACAGTCCTGTCAACAAACTAATAAAAATTAACAACTGCACTTACAAACAACATAACAAATAAAACCTGCACACAACCACCAACACAATGAATTTCAATTCCTGACCATAACCCATAACAAATGAGCTACAGCACCATTGGTGCTCTTGTTTACTTTCTCTTGCTACATCGTTTGAGTAATGGAGCTGGTAATTTGAGGGAACGGTCTTTGCATGATTGTGCATGATTGTTACTTATTTAGCTAGAAAAATTCGGACCGGAAATGTGATTTTTGGAGCATTTTGTTATGAAAATTTGTATAAATTTCAGAGAATAGTCTCCTTTGCAGACTGTTTGTCCTGCTGATCATTACAAACACTGTACAAACTCCTTGATCTGGCGATGCTGTTGCATTTTGTAAAAGAGATGTTGAATTTTGCCTATATATTCTCACTCAATGTTTGCTTTTCAGGGTTGCTTTGCCTTACATTCGGCAAGTCCATAAGATATCGCACCAAGGCCAACTAATAACTCAATGGTTCTACTATGTGCTAATATGTGTAATGTTTCCAATTGGGAGGTTTTTGGGGGACCAGTAAACAACTATAAAGGCTTAGCAGTCATAAAATACTGAGTAAAGAAACTGAGAGCTAATTAAATACACCTAATTAGGCCAGGCAAACATGTTGCGAAAGTTGTAATGATATCGAGAAGGTTGTATCCGCAATTTGACCATTTCTGCATTCTATATTGTACATATTCTTAAAAATAAACCAGCTATTGCATAAACCCTAGATATGTGTTTTTACAATTTTGTTTATAAGAGATTTAAAGTACACAGGGGTTTAGGGCAAGAAATATCTATCTGCAATAGCTGCCAGGTGTAAAATGTGTACAATATAGAATGCAGAAATTACCCAAATGTCTATGGAGCAGCTATCACTGCAAACCCAGAACGTCTAAATTCGGCAAAACTTCTAGTATTGGAGATTAGATATGAATAGAGTATTAGCCTTTGTTAAACTGATACTGGACAAAATTACCTATGGTAACAATTATAGACACATTCATGGTCGGCTAGCTCCCAATTTACCAGCCCAAATGTTTTGTTTAAATACACTTTTTCTGAAGATCACTAACTATTATTCCAGGGCTGTCAACTTTTTGGAATTGCTTGGCGTGAGACAGAGGCGTACCGTGATTTACCGACTCCAATGTTCATTTTGTACCATGAATATTTGAGCCACGGCGCTCGCGAATGTGAAAAGCGAGGGGGGGGTAGAGGAGCAACAAATTATTCATGATGATGCGTGAGATTTTACTCATTTTCCAGCTTTTTGCGTGAGATGTACTACCTGGGCGTGAGATTATACTACCTTGGCGTGAGACCGTGAGAAAGTGACCCAATGCGTGAGACTCACGGCCAATGCGTGAGAGTTAATTGACAGCCCTGATTATTCAATGTTGATTGTTGTACAACTATATGTAAAATTACTGTTCAAATAATAATATTAATAACATCACCATTGAAATCCATGTTTATTATTTGCTAGCAATTCACTGAACTGGAAATTATTTATAAGAGCCCATAATGATACCCATTTTGCTTCTTATTCTAGAGCCACCAATGCTGTTTTGGGCTTATAGTGTCTAATTTTGAGTCTATTTATCAACTACATTTGAGGTCTGACTTTCTCTGGATTTGAGGTATATTCCCCAAATAGTGGTCTAAATTTGTGCCTATATTTAGTAATTAATCCCTCATTGTTACTGCCAAACCAATTCTAGTCGATTTGCTGAAATATAGGCACTATGGTTTGCAGTGTATGGTCCTAAACCCTCAATATAATTGTTTCTAGTTTTCCTTCTCATGCAGATGTTTGTCTCCAAGATTAGTACTTAATTGTCCAATTAACATTATTGTTATCTTATTGACTATGCAGCTCGTAAAAATTTGGCTTTACAGGTGTAATCGGTTTTTGTGTGAAGATCATAGAAATTCTAAACCTGGTACAAAGTAACTGATATAAACAAAAATACATTAACTCAAATGTTAAGCATATTAATTAGCTAATTTGCATATTTAATTAGGGAAAATTCTGTAAACTAATAAAATGTAGCTCCACTATATAATGTCTTATTAAGATACGTGAGGTGTCAAATTAAAGAACTGGCGAAGATATCATGGACCTCAGCTAACATCAGGGTTTTGTGTTTTTGTAATAATGTATGTACCAAATTGTGTAAATTAATTTGACTAAATATTTCTATAAACATGATCAATGTCCCAGTTCAATTTGATTGTAGGTCCAAGACTAGGAAATAGTCTAAAAAATGTGTTTGAAAATAAAGAAAAACAAAGAAAATAATAAAAACACATTGTTTTCAGAGCTTTTTTAAAATCCAATTTGCATAAACATAATTTGTAATTTCTTAAGGGATCCAAAATGAGCGTTTATTGCATTTCGACAGTATTTTTTGTGGGACATGAGAGCATCTCAGATCTATCGAATTGCATTCTGAATACGAAGCATGTCTTTCTGATATCAAATAATTTTTTTTTTTTAAATCACAATATAATACAAATTTTATGACAAATTATAAAAATTTGATATTTTTCAAATTTTTGATATATAACAGTCCTCGAAGTAAATTATATAAATCTAATGATATATTCTTAAAGTGTATGTAGCAGGGAGGAAAAGCCGACGGTCAATTGAAAATTTTGACCTTTCATATTGAAGATATGGATTTTTTTTCCCAAAAGACCTAATTTTTGGGGGTTTTGGGAAAAAAATCCATATCTTCAATACGAAAGGTCAAAATTTTCAATTGATCGTCGGCTTTTCATCCCATACATACACTTTAAGTATAAATCATCAGATTTATAAAGTTTACTTCAAGTACTGTTAAATATCAAAAATATCAATTTTAATGATTTGCCATAAAATGTGTATCAAATTGCGAATTTCAAAAATCAAAATTATTTGATATCAGAATGACATTCTTCGTATTCAGAATGCAATTCGATATGTCTGATGTGCTCTAATGTCCCAAAATAAATACTGTCCAAACGTTCATACCCCAGCCCTTAAATGTATTATCTAAAAAAGTACATGTATGTACTAATAATTGAAAAAAAAACATTTTGATATAATGATGATTTCTGGGTTTCTATTAAACGCTTGTACCACCTTAATTGGAAATGGTCAGTCACAATGCAGTTGATGAACATAATTATATTCTATAAAGGTATTAAACATGTAAAAAGGCATGTTCAGACGCTTAAATGTGGGTACTAGTTGGCGTAAAATTACCCAACTTCACACGCACACATTCACATATGCTTAGAAAGTGTTCATAAATTGTGCAATAATATTGCGAATTTATCGTATTTACCTATGACTGCCATTTTATGTTATTTTATATTATATTTTTTTCACTCATGTTTATATCAATTTTTAATTAATGCTTTTACTCTTATTTATCTGTACATTGATTTGACCTTCGGGTCACAATACCGTAGAATTCCGTCTAGAAGCATATATGCCTCTAAACGAGGGTTTTTTAACGAAAGATATGAAAGGCCAATACCCTTCTCAAAAACATTGCAAGACATTGGTCTTACAAATATACATGTTTGTACAGCCGCCTTTATCAGTAATATAGTTGTTCAAACTCCAAATAACGTTTTTGTTGAGAGTGTCTGCCTCTTGTCTCTTGTGTCAAAAAAACCTCGTTTAGAGGCATATATATGCTTGTAGACGGAATTTTACGGTATGTTGGTTTTAATAAATATAGTTGATAATAAAAATAAAAATATTGAAATATAAGATCAAGCTGAATATTGGAATGTCTGAAGAGAATGTTGCAGGTTTGTTGTGGATCTTACACAGCGATATACTTAGCTGAGCATACATGATCATGTGGTCCTAAGCGCTCTGCCAATGTCATGGTAGCTCCGATCCCCCCGTACAATATGAAATGGATATTGGTGTAGGCCTGGCACTTTCGCACTAAAGGGCATTCGGTGAGAGTAATATGTAAAAAATATGGGGTCAGTGGGTGAGAGCATGATTTTTGGCATTCGGTGAGAGCAAAATGTACAAAAATATGGGGTCATTGGGTGAGAACATGACCTTTTTTTAAATAGAATCTCTGGGTGAGAGCCGAAACAGCGCCCCAGAAACCTCGAAAATTGACTTTCTAGTTCTAAATGGCTTCAAATTTCTTTTTCTTTTTCAAAATAAGTAACAAAATCAGTGATAACTGAAAGTTGCTATTCAAATTGAACTTATAACCCAGCAAACACAAAACGTTTTCGACATCATTCGCAAAAGGTTATAAAAGTTTGTCAGAAAACGTTTAAATGTCGGGTTATATAAAGGGTACATTAATGGTATAAAACGTTTTCATAACATTAAATAACATTTGTTGGTAATTTACTGCACAGCAAACACAAATGTTTTACAGAAAACATTTAAATGTCGGGTTATATAAAGGGTATAAAACGTTTTTTAAAACGTTTTTAAAACGTTTTTATACCCTTTATATGTGACCGTCCACGGCGAATGAGCCGTAAATTCCTCCCCCGGTCAATTTTGTTTTATTTCGTGTTTAAAAAATAAACATCATAAACTTAAAAATGGTATAGCCTATGACTTCAAACGATATCCAGAAGCGGAGTTATGGTTAGTTAAACTTTGCTCCTTCAACAAAATTATAGCTTTTTCGTTTCTATGTGTCTGTTTTTCCACATTGCTGGCAATAAATATCAAACAGTCATAATTGGCGGTCATTTCAAATCATCCCCAAGTCAACGAGGTTTAAGAAGGTTCTCTCATTGTTAATTGTTGGTTATGCATACCTATACAAATAACCCACCACTTGAAAAGGATTTAGCAAAAGCAAACAAAGACCAGAGCTATTAAAAGTTCTATAGCCATCTAAGGTAGAAGCTATTACCCACTTCAATAATAGGATTATTGATTGGTGTTGTGACTATCAAAATAAGACAGATGTCGCGGCAGCTTAAGTGACCGATGAATACGACCTTCGTACACATTTTACACCATAACTCAGAATACAAGGGAATTTACGGCTCGTTTGTGCTGCCGGGTCACATATAACATTCCAAAAACATTTTTGAAAACTTGGTACAAATCATTCTAAACAGAATGTTATTTTTGGGTTGAAAAAATATTTTGCAAAAAATGTTTGCCCAAAATACAGACTTGACATTTAATATGGAATATTTTTTCGCAAAATTTCAAGGCTGGCCTGGTAGGGGTCTGCACAAACCGCCTACCTACCTACCTATCCTCTTCGGGCCCTGTGGCCCATAAGGCTGCAAGTCTCCTCCTCCAGCTGTCCCTTTCTCTAGCTACTAGCTTGGCTTCACTCCATGACCTCCACCCTAATTTCTTCCTTTCTTTTCCACTGTCCGCCTCCATGTTGTCTTAGGGCGACCAACTTTCCTTCTGCCTTCTGGAGCCCAGGAAAGTGCTGCCATGCAGTGGCTATATTATCCTCCATCCTTAGCACATGGCCAATCCATTTCCACCTCCTTCTTTTTACTTCTTCACTTATATCCTGTTCATTTTGGTTTTCTTTAGTAAGTCATTGTTTGAGATGACATATGGCCATCTAATCTTCAGTATTCTCCTGAGACATTTGAATTGAAAAGTGTCCAACTTCCTGTTATCACTATCATTGATCTTCCAGGTTTCACAGCCGTATAATAATACTGAAATTACCAGAGATTTGAACAGCTTCAGTTTGGTTCCTAAAGTGAGTTTGCTTGCATTCCAGATTTGTTTGAGCTTCATGAATGATCCCATTGCCATGCAAATTCTGTTCCTCATGTCTTCTCCCCATCCACCTTGGTTGCTGACATTTGCACCCAGGTATGTATACTTTTCTACCTCATTTAAACCGCACGGGCTAAATATTAATCGGGATGTGTCGGGAGATGGTGTAAATTATTGTTTTACAGAAAAGGTACTTTCCATTAGTTTACATTATGGCGCTCATAATGTAGTGAATTAGCCTAAAATGGCGGATTTAAGGAGACTAAAATTGATTTTTGTGGGGGTAACATTTCTGAATTTTAGCAACATTTTTCTGATATTATCAAATTTATTGAGGTTTGAGGCGATATTTTACTGAACCTAAATACCAATAAGTGTTCGTCAGAACTGAATTGCACTTGTAATCTACCAGTTTTGAAAGTGGGAGGAGCTTTAAAAATAGGGCTCTTAAAAGTGTTACGTACTCAGAAAGTTTGACTGGTCCCCTGGGGCCAAATGTTATAAACTTACTGTACACAAAGAAGCAGCGTGAGTTCATTGGACAACCAAGAATCAGCGCAGTGGTTTTTGTACCATAAGTTTATAACATTTGACCCCAGGGGGCCATTCAAACTTTCTGAGTACGTAACACTTATAAGAGCCCTATTTTTGTACCGGCCAGCCACAGCTGGCCGGTACTTATTAATTGGCTCAAGTTTGTTGCTGTTTTCTAACTTTCTATTAGATATAGCGTATGAAAAAACAGAAAATATTGTCAAAAAATTATCAAGTTGTCAAGGCAAATAGAAATACCAAAATTGGTGTGTGAAGACAACAGAAGTTTTGTGTTGATTTTGCATTACTAAGGTTAAATCAGTATATATTTTAGGAACTTTCTTTCTAAATTAAAAATTTGGCAAATTCGCTGGTCCTCTTACCATGCACGTTGACCTTATTAGAGTATAATGCACAGGGGACAGTATAATACTCAGTGCAAGTTCCAATATCTGTGTGTCAGTCTGTGGTCATAGTGCTTTTCAAGCAGGGTCAAGGTTATCTAGCAGCGATCTTGCTATAAGTTAATGAAACTGTTTTGATGTCATTACACATTCTATTCCAGAAAACTTACACATGAAAATTAAGGACAATTGGTTCTCACATTTTAATAGGAGTTTCACACTCACAGGATAATAATTAGATGTTATGATAGAAGAGGGTGTAATGTTATGCCCTTAATCAAAAGTCTGCTATTAAAACCTATTTGCACACATGATAAACAATTACCTTCTTTTGGATAAGTTGATTAACTTCATATATTTTGGTCTATAATAATGATGATATAAATCAGAAAAATGGAGCTTTAATGCAGATGTAACGAATTATATTCCTATACGTATATCACTAGTCTTTAACCATGCTAACAAAATTAATAAAATAGCTTTAAGCCTATAATATATTTGTTGTTTATATATATATTCCAAAAATAATTATTCTTGATATAGTGTTTAATATTCTGTGTGTTTAAATTTTCAAAACTAGATTGTTATGAATTAATCTATACTAAAAGATGCGAATGTTGTTTGCTTTGACAAGTTTCATTTGTGCAATCACAATTGTGACATGATCTGGTCCATGAGGGCCAAAGGAGGCATTTTTGAAAATTGAGCTACTGTAATTATCACATTATACATACAATAGGCTATCATTTACTGTAAACACCAAAGGTCTAGCATACTTGGTTCCAAAGTTATGAAGTTTTTTGATGTCTGTTTTCTTATGTATTTCATTGTTTTTTACTCCATATTTTTGCCTTTATCTCAGTTTCAAATTTGCCGCCTTTGGCCCCCATGGACCAGATTGTGTCACAATTATACTATATAGACAGTTTTGACGTAAGTGAGAGAAGAATACATAAACTATTGGGCAAAATCGCTAACGAATTAGCTTCCGAAATTCTTAAGGATGTAGAAGGGATCACATCAAACGATCACATTTGGTACCAAATGATCACAGTTGGTGCTAAATGTTATTAAATGTTTGGAATTTATTTCATCTTATTTCAAATTTATGTAACAACGTAAAGACTGATTTTGAGAGAATAGCAACAAATGGAATTTGGCTCAAAATACAACCATAATCTTTACACTTAAAAATTATTTTTACTGAATATTTATGTTTTAAAAACGAAATCTAATGTTACTCATTGTAATTCATCCTTTTGCCGGTACATCCCTTTTTAAAGGGATTTTTATTACACTCCTCCCATGTTAAAAAAATTGGTACATTGCAAGCTTGTTTCAGCTGTGATGAATGCCAATTACTGACAAAGTTAAAGAAAAATCATCTCAAACACCAATAAATTTGATAATAACAGAACAATGTTGCATAAAGTCCGAAATTGTGTCCCCCACAAAGCTCAAATTCAGCTTCCATAAATCCGCCATTTTAGGCAAATTCGCTACATTATGAGAGCCATAATGTTAACTAATGGAAAGCACATTTTCTGCCAAACAATTATTTTACACCATCTCCCGACACACCCAATTAATATTTAGCCCGTGCGGTTTATGAGACTCGATCCAGACTAGCCTTGGAATTTTGAGAAAAAATATTCCATATTAAATGTCAAGTCTGTATTACAATAACGTTTTTAAAATGTTTTCACGACCTTTATATAACCCGACATTTAAATCAAATGTTATTAAAACGTTTTGTAAAAAACAGTTTAAGAACATTCCTGCGTTTGCTGGGTGCAAATATTTTAACATAATGTTATTTAAGTGTTGACAAAATATTTGGCCAAAAATGTTTGCAAAAAAAGTTTACAATGACATTTCGAAAACATTTTAAAAATATTGTTGTAGTGTGTTTTCATACAAAACGTTTTAAAACGATTTCATGACCTTTATATAACCCGACATTTTCAAATTAATGTTATTAAAACGTTTTTACCTAAACCAAAACCCAAAATATAACTTATTTAAAACGTTTTAAAAACGTTTTTGTGTTTGCTGGGAAGGATGTTTTGGTGGCAGATCAAATGGAAAAATAGGGTGACAAAGCATGTGTTCGTAAAAAAATAAGGGGTCTTTGGGTGACAGCGACGCTGAAAAAGGGGGTCTTAACGCGTCACCTCCAAAGTGGGAGTCGTTCCGTTTAGAAGTGTAACCAACACTGCAAAACCTTGAGATGCTCTGACATGCACACTGCAAAAGTAATTCCTACCATGCAAGAAGGCTACGTCCGTATGGTTGTTTTACTTTACAGTACAAGTTTCAAAGCTACCATTACTATGATTCCAAATTGGAGTGACAACCCCCGGGCCCGGGGGAGGTTCTTCGAAAAATTTTGTACGGGGGTGTGCCACGCAGACTTTCGGATGCTGACTTTCTCTATACCTACTTTTTGCTGTTTTTGCTACCCATCAGTATACCAATTTTCAAGAAAAAGCACCCAAAAAGCACCCAAATTTGCCATAATTGGGCGCCTTAAGTGCAATTTTTCGAAAATGCGCCCAATTGGGCGCATTGGTCTCCGCTGATAACCCACCCATCGATATACCAAAATTGCTGAAAAGGTACCCCAAAACCGTGGCACATCCCCGTATACCTTCAACCAGGAAGAACACCCCCCCCCGGGCCCCCGGGGTGACAACCAACCCCGCAATGGCCATTGATAGCTACATCCAGTCCCGGGGGGCACTTCAATTTGAAATGGATATAGGTGTAGGGCTGGCACTTTCGCACTAAGGGGCATTCGGTCATGAGAGCAAAATGTAAAAAATATGGGGTCATTGGGTGAGAGCATGATTTTTGGCATTCGGTGAGAGCAAATTGTAAAAAATATGGGGTCATTGGGTGAGAACATGACCATTTTTCTAAATGGAATCTTAGGGTGAGAGCCAAAACAGCGCCACAGAAACCTCGAAAATCGAGTTTCTAGTTCTATATGGCTTCAAATTTCTTAGTTTTTTCAAAATAAGTGACAAAATCAGTGATAAATGAAAGATGCTGTTAAAATTGAACTTGTAGGGGTCTTTGGGTGACAGATCAAATGAAAAAATATGGGGTCTTCGGTTGACAGAACATGTGTTCTTAAAAAAACATGGGGTCTTTGGGTGATAGCGACGCTGAAAAAGGGGGTCTTGAGCCCTACATACGCGTCACTTCCAAAGTTGGAGTGCCCCCAGTCGTATGCTCTTTACAGTAACACTAACAGTAATAAGAGGCAGCACGAGAGCAAATTGCGCCATATTAAGTACAGTATAAGAAAGGGTGGGGGCCCTATAGGGAACCTCCGCTCAGTTACTGGTTTCGATGTTTTTACTGTGCCATGCAAAAAGACTCCGTCCGAATAGTTATTTATAGTACAAGTTTCAGAGCTACCAGAGTGACAACCAACCCCGCAACGGTCGTTGTATTATTGGTACCTATATCCTGTTGTATCTTCTTAGCCCGCTTAGGTGCAGCAACGGTAATCAATATGACAAGCATTAGACCTTCGAGAGCAAACTTCGCCATATTAAGTTCAGTATAAGTATAGGGAACGTCCGCTCAGTTACTGGTCTTGATGTTTTTTTCTGTGAATATTTAAAAGAAGAAATGGGATTGGTGCGATTAATTCCATTAAGGTGCGGGATTGTAACTATCTAAAATATCCCGACAAATATCCAATTAGCTTCAGCTATTAGGCTATTTAGATATTTAAGATATTTGGATATTATTAAAGGATATTATGGATAATTTGGATAATAGTTGCACCTACGGATATTTTGGATATTTGGATATTTTAGATAATTTGGATATTATCAAGTATATTATGGATATTTATATATTTCAGATATTTGGATATTTTAGATATTATGGCTAATTAAGATATTTAAGATATTTTGGATATTATTATGGCTAATTAGGATAATTTGGATATTTGTTATATTTTTCATATTATTATGGGTCATTAGGATAATTTGGATATTTCAGATATTTGGATATTTTAGATAATTTGGCTATTATTAGGGCTATTTTGGATAATTTGGATATTTTGGATATTATTGTGGCTAATTAGGATAATTTGGATATTTCAGATATTAGGATATTTTAGATATTTTGCATATTATTAGGGCTATTTAGGATAATTTGGATATTTTGGATACTATTAGGGCTATTTAGGATAATTTGGATATTATTAGGGCTATTTTGGATATTTTGGATATCATTATGGCTAATTAGGATAATTTGGATAGTATTACGGCTATTTAGGATAATTTGGATATTTTGGATATTATTATGGCTAATTAGGATAATTTGGATATTTCAGATATTAGGATATTTTAGATATTTTGCATATTATTAGGGCTATTTAGGATAATTTGGATATTTTGGATACTATTAGGGCTATTTAGGATAATTTGGATATTATTAGGGCTATTTTGGATATTTTGGATATCATTATGGCTAATTAGGATAATTTGGATAGTATTACGGCTATTTAGGATAATTTGGATATTTTGGATATTATTATGGCTAATTAGGATAATTTGGATATTTCGGATATTTGGATATTTTAGATAATTTGGATATTATTAGAGCTATTTTGGATAATTTGGATATTTTGGATATTATTATGGCTAATTAGGATAATTTGGATATTTTTCATATTATTACGGGTCATTAGGATAATTTGGATATTTCAGATATTTTGATATTTTAGATAATTTGGATATTATTAGGGCTATTTTGGATAATTTGGATATTTTAGATAATTTGGATATTATTAGGGCTATTTTGGATAATTTGGATATTTTAGATATTTTGGATATTATTATGGCTAATTAGGATAATTTGGATATTTCTGATATTTTGGATATTATTATGGCTAAAGATAATTTGGATATTTCAGATATTTGGATATTTTAGATAATTTGGATATTATTAGGGCTATTTTGGATAATTTGGATATTTTGGATATTATTATGGCTAATTAGGATAATTTGGATATTTTTCATATTATTATGGGTCATTAGGATAATTTGGATATTTCAGATATTTGGATATTTTAGATAATTTGGATTTTATTTGGGCTATTTTGGATATTTTAGATATTTTGGATATTATTATGGCTAATTAGGATAATTTGGATATTTCAGATATTTGGATATTTTAGATAATTTGGATTTTATTAGGGCTATTTTGGATAATTTGGATATTTTAGATATTTTGGATATTATTATGGCTAATTAGGATAATTTGGATATTTTTCATATTATTATGG
This sequence comes from Amphiura filiformis, assembly GCF_039555335.1. Classification (NCBI taxonomy): domain Eukaryota; kingdom Metazoa; phylum Echinodermata; class Ophiuroidea; order Amphilepidida; family Amphiuridae; genus Amphiura; species Amphiura filiformis. The sequence goes on along the minus strand of NC_092638.1, from coordinate 33,386,458 downwards.
GTCATTAGGATAATTTGGATATTTCAGATAGGCCTATTTGGATATTTTAGATAATTTGGATATTATTTGGGCTATTTTGGATAATTTGGATATTTTAGATATTTTGGATATTATTATGGCTAATTAGGATAATTAGGATATTTCTGATATTTTGAATATTATTATGGGTCTTTAGGATAATTTGGATATTTCAGATATTTGGATATTTTAGATAATTTGGATATTATTAGGGCTATTTTGGATAATTTGGATATTTTAGATATTTTGGATACTATTATGGCTATTTTGGATAATTTGGATATTTTAGATATTTTGGATATTATTATGGCTAATTAGGATAATTTGGATATTTCTGATATTTTTCATATTATTATGGGTCTTTAGGATAATTTGGATATTTCAGCTATTTGGATATTTTAGATAATTTGGATATTATTAGGGCTATTTTGGATAATTTGGATATTTTAGATAATTTGGATATTATGATGGCTAATTAGGATAATTTGGATATTTCTGATATTTTTCATATTATTAGGCCCTATGGGTCTTTAGGATAATTTGGATATTTCAGCTATTTGGATATTTTAGATAATTGGGATATTATTAGGGCTATTTTGGATAATTTGGATATTTTAGATATTTTGGATATGTAACCGGCATCAGAATGGTTGGTCGTAATAATAAGGGTAGGGTTTGAAATGTTAGGACTCAAGGTAATATCATTATTTGCCATGTTTATTATTTTGTTTATTTTGATTGTGTCATTCTTATTAAATGTAGGTTTTGGTTTCATATCAAATTATTATTTTCCATCCGTTGTGTAATTAATCGATCATGATCATCATCAAGTTAAGTTATTTTCCATCATAATCATCATTGTCTTTGAAATTATTTTAATAGATCATGGTTTATCTTTAATTTGAAAAGGTCATTCACCTCATGCATTGATCATGAACACGCTGCATCCTTTGATTCTCAAGTTTATGAGTTCATCAAATGTTTTATGTCTTCATTGTTTATTGTCTTCCATTCATAGAAGTTTTATGTTAAGTACACTTAAGTTATTTCAAGTGATTCCTTTCATATGAGTGTGTATTGTATCCCAATAAGTTAAGTGCCACACTAACTTAATATGGTAGGTGATCTACTTATGAATTATTCATGAGAAAGTTTTATCTCTTTATCAGGTTATGTATTGTTAAGATTAGTCATTAAGGGCTGGGGTATGAACGTTTGGACAGTATTTATTTTGGGACATCAGAGAACATCAGACATATCGAATTGCATTCTGAATACGAAGAATGTCATTCTGATATCAAATAATTTTGATTTTTTGAAATTCGCAGTTTAATACACATTTTATGGCAAATCATTAAAAATTTATATTTTTGATATTTAACAGTACTTGAAGGAAACTTTATAAATCTGATGATTTATACTTAAAGTGTATGTAGGTGGAATGAAAAGCCGACGAATGAAATTTTGACCTTTCGTATTGAAGATATGGATTTTTTTACAAAAAAAAAAAAAAAAAATTAGGTCTTTTTGGGAAAAAAATCCATATCTTCAATATGAAAGTCAAAATTTTCAATTGACCGTCGAATTTACATCCCTGCTACATACACTTTAAGAATATATCATTAGATTTATTTAATTTACTTCGAGGACTGTTATATATCAAAAATTTGAAAAATATCAAATTTTTATAATTTGTCATAAAATTTGTATTATATTGTGATTTTCAGAAAATGAAAATTAATTGACATCAGAAAGACATGCTTCGTATTCAGAATGCAATTCGATAGGTCCGAGGTGCTCTCATGTCCCACAAAAAATACTATCGAAACGCAATAAACGCTCATTTTAGATCCCTTAAGTAAATGGTCCAAATAACTTAGACACCAGGTTTTTAGGATATATTTCGAAAAGTTTTTACTTTGGCAAAAAGTCATGAAAGAAAAGTGGCTAAACACGGTCAGACCTAACAGAAATTATAAGTAAAGCGATAAACAAATATTCTTCCTTGTCTACTTTTATTCAATTTTGACCAATTTACAGCAAGATATCTGGGTCCAGCCGAATATTCCTAATGACTTGAAACTTTTGATGGGATAATCTATTTACAGTAAGGGGTGTTTGAACATTGTAATCATGCATATTGATCAGTGATTCCACCCTTTTTTCTTTGATCCTTTTACTAATTCACAATAATGGCGGTCTGCTCAAATGCATTCAACAAAAGCATGTTTGCAATCTACCGCGAGAGGTCGTCACACGCATAACAAATACACTACGATCAAATAGGTTGATGACAATATTTGATTGAATGGACTACACTGTGCCATGATTTCGGTGAAAGACACCGGTTCAAATCCTTTGTTTGGAGCCAATCAATAATTTCATGCACAACCTCTATAACTCAAAAGAGGTCACAGTTGGTGCATTATAACAAATGATAGGGCAAGTTACTATGCGTCTGGAGTGTATTGTGAATTATACTCCTCACCAATAACATCAGAACATTTATATGGCATACAATTTGCATTTTCTTAGAATTGTGCCAAGCCAAAAGCATGCACAGAAGAAGATTCAAATACTGCGCCGAATTGTTGTAATTGGTTGAGGGACAGCTGGGATCACTGAGTTAATACACTAAGAATAAATATATGCCAATTAGAAACACTGTCTGAATTTTATGACCTGAATTATATTTTTCATTTTTATAAAATGTTTTTGGTGAGGAGTATAATTAATTTACTATTCATCCATTCACTATCCAAAATCACCATACCTACAAATCTGTATAATGAGACCTTCCAAAATAATGGTACCCAACTTCTACCGGATTATTTTTAAAGTGTTGAGAAAAACCTTCCAATTTCAATAGAATTTCTGGTAAACTCACTCAATGCTTTGGAAACACAAAAATCCCGTTAGGTCTCAGCGAATGTTAACACTTTTCTTTCATGACTTTCTTTGAAAGTGTATATTTTTTCAAATAAGTAACAAAAACTGGGTGTCTAAGTTAATTGGACAGACAATAGTTAGGGTTATTATGTAGACTGTTGCAGAGATGATACTTAAGTTGGTTTTCAAGTGTTTTTCTGGTGAGCTTGCCCTTAGATAATTTTGTTTGACTTCCATCCGAGCATCCAACTGATTAACATCAAAACTTCCATTCGGATTTAATGTACAATATAATCATCATCACCATAAATACACTGACATGTAAAATACAATATGCGTCGTTCTTTAAAAGTCCTTTCCAACTATACATGCTTTTGGCTGCGATCACATAGAAGTATACGGTATACGGTATTCGCTATTCGCTATACGAAATACACTCATTCGATCAGGTTGAGTTCATATAGGAGTATACTATGTGAACTTAGCCTGATCGAATGAGCGTATTTCGTATAGCGAATAGCGCATACCGCATACCGTATACTTCTATGTGATCGCAGCCTAATGCATATGCAAATGGGTGGTTCTTTTAAAGTATTTTCCAACTATATCCATCGTTTAGGATTAGACTATTATGAACTAGAAGACAACATGCATGTTTCATGGTGTATTGACCATGAGAAACAATTGATATCAATCAGATTGTCCAGCTTGAAGACAGGTCGTTATTATGCTATTATACTATCGGACACCATGCATGATCCATTGTAGGCTGTTCATTCAATGGTTCAAAGGCATATTAATTTCACATGTTTTGTGAACGAACACAACATGCATCATGTATGCGTCCTTCTTTAAGTTCTTTACCAACTATATCCATCGTGTAGGATTATCAACTAAAACACAACATGCATGATGTAGGCTGTTAATAATATTGTTCAATATGCAATTTCACTAGTGTACAGGTGTATGCGTCGTTCTTTAAAATATTTACAGCAGTATACATGATTTAGGAAAGTTGATAAAGAATTACGCATATTGTACTTTACATGTCAGTGTATTTATGGTGATGATGATAATTAAAGTTGCATATGTATAAAGTTTCCTAAAGCATGTATACTTGGAAAAGACTTTTAAAGAACGACGCATATTGTATTGTACATGTCAGTGTATTTATGGTGATGATGATAATATTGTACATTAAAGTAAACTTTATGCATACAATGTATGCAACTTTAATTATCATCATCACCATAAATACACTGACATGTAAAATACAATATGCGTCGTTCTTTAAAAGTCTTTTCCAACTATACATGCTTTAGGAAACTTTATGCATATGCAACTTTAATTATCATCATCACCATAAATACACTGACATGTAAAATACAATGCGTCGTTCTTTAAAAGTCTTTTCCAATTATACATGCTTTAGGAAACTTTATGCATATGCAACTTTAATTATCATCATCACCATAAATACACTGACATGTAAAATACAATATGCGTCGTTCTTTAAAAGTCTTTTCCAACTATAAATGCTTTAGGAAACTTTATGCATATGCAACTTTAATGTACAATATAGTATGCGTCGTTCTTTCAAAGTATTTTCCAACTATATCCATCGTTTAGGATTACACTATTATGAACTAGAAGACAACATGCATGATTCATTGTAGGCTGTTCATTAAATGGTTCTCAGGCATATTAATTTCACATCTTTTATAAACTAACACAACATGCATGATGTATGCGTCGTTCTTTAAAAGTATTTTCAAACTTTATCCATCGTTTTGGTTTATGCAACATTAATGTATACTATAATCCGGTTATGAACTAACACAACATGCATCATGTATGCGTCACAATGTAAAATACAATATGCGTCGTTCTTAAAAAGTATTTTCCAACTATACGTGCTTTAGGAAACTTTATGCATATGCAACTTTAATGTACAATATAGTATGCGTCGTTCTTTAAAAGCCTTTTCCAACTATATCCATCGTTTTGGACAACATGCATGATGTAGGCTGGTCATAATATTGTTCAATATGCAATTTCACAATAAAATACTATTATGAAATATAAGGCAACATGTATGTCATACACATAGCTCAACTATTATGCAATAACACCTAAAATGTCAATTATTATGATGGATGACAATATACATTATGAAGGCATTACAACATTTTGTTGAATATTCATCAACTATTATGCATAAGTGTATCTTTAATGCAGTGTTTTTGCACATCTCATGTATTTTATTTACATCCAAAACTCTAGATAATAGCTAAATAGCTGATAATATCTTAATATCCATCACTTACTAAGTAAAAAAATTCAATTAAAATTTTATAAGTTCCTAATATACAAATATCTGATATAGAGGATATTTTAGCTAATATCCAAATTAGCAGATATTTTGGCTAATTTAGATAATAGCTAAATAGCCGCTAATATCTTAATATCCATCACTTACTAAGAAAAAAAATTTCAATTAAAATTTTATAAGTTCCTAATATACAAATATCTGATATAGCGGATATTTTAGCTAATATCCAAATTAGCAGATATTTTGGCTAATTTAGATAATAGCTAAATAGCTGATAATATCTTAATATCCATCACTTACTAAGTGAAAAAATTTCAATAAAAATTTTATAACTTCCTAATATACAAATATCTGATATAGCGGATATTTTAGCTAATATCCAAATTAGCAGATATTTTGGCTAATTTAGATAATAGCTAAATAGCCGCTAATATCTTAATATCCATCACTTACTAAGTCAAAAATATTCAATTAAAATTTTACAAGTTCCTAATATACAAATATCTGATATAGCGGATATTTTAGCTAATATCCAAATTAGCAGATATTTTGGCTAATTTAGATAATAGCTAAATAGCTGATAATATCTTAATATCCTTCACTTACTAAGTCAAAAAATTTCAATAACAATTTTATAAGTTCCTAATATACAAATATCTGATATAGCGGATATTTTAGCTAATATCCAAATTAGCAGATATTTTGGCTAATTTAGATAATAGCTAAATAGCCGCTAATATCTTAATATCCATCACTTACTAAGTCAAAAATATTCAATTAAAATTTTACAAGTTCCTAATATACAAATATCTGATATAGCGGATATTTTAGCTAATATCCAAATTAGCAGATATTTTGGCTAATTTAGATAATAGCTAAATAGCTGATAATATCTTAATATCCTTCACTTACTAAGTCAAAAAATTTCAATAACAATTTTATAAGTTCCTAATATACAAATATCTGATATAGCGGATATTTTAGCTAATATCAAAATTAGCAGATATTTTGGCTAATTTAGATAATAGCTAAATAGCTGCTAATATCTTAATATCCATCACTTACTAAGTAAAACAATTCAATTCAAATTTTATAAGTTCCTAATATACAAATATCTGATATAGCGGATATTTTAGCTAATATCCAAATTAGCAGATATTTTGGCTAATTTAGATAATAGCTAAATAGCTGATAATATCTTAATATCCATCACTTACTAAGTAAAAAAATTCAATTAAAATTTTATAAGTTCCTAATATACAAATATCTGATATAGCGGATATTGTAGCTAATATCCAAATTAGCAGATATTTTGGCTAATTTAGATAATAGCTAAATAGCTGCTAATATCTTAATATCCATCACTTACTAAGTAAAAAAAATTCAAATAAAATTTTATAAGTTCCTAATATACAAATATCTGATATAGCGGATATTTTAGCTAATATCCAAATTAGCAGATATTTTGGCTAATTTAGATAATAGCTAAATAGCCGATAATATCTTAATATCCATCACTTACTAAGTAAAAAATTTCACAAAAAATTTGCTAAGTCCCTAATATACAAATATCAGATATTTTAGATAATATGAGATATTATGATCCACAAAAATAGCCAAATAGCCAAAAACAACCTTGTAACTATCTAAAATAGCAGATTTTTCACCCTATACTACAACACACAAATTATCCAAATTATCTAAAAATGAAAAAAAAAGTTACAATCCCGCACCTAACTCATTAATTCTTGCCTCATTTTGAACCGGGATTCTGAGGTGAAAGTAAATAGGTTTTCCGCCCTATTACTGCTAACTTAAGGATACACCTATTATATAGGTTAAAGAGGTACAACATTAAGGGGTAATTTATTCTTACGGTTGTGCCAGGTCATCTTACGTCAAGGGGTCGATCAGGAATCACTTCGCTGCCTGTTTTTCATCATCAAATTTACACTATGCATGCGTGGAAATCGTGTGTTTAAAGGGGCATTTCGTGATCCACAGCCTCATCCCCCACTTTTCTCAAAAAAGTTGAGATTTTTATATCACTGGAATACTCTGGCTACATAATGTTTATGTACAAAATATTTCTTGCAGATTAATTCGTTTAGCAAAGATATCGCGAAATTTGAATTTCGTTCTGGTGCACCAGAACGAAATTACAACGTATTGTCTATGGAGCAGTGTAATACACATAATCATGCATAACTCGCAAACGCAAAATCGGAATCAACTGAAATTTTGGGAATATGCTTTTTTCGTGGATATGTACTGACAAATGTCATAAAAAGAGGATGCTAGGATCAGGAAATACTCCTTTAACACTTTAATAACGTGAAGAAATTTATGGAACAAAATCAGTACTTTAATGTTACGTGTAAATAATTATAGTCTGGTGGAATCCTAAATATCATGAGTTTTGATTTTAATGTACTTTTATAATTCAAGATAAGAAAATGCATCAACTCTTAGAAAAAAAAAGGTTGCATGTTGTCTGAACTGTCCTGTATGCAGAGCCTTAAATCATTATAGGAAGAACTATATATATATAAAACGGGTTTTGGAAAGACCATCTTAGAGCTTATTGAGTTCTTTCAATTTCCCAGAACCTGGTCTTTCCCAAGAGGGTTCTACATACTGCATATTCAGGACATCCTAGAACTTTTTTTCTGAGAGTGTGCGAACAACTAACACATACCGAATCTTCATGCGGTGGAGCTAGTACAGGTCACAGATTGATCCCGCCGTCACAACTTGGAATGCACCTATAGAGTCAGGAGAAGATCACAAACATTCAACTTTTTAGTGAAAGTAAGAACAGGACACAACGAAAATACCTGCACACTAGTCACTAAACCTTTCAAATTAAATGGTCAGTGAATCTACAGATTTTCAAAATAGGTTGTCTCCGAAAAAACCAGAGGATCTCGTTCATTTTGAACTATTGCAAAAGAGAAGGCGGTTCTCGAACCACGAGTCGTGATCGGTCTCGCCTGCTTTCACGACCGCCTGCTTTCACGACCGCCTGCTTTCACGACCGCCTGCTTTCGGTCTATTTTGGTTACAGAAGTAAAACGTAAATATTCATTTGATTTTAACTGAAATTTTAAGCCTATTATATGCCGGCGTGACATTGAACACCACCATTACCTGAAAGTTCCCATAGTGCAACTTGGCCCAAGTTTGAGGTCACTCCATATGAAATCAAGGAGGCGCCCCACCTGACCCCCTCAGATTTGCTTTATATTTTAGTCATATGTTGTACCTGTAAAAATATTAAAACCTGCAAATTTGAGGTCTGTAGCTCTTACGGATTTTCTGTGGCAGCCATTTAAAGTTGGAGTAGGGGGTCTAAATTTGGACCCAAAAGTTGCCCTTTAAATAAATTTCATCTTTGGGAGTCAGTGCCTTCTTTATAAAAAGAAGGAGAGGTCTGAAACTTTGTATACACACTAACTGCATGCCCATGCAATTTGTCGAAAAATAAAAAATAAAAACATTCTGTAATTGCGCGTTGTGTCACGGGGTCATTAAATATGCAAGCAAAAATGTAATGTTTTGTAAACTGGCAAGTTTAGTCCCCCTAAATTCACATTTTTTGTCAGATTAATTATTTTTTGTTATCACTGATGCTATATAGGATAAATACAATGCATATCCAAAAAATTGAGGTCACAACTCATTTACATTTCGAACAGCGCCCTCATGAAGATGAAATTTATTGCAAATTCAACATTTTCAGGGGGCCCAAAGCCGATGTATGTATGTGACCTCCGATACCACCAATAGTCCAATAAATCCCCGTAACAATCGTGCAAATCATGTTAAATTCGCCATATTTTGCAGAGATGGAGTACTTGACCTATAGCCCTTATCATTATAGGCTATGAAGGCACTTCAACAGCACAGCACCCTTATATTTGGTGGGAAAAGGTCGTTGAACTTTTACACAGAAGTCAAGTTCAAATTTGCTTGGACTTGACTAAAATGTGTTCCTCTAGTCATAAGGATTCAGAAAAAGTATAGTTTCACCTATGTACGGCTATACTCCATATGGAGTTACGAGCAAAAATGTAACATTGTGAAGTCATATCTAATTTTGGCACCAGATGGACCAAAATTTAAAAATGCTCCGATTTGGTTGAAAACGGTCCCAAATTATTGGCCTTTCCATGATCAATCAGAAAATTAATACCTATTGAATCGCATTGAGTTCTTTATTGAATCAATTTGACCTTGAAAAATTGCTGTGTTACCTGGATAAGAAAGCACCCAAGATAGTTAAAATTATCCTTTTTTTTTTTTTTTTTTTTTTTTTTTGATTTCTTGCAACAAGACCAATAATTTGAGACCAATTTAATCAAAATCAGAGCAAATTTTATTTTCCCCCAGCGGGGGCAAAATTAGGCATATCGTCACAATGTTACTATTTTGCCCATAACTCTATAACCGTAAATCATAGATAGGTCAAAGTATACTTTTTCTGAATCGTTACTACCAGTGGATCACGATGGGTGTGAGTATTGAACAAGTCTGAGTAGTTTTGAACTTGACCCTCTGTGCAAAGTTCAATGACCTTTTTTCCTAGAATTATACTGTTAAAATGCCTCCATAGCCTATATATTATCTGCCAACTGTGACAACTTTAACATAATTTGCACGATTAATTGTAGTGCATGTAAACTGAAACCAATTGCACTACAATACATGAATGTAAACATAGTGCCGCTATGACCAACAAAGTTGGGTTGCAATAGGATTTAAACTATTCATATAAGACCGAAACTTCAGTCAAAAGTATTAGACCATGGGACAAGGCTTGCTAAGTGCTTCAGAAAGTAGTTTTCGTTCTCCCTTTCTGGGTAGAGGATGGTTTATACATGAAAATATAGCTATTATATCACTGATCAATAATATAACATTTCCCACTTTCAAAAGTTGCACGTTACTGTGTAATTTAGGAGTTATTTGGGGTTAAAAATGTGTTTTTCGTGCATTTTTGCCCAAAAATGTCAAATATTAAAATAGCTGTAACTTTCAAAATAAATTGAGTAGAAATTTCATTTCTATTGTAGATGTTACATATTACATGGATGCCTAACACTGGTGAATAAAAATGTCACAGCACAACTCTAAAATATAAAAAAAATGGCAAAAACCATATTTTTGTGCTATTTCGGCCATTTTTGAGCTAAAAATGTAATTTTTGCATGGGGAAAAAATAAATATAAATTTTATTGATTTAAAAATATGTCATTATGTCAACCTAGTTATTCTGAACAAAAAAGTTAATGATGGTGAATGTCTGTGACCTATAGTTTTTGATCTATGGCCCTTTCAAATTCATATATGGACTAAAATAGCATGTTTTTGTTCAATATTTCCAATATTACGCCAAAAATGGTCCTTTATGGCCATTTTAACCAACTTGTTAGTTTTTGGAAAGTGGGAACTTCACTTAATAATATGAACATGTAATTGTACTTTAATGTTAAGCTATTTCAAGATCCACTAGTATGCCCACTACCGTGGTAGCAGCAACTTTCAATGCAGTAAAATGATGACTAAAATGATTTTGCTGCATTGAAAGTAGTAAAATCGACGATATAATTGCTTCTGCCATGGAAACCGAGCTACCAGTGGATCTACAACTAGCTTAAAATGAAAGTACTATAATATATCCATAATAAATGTGAAGTTCCCACTTTCCAAACAGTGAAAATTTTGTTAAAATTACAAAAAAGTACCATTTTCAGCCTAATATTGGAAAAATTGACAAAAACATGCTATTTTAGTCCATATGTGAATTTGAAAGGACCATAGATCAAAAAACTATAGGTCACAGACATTCACCATCATTAACTTTTTTTGTTCAGAATAACTAGGTTGATATAATGACATATTTTTTAAATCAAGAAAATATATACTTATTTTTTTTTCCCATGCAAAATTACATTTTAGGTCAAAATGGCCAAAAATAGCACAAAATATGGTTTTTGCCATTTTTTATATTTTAGAGTTGTGCTATGACATTTTATTCACCAGTGTTGGAAATCCATATGACATGTAACATCTACAATAGAAATGAAATTTCTACTCAATTTATTTTTAAAGTTACAGCTATTTTAATATTTGACATTTTTGGGCAAAAATGGAAAAAAATCACGAAAAACACATTTTTAACCCCAAATAACTCCTAAATGAGTAAAGTAAAACGTGGGAACTTTTTGGATATTAATCCAGACATATATTTACTCTTGATTTGTTATGTTTTTATGTTCTGCCCAAGAGTGGACTACGGAAGTGAAAGATAAATGCCCATGTCCCATAGTCTATATCACATACAGCCGGACGCTTAATTTCTTTCTGCAACCATAATGGGGCGCAATATATCACTAACCGCATAGTCCGAGGCAAGGTTCATTATTGTCAGGGTTAGGGTCTTAGGGTTAGGGTCTTATGGTTAGGGTTAGGGTTAGGGGGTTTGGTTAGGGTTAGGGTTATGGTTATGGGTTAGGGTTAGGGTTAGGGTTTAGGGTTAGGGTTAGGATTATATTCGTATTTATTAGTACTTATATACTAGTAATATAGGTTTTCTCAGTTAATTTAACACATTTTTTGTTATATTTAATATCTCGTTAAGTTTGAATTCGTCCATAAAATTTTGAAGTGTCTATTTATAAACTTAAATTTCGTCTTTGGTCAAATTTATTCATATTTTGATCAAACATATTCATGCATTGTTCAATTAATTTCGTCCAAATGTATTTAATTTCGTCCAATGTAGGGGTTATCAACTTAATGTGTAAATATTTTTCGTCTTTGATCAAATCTTTTCATATTCGGGTCATTTAATTTCGTCTTTAACATAAAGCATGTAGAAGTAGGCCTGCATATTTTCTTTTTCTTTCTGTCATTTTCTCTTTCATTCTTTCTGTTTTTCTTTCCATTTATATATATTTCATATTTCTTTATTTTCTTTATTTTGTTTTCTTTCTTTCGTTATTTCTTTCTTTTCTTTTCTTTTTCTTTTTTGTTTTGTTTTTTGTTTTTGTTTCTTTCTAATTTTTATATCATTATATATTTAAAACGTGGTTGTATGGCCCTCTTTGTCTCGCTCCCGTATTATTGTGATAACTGTTATTTAGACACGACTGTTCGGATTTATATCAGCAAGGTGAGAACTAGTGTTATTTCAATGCATTGGAATAGGAATTGAATTGAATTTGATTTAGGCCATTTTTCATTTCAATTCAGTGAAGTGAATCGAAATGTTTATTTTTTTTGTTTCATTTGAATTCAATTCAATTCATTTCATTTCAATTCAACGTTTTTATTCTTTCATTTCAATTCAATGCATTGAATCGAAATGTATTTTTTGTTCATTTCAATTCAATTCATTGAATCGAAAATGCATACAACAAGTATTTTGTTTCTACCATTTCACCTGTATTGTCAGCTTATCAGTTGCAATGAACTTTCCTCCTTAACTGCTTTTAGCTAGCCAAATGCCCGGTAGAATATATCAGTGTCGGTCATAAGAATTTGAATATGAATTGAATTCAAATGCTGTGAATTGGAATTGAATTCAAATGCTGTGAATTGGAATTGAAATTGGTTAGCAGTTATTTTCAATGCATTGAATTTGAATTGAATCAAAATGATTTTAAGTAGAGAAGAATTGAATTGAAATTGCATCAAAATGATTTTATAATAAAAGAGTGAATCTGAATTGAATTGAAATTAATTTTCTGAATCGAAATAACACTAGTGAGAACTCAATACCATTGGTTGAAATCTAAGATGTAATTAATGAAGGCCTACGATGCATTATGGAGGACGAATAGCTTTGATCAAAGCATGAAAATTAATGAACACAGACGAATCATATTTGTGCAAGTACTGTCCATGCAGCAGGTGAGACGATTTCAATGCGCTCTATGACGAAATCAAATGAACATTGTATGAATCTTTTTGATCAAAATATGAATTTATTCGACCAAAGACGAAATTTAAGTTTACAAATAGACACTTCCAAATTTTAAGGACGAATTCAAACTTGACGGGATATTAAATATAACGAAAAATTTGTTAAATTAACTGAGAAAACATATTGTGTGTATGCACTATATTCCGTAATCAATAAGTATCATAAACAAACACCTTTCTGGCACAACGAATCATAGCATTGTTTGGGCCAGGGGGGCGGGCAAGTATAATATAGTTTGAGCATTTTTGAGCAGTTACTAGTTGTATACCGTTCATGCGTGGATTCAGAGGGCCGGCGGGCCCAGCCCCGGCCCCTCCCCCCCCCAAAAAAAAATTAGGCATCATCGGCTTGAAGGCGGGTCCTCTGCCCCAAAGCATGTGAAAATTACGGCGGGCCCGCCGATAGGGCCCGTCACATTTTGTCACCAACGTCAGTAGGCCTAAGACGGACTCCACACTGTCAATTCAACATCGATCTATGCATGCTTTAATTGCGAATCTCAAGTCTTAGGCCTAAAATGTAACATTTAAAATTTTACAATTTGAGTTCGGGCCCTTTTTGTTTTTGATAAAAGTGTAAAAATGATGGACCAAATGGTTTCAATTGGACCTTCATTTTCCAAATTTCAAAACTTCTCAGGGGGAACATCCCCTCAAGACACCCCTGCGTATAACAAAGTCTGCCCGTTTTCGCTTCTGTATTTAATACCCAGCACTTGATGTTTAAACCAAATACGATAACAGCGATAAAAACTGGCTTCAATTGGCCTGTCATTTCACAAATTTGATATTTTCGGCTTCTTCAAACTAAAAATTTTACACAATAATATTGCCAAAATGGTCCCCCAAATGGCATCAATTAGGTCTTCATTTTGCAAAAGTTTCTCACTTCTGACCACCCCCCCCCCCTGCGTGCGCAACTTTATGTTTACATGTAAAGCAATACCGGGTAATTTATACAATAAAGGTCACTTTTTTACCCCAGAATTTTACACAATAGGCCTAACAGTGCAAAAATAGTCCACCGAATTGCTTCAATTAGGTCTTCATTTTGCAAAAGTTTCTCACTTATGAGGGGGTACATCCCCCTCAGACACCCCTGCATGCGCAACTTCATGGGTACATAATTATAAACCAATAATTCATACAATTTGTAAAAGTCAAAACTTGTCCACAAATGGCTTCAATTGGGCCGTCTTTTTGCAAATTTTAGGCATTTTCAAACTAAAATTTTACACAATAATAGTGACAAAATGGTCCACCAAATGCCTTTAATTGGGTATTTATTTTCCAAAAGTTTCTTTCTCAAACTTTTTTACCCTGGAATTTTACACAATAGGCTTAATAGGGCAAAAATAGACCACCGAATGGCTTCAATTAGGATAGGTCTTCATTTTGCAAAACTTTCTCACTTCTGAGGGGGCACATCCCCCTCAGACACCCCTGCATCCGCAACTTCATGGGTACATAATTATAAACCAATAATTCATACAATAAAAGTCAAAACTTGAAGAAAACAATCACTCGGCGTGGTTTTATACGAGGCGCACATTTGAAAAAAAAAAACGTCATGGAAAGCGTTTTTGATCTTGTGAACATGGTACGTAAAAAGGATTTAAACGAAGGATTTTCAAATTTATTCTGAAAAATTTGTATACACACACAATAATAATGTTAAGCTAAATCCAATGCACCAACATTTCACTCGCTGCGATATTTGATTACTGAGAAAACTCTGTTTTAGAGAACAACTTTATACGTCTTTATACGTTTTTCATACGTTTCTTTGTGTTTTAAACTGTTGCGATTTGGTAGTTCACAGCATCTTGCGAATGGTAGTGAGCTTTGGCAAAAATTGCATTGATCATTTCATAACGAGTGTGTAGAAGAATTGAAATATCACAGATCTACTTTGTAGGTCCTGTGGTTCTTGAGTTATGTTGTAAAGAGGGCTGAAACAACAACACTTTTGTAAAACGTTCATAACTCATCAACAACAATAAATCAAGCAAGTTCTCGAAGTATACGATTTGTAGAATGAACTTAGATATTTGCAAATCTGCCATCACCGATCCCCGCACGTGGCCTCTACAAATCACTCTATCAATTGGGAGGACTCATTGATCGTGCGTGAAGCTGACAAGAAGAAACCATATCTGCAGAAAAGGACATGATAAAAATTCCCTTTAAAAGGGAAAGCCAGCCTCAATGTAGAAGAGGTCTTGTAATTAGTTTTGGTCAATGTGAAAGGCATTTTTAGCATCACGGCTTACATCCATGTTACATGACAGTCCACCAAACCATCAACGATGAGAACTATACACTGAAACAGCAGAAAACATTAACTCCTAATCTCCTGTCAACTCTTTAATTCATTATTGTTCATTATTGTTAATTTATTATTGTTCTCCAAATTGTTCTGTTCTGGGTTTTTTCAGCTTTTTACCCACGATATCTCAATTTCCAATTTTTTAATACCATAACTTACGAACTCAATATCTTCGCTTAGGAATGTCTGATTTTTATTGGGGAAAACTGCGTTGTGGAGCATAATAGCTCTTTATGTAAAAGCCTCAAAATTTATAAGCTGCCCAAAAGATGTCTGTTTTTGACATGATACGCCACATTTCTTAAAGACCCATTCAGTGATTCCAGCGCAAGAGTAAAAAATTAAAATTGAAGGATAAGTCATTCAAATTGTCATTTGGTGTTTTTAAAATGCCAACTTTGGCAAAAAACGAAGAAAACAGCAGTATGACGAAGTTGAAGCCCCGCCATTCAAATACATGTAGCTAATTTATACACTGTCAGTATCTAAAAATACAGATTCGTATAATGTCTTATTTTGTCTCAAATAGGCCTACACGGCTTTTGGCTGAACCATTCGCAGGCTATGTTAGCACATCTATGTAAAAACAAAGGTACCAAAATTTTGATGATTTTTACGATCGTCCGGATGAGCAAATCACTGAATGGACCTTTAATATTAATAATAGATAAGCTGCCTTTAAAAATATAATTGACAATGTTGAGAGTAGGAATTACCTTGAAAAATGTCTCAAAAATACAAGATGCCATTTTAATAACATCATAAACCCAAATCGTGAAAAAATCACCCCGGGCAGATTTTTGGCTATTTCTCCATTTACAATGATTTACGATCCTGCCCAAAAGTGTCTGCTTTCGATATATTAGTCACAAATACACTGCACTGACTGCAGGTTTTAGTTAATTCGTCATATAACATGATATAAACTCACCTTACATGTACATTTTATTTTAAAATAATTTGATATTAATTCGCAATGTATAGTTTACTATTTGATAGATGGTGGCAAGCACATTTATAAAGGACTGATTACTCACTGCAATCTTCACTCTTGTGTGTTTCAATGTCAGCTTGTTGAATGTAAGTTTATGAATCAAATAAAAAAGACGGTAGCTTCACTTACGTTATGTGTCATTTTATTTATAATAAAGAAGTTATTAAATTAATAAAATAAGACAATTTATTTATCTATCAGTGCATGTCAAATGGGGTACATTGTTCAATACTATAGGCCTACATGCATAAGTCATATATTTATAATAAAGAAGTTATTAAATTAATAAAGTAAGACAATTTATTTATCTATAAGTGCATGTCAAATGGGTACATTGTTCAATACTAAAGGCCTACATGCATAAATTATGCCTATATTATAGCTAGGCCCTAAAAAGTTTATTTTGCATCGGATTTTTCCCGTTGAAAAGACAAAACTAATGTTTATGATAATAACTATTTCATCAATAACATTTTGAGTCATTTTTATCCATAAAACGACACAGGATAGGATAGATAATTACTTTGACGTCAATATGGTTCATATGATGAAGATTTTGATTCTTAGATCTGTTATCAACATGATATCACACTGTTCAGTGGTCAAGGACCCCGGGTCAAGGACACTGAAATGACATTATTGGTGATGTAATTTTCTTCTGCTGACCATGATGCTGTATATTGACTATTATTGTTACATTTAGGCCTATACCTAGAACTTTTAAAGTCATAATTAATTCAAACATAACTTTGGTAATACTCACTCGTTTTCATTCGTTGAAACGGCAAAACATACTTACTTTTCCTTACAAATCGAATTACGATAATTAAAAAAATTCCACCACAAGAAAAAAAAAAGTCATTCCAATACCAATAAAAGTTAATCTCTTGAGCAAACTGACCCCATCCCTGAAACAGGTACCAGCCCCGAATGGGCTGGCGAAAAAGGTTCGTCTCAAAGCTTGCGCGCGCGTTTGAAAAAGACATGTCAAACAAGGAAGAGTAAATAGCTGGTTCGTAGTAAATACAGTCTTCACTAACAAAAGAGCATGTGCAGTCACCTACCTGGACAACCGATTCTTTAGAAATGCTTAGTCGCGCTAAAAGTCGATCGATACATGTTAAAATCAGCACAATTCAGAGATACACCTTTTTGCTATGAAATTAATTTTCTCGGTCAAATATAAAGCAATATTTTCTTCTTCAGTAATGTCAGTTAAAAACTTGGTACATGGTGCTTGGATATACATTTTTTTAAATCCTGGTGTTAAAATTAAGCATCAAATTGTATCTTTTAGTGTGATATTTTTGATTTTTATAGGCCTTGAGTTCGCCTGCGAGCTTTTTACAATGTTTTTTATGTTCAAGTTTTTTAGAAATCAACATTTTATTCAAAATAATAAATATTTGGCCAGCAATTAGTTTTGAGCGGAGTAGGGTAACGGGAAACAAGGAATCGACTTTCATTAACCTCATTATGTCATCATCGATGTGTATAGCAGTTATTCCCATCCCGGTGATTAAGTTAGGCGTGCAGCCTAACTTATTTCTTTCTTGGCATTTCTTTCTTCTTTCTTTCTTTCTTTCTTTCTTTCTTTCTTCTTCTTCTCACAATTTGCTACTACTTCCACATCCTTGATCGGATTTTGACCAAACTCAGTCACAAGCAGTATTGGGTAGCTGGCTACAAAAGTCATGGGTTGTTTAACGTCAGAGGTCATCCAAGAGGTCACAGGGGTCAAAAAAGGTCATTTTAAC
This sequence comes from Amphiura filiformis, assembly GCF_039555335.1. Taxonomy (NCBI): domain Eukaryota; kingdom Metazoa; phylum Echinodermata; class Ophiuroidea; order Amphilepidida; family Amphiuridae; genus Amphiura; species Amphiura filiformis. The sequence goes on along the minus strand of NC_092638.1, from coordinate 33,368,150 downwards.
CGAAAATGCTCCGATTGAGCTGAAATTTAAATGCAATGATCCTTATGACATTCTAAACATATTTAAAATATTAAAAATTTATTTAAGGTCATTAAGGGGCCATAAAGGGGTCAAAGGTCACGTTTTTCAAAATGCTCCAATTGAGCTGAAATTTAAATGCAATGATCCTTATGACATTCTAAACATTCTACAAACATTTTAAAATTCATTTAAGGTCATTAAGGGGTCATAAAGGGGTCAAAGGTCAAGTGTTCCAAAATGCTCCAATTGAGCTGAAATGTAAATGCAATGAGCCTTATGACATTCTAAACATGTTGAAAATATTTTGAAATTCATTTAAGGTCATTAAGTGGCAATAGGGGTCAAAGGTCAAGTTTTCAAAATGTTTCAATTGAGCTGAAATTTAAATGCAATGATCCTTATGACATTCTTAACATATTTTAAATATTTTAAAATTCATATAAGGTCATTAAGGAGGTCATACAGAGGTCAAAGATCAAGTTTTCAAAATGCCAACTTTCAACGATGAAGGTATATTAAAACGGCAATTAATGAAACAGTCTTATTAAAATTAATACTATCCAGCACAGTGTTGCTGCTTGATCAGATCGTCACAGTCATCCGCCTAACTTACCTCGTGCCCTTGCAAAGGGCACAGTTGCTCTAGTTGGCATTTCTTTCTTCTTTCTTTCTTTCTTTCTTTCTTTCTTCTTCTTCTCACAATTTGCTACTACTTCCACATCCTTGATCGGATTTTGACCAAACTCAGTCACAAGCAGTATTGGGTAGCTGGCTACAAAAGTCATGGGTTGTTTAACGTCAGAGGTCATCCAAGAGGTCACAGGGGTCAAAAAAGGTCATTTTAACCGAAAATGCTCCGATTGAGCTGAAATTTAAATGCAATGATCCTTATGACATTCTAAACATATTTAAAATATTTAAAAATTTATTTAAGGTCATTAAGGGGCCATAAAGGGGTCAAAGGTCACGTTTTTCAAAATGCTCCAATTGAGCTGAAATTTAAATGCAATGATCCTTATGACATTCTAAACATTCTACAAACATTTTAAAATTCATTTAAGGTCATTAAGGGGTCATAAAGGGGTCAAAGGTCAAGTGTTCCAAAATGCTCCAATTGAGCTGAAATGTAAATGCAATGAGCCTTATGACATTCTAAACATGTTGAAAATATTTTGAAATTCATTTAAGGTCATTAAGTGGCAATAGGGGTCAAAGGTCAAGTTTTCAAAATGTTTCAATTGAGCTGAAATTTAAATGCAATGATCCTTATGACATTCTTAACATATTTTAAATATTTTAAAATTCATATAAGGTCATTAAGGAGGTCATACAGAGGTCAAAGATCAAGTTTTCAAAATGCCAACTTTCAACGATGAAGGTATATTAAAACGGCAATTAATGAAACAGTCTTATTAAAATTAATACTATCCAGCACAGTGTTGCTGCTTGATCAGATCGTCACAGTCATCCGCCTAACTTACCTCGTGCCCTTGCAAAGGGCACAGTTGCTCTAGTTAAGTTAGGCGTGCAGCCTAACTTATTTCTTTCTTGCTATTTCTTTCTTCTTTCTTTCTTTCTTTCTTCTTCTTCTCACAATTTGCTACTACTTCCACATCCTTGATCGGATTTTGACCAAACTCAGTCACAAGCAGTATTGGGTAGCTGGCTACAAAAGTCATGGGTTGTTTAATGTCAGAGGTCATCCAAGAGGTCACAGGGGTCAAAAAAGGTCATTTTAACCGAAAATGCTCCGATTGAGCTGAAATTTAAATGCAATGATCCTTATGACATTCTAAACATATTAAAAATATTTTAAAATTTATTTAAGGTCATTAAGGGGCCATAAAAGGGGTCAAAGGTCACGTTTTTTAAAATGCTCCAATTGAGCTGAAATTTAAATGCAATGATCCTTATGACATTCTAAACATTCTAAAAACATTTTAAAATTCATTTAAGGTCATTAAGGGGTCATAAAGGGGTCAAAGGTCAAGTGTTCCAAAATGCTCCAATTGAGCTGAAATGTAAATGCAATGATCCTTATGACATTCTAAACATGTTGAAAATATTTTGAAATTCATATAAGGTCATTAAGTGGCAAAGGGGGTCAAAGGTCAAGTTTTCAAAATGTTTCAATTGAGCTGAAATTTAAATGCAATGATCCTTATGACATTCTTAACATATTTTAAATATTTTAAAATTCATATAAGGTCATTAAGGAGGTCATACAGAGGTCAAAGATCAAGTTTTCAAAAGGCCAGCTTTCAACGATGAAGGTATATTAAAACGGCAATTAATGAAACAGTCTTATTAAAATTAATACTATCCAGCACAGTGTTGCTGCTTGATCAGATCGTCACAGTCATCCGCCTAACTTACCTCGTGCCCTTGCAAAGGGCACAGTTGCGCTAGTTAAGTTAGGCGTGCAGCCTAACTTATTTCTTTCTTGCCATTTCTTTCCTCTTTAAGTTAGGCGTGCAGCCTAACTTATTTCTTTCTTTGCGTTTCTTTCTTTCTTCTTTCTTCTTTCTTCTTTCTCACAATTTGCTTCTTCTGCCACATCCTTGATCGGATTTCGACCAAACTCAGTCACAAGCAGTATTGGGTAGATGGCTACAAAAGTTATGGGGTTTTTCAACGTCGAAGGTCATCCAGGGGTCACAGGGGTCAAAAAAGGTCATTTAACTGAAAATGCTCCAATTGAGCTGAAATTTTAATACAATGATGCTTATGACTTTCTAAACATGTTAAAAATATTTTGATATCCATTTAAGGTCATTTAGGGGCCATAAAGGGGTCAAAGGTCAAGTTTTTAAAATGCTCCAATTTAGCTGAAATTTAAATGCAATGATCCTTATGACATTCTAAACATTTAAAAAATATTTTAAAATCCAATTAAGGTCATTAAGGGGTCATAAAGGGGTCAAAGGTCAAGTTTTTCAAAATGCTCCAATTGAGCTGAAATTTATATGCAATGATCCTTATGATGTTCTGAACATTTTAAAAACATTTTAAGATTCATTTAAGGTTATTAGGGGGCATTAAAGGGGTCAGAGGTCAAATTTTCAAAATGCTCCAATTGAGCTGAAATTTAAATGCAATGATCCTTATCTTATCCAGCACAGTATTGCTGCTTCATCAGATCGTCACAATCATCAGCCTAACTTACCTCGTGCCCTTGCAAAGGGCACAGTTGCTCTAGTTCTTCTTTCTTTCTTTCTTTCTTCTCACAATTTGCTACTTCTGCCACATCCTTGATCGGATTTCGACCAAACTCAGTCACAAGCAGTATTGGGTAGCTGGCTACAAAAGTTATGGGCTGTTTAACGTCAAAGGTCATCCAGAGGTCACTGGGGTCAAAAAGGTCATTTAAACCAAAAATGCTCCAATTGAGTTGAAATTTAAATGCAATGATCCTTGTGACATTCTAAACATGTTTAAAATATTTTAAAATTTATTTAAGGTCATTAAGGGGTCGTAAAGGGGTCAAAGGTCAAGTTTTTCAAAATGCTCAAATTGAGCTTAAATTAAAATGCAATGATCATTATGACATTCTTAACATTTTAAAAATATGTTAAAATTCAGTTAAGGTCATTAAGGGGTCATAAAGGGGTCAAAGGTCAAGTTTTTTAATATGCTCCAATTGAGCTGAAATTTAAATGCAATAATCCTTATGACATTCTTAACATTTATTCTTTCTTTCTTTCTTCTTTCTCACAACTTGATCGGATTTCGACCAAACTCAGTCACAAGCAGTATTGGGTAGATGGCTACAAAAGTTATGGGGTTTTTCAACGTCGAAGGTCATCCAGGGGTCACAGGGGTCAAAAAAGGTCATTTAACTGAAAAATGCTCCAATTGAGCTGAAATTTTAATACAATGATGCTTATGACTTTCTAAACATGTTAAAAATATTTTGATATCCATTTAAGGTCATTAAGGGGCCATAAAGGGGTCAAAGGTCAAGTTTTTCAAAATGCTCCAATTGAGCTGAAATTTATATGCAATGATCCTTATGATGTTCTGAACATTTTAAAAGATTCATTTAAGGTTATTAGGGGGCATTAAAGGGGTCAAAGGTCAAATTTTCAAAATGCTTCAATTGAGCTGAAATTTAAATGCAATGATCCTTATCTTATCCAGCACAGTATTGCTGCTTCATCAGATCGTCACAATCATCAGCCTAACTTACCTCGTGCCCTTGCAAAGGGCACAGTTGCTCTAGTTCTTTCTTTCTTTCTTTCTTTCTTTCTCACAATTGACTACTAGTGCTACATCCGTGATCGGATGTGAACCAAACGCATAGCCAAGCCGTATTGGGTAAGTGGCTACAAAAGTCTTAAAATGTTTTAATATCGGAGGTCATCCAGGGGGTCACAGGGGTCAAAAATGGTCATTTTTGCCTCATATGTGCCGCACCCCCCATTATAATTAGGGGCAAAACATGGAGTCATCTAGTCTAGTGTTTTGATAAACAAGAGATAACCACAGGCAATGGTTCTGCTGTCTGTGCTTCAAAACGTGTAAAATTTCGTCTGAATTCTTCTATTGCCAGGTGGTGAGTGCCGTGCATTCTCTAAATTCAGTAAATTTCCATCGTCAACCGTGTGGAAAATGTCATACGGCCGGGCGGTTTCACAAGTTGCCGGCTCTATCATACCAGTCGCTGCCTGGCTATTGCAGCTGCAATCCATGCATGAAAACGTGTAAATTTTGGCTATTCCAACTGCAATCCATACACCCTTCATGCAAGACATGACTGGAATCGTCCACACAGGGAGTGAATATTACAAACGGAGTCACCCATTGAGGTAGGTCCATTCGAAATTCACACGCCCTGTGTGGGAGATTAAGATAATGTCTTCCGGAGAGGTTGTATGAATTTCAACTGGAACAGCCCAGTTGGGGTGTATGAAACCCCAAGTGGGCGATTCACACGAAACAAACTGAGGTATGTTCAGATGCCAATTTCGTTACATATCTTGAGTGTAACTTGTGATGTGATGCCTGTATGCTAGATATAAACAGCTACATCATTTCCACTGATGGCTATAGGGTAGGTGTGTGTGTGTGTGTGTGGGGGGGGGTGATATCTTGGCTAAAACTGCATCACGCCTTCCCATGATGCATTTATGAAAATCAATAATCCCACTATATAGTTTCTACAGATGACGCAATAATGGGAATAAAGGGGGTGAGGGGTAAGTAAAATGTTGAAATATGACCGCATTAAACCACAAAGGTCATGTGAGGTCAAAGGTCAGGTCAAATTTAAAGTTGCTCCGATTGGGCTGTAACTCGGGGAAAATGATCCCTGACACTTGGGGAGTATGAAACCGCAAAGGTCATGTGCGGTCAAAGGTCAGGTCAAATTACAAGTTGCTCCGATTGGGCTGTAACTCGGGGAAAATGATCCCTGACACTTAGGGAGTATAAAACCGCAAAGGTCAAGTGAGGTCAAAGGTCAGGTCAAATTTGAAGTTGCTCCAATTAGGCTGTAAGTCGGGGAAAATGATCTGTGACACTTTGGGAGTATAAAACCACAAAGGTCATGTGAGGTCAAAGGTCAGGTCAAATTTAAAGTTGCTCCAATTGGGCTGTAAGTCGGGGGAAATGATCCCTGACACCTGGGGAGTATAAAACCACAAAGGTCAAGTGAGGTCAAAGGTCAGGTCAAATTTGAAGTTGCTCCAATTAGGCTGTAAGTCGGGGAAAATGATCCCTGACACTTTGGGAGTATAAAACCACAAAGGTCATGTGAGGTCAAAGGTCAGGTCAAATTTGAAGTTGCTCCAATGAGGCTGTAACTCGGGGACAATGATCCCTGACACTTAGGGCGTATAAAACCGCAAAGGTCAAGTGAGGTCAAAGGTCAGGTCAAATTTGAAGTTGCTCCAATTAGGCTGTAAGTCGGGGAAAATGATCCCTGACACTTTGGGAGTATAAAACCACAAAGGTCATGTGAGGTCAAAGGTCAGGTCAAATTTAAAGTTCCTCCAATTGGGCTGTAAGTCGGGGGAAATGATCCCTGACACCTGGGGAGTATAAAACCACAAAGGTCAAGTGAGGTCAAAGGTCAGGTCAAATTTGAAGTTGCTCCAATTAGGCTGTACGTCGGGGAAAATGATCCCTGACACTTTGGGAGTATAAAACCACAAAGGTCATGTGAGGTCAAAGGTCAGGTCAAATTTGAAGTTGCTCCAATGAGGCTGTAACTCGGGGAAAATGATCCCTGACACTTAGGGAGTATAAAACCGCAAAGGTCAAGTGAGGTCAAAGGTCAGGTCAAATTTGAAGTTGCTCCAATTAGGCTGTAAGTCGGGGAAAATGATCCCTGACACTTTGGGAGTATAAAACCACAAAGGTCATGTGAGGTCAAAGGTCAGGTCAACTTTAAAGTTGCTCCAATTGGGCTGTAAGTCGGGGGAAATGATCCCTGACACCTGGGGAGTATAAAACCACAAAGGTCAAGTGAGGTCAAAGGTCAGGTCAAATTTGAAGTTGCTCCAATTAGGCTGTAAGTCGGGGAAAATGATCCCTGACACTTGGGGAGTATAAAACCACAAAGGTCATGTGAGGTCAAAGGTCAGGTCAAATTTGAAGTTGCTCCAATGAGGCTATAAGTCGGGGAAAATGATCCCTGACACTTTGGGAGTATAAAACCACAAAGGTCAAGTGAGGTCAAAGGTCAGGTCAATTTTGAAGTTGCTCCAATTAGGCTGTAAGTCGGGGAAAATGATCCCTGACACTTGGGGAGTATGAAACCGCAAAGGTCATGTGAGGTCAAAGGTCAGGTAAAATGTGAAGGTGCTCCGATCAGGCTGTAACTTGGGGACAATGATCCCTGACACCTGGGAAGTATTAAACCGCAAAGGTCATCCGAGGTCAAAGGTCAGGTCAAATTCAAAGTTGCTCTGATTGGGCTGCAACTCGGGGAAAATAATCCCTGACACTTGAGAAGTATGAAACTGGAAAGGTCATCCAAGTTCAAAGGTCAGGTCAAATTTAAAGTTGCTCCGATCAGGCTGCAACTTGCGGCAAATGATCCCTAACACTTGGGGAGTGTAAAACCGAAAAGGTCATCCAAGGTCAAAGGTCAGGTCAAATGTAACATTGCTCCGAATATGAAACCGAAAAGGTCAACCGAAGACAAAGGTCGGGCCAAATTTAACGTTGCACAGTATTGCTGCGTGATGATGTCATCACAGTCATACGCCTAACTTACCTCGTGCCCTTGCAAAGGGCACAGTTGCTCTAGTTATTATTTTGTTTCATGTCTTCTCTAAACGTTGGCGCTAGTAATTATTGCTTTTTTAAGCACCCATAAATATGACAAAAGTGTCAAAATAACCCTCGTCCTACTGAAGGGGTGCAGGTCCCACCCCTAGTGATTATGGCCCAGATCATGAACATTTATAGCTCTTAAGGGTAGACGAGGTATTGTTGGTCGAAGCAACCTAAAATTGATTTTCATTATCTAGATCAATATATTATTGAAAATGGCCTTCATGTTTTGCAAAAGTTAATTCTACAAATCGTATACTTGCTTAATTTATTGTTGTTAATGAGTTATGTATACGTTTTACAATAAAACGTAGCTCAAGAACCGCAGCACCTTTAAAAGTATATCTGTCATATTTGAATTCTTCTACACGCTCGCTATAAATTGAGCAATGCAGTTTTTGCTATAGCTCACTACCATTCGTAATATGCTGTGAACTACCAAATCACAACAGTTTAAAATAATTAATAACCTTAATAAATGCGATTTAGGCTATATTTTTGGGTACGATTCAACAGCAAATCCACGCTGGACAAACACAGAATTTAGAGATATTCTGGCAATTGTTTACGGCGGGGGACTTCTAGATGTAAAACTGTGCCTTTCTATGTTGGGATTGGGAACCACATGCAATGGGACCGTGAGAATGAAGTCAACAATTGTTTTGATATGTCTTGCAAAAGATATTTAAAACGTGCATGGTCTTGCAGTGTAAGCAAATACTACTATTTGTACTTTTTCTATTTTATTTTGTCAAAAAAAAAAATTTAGTTACCCATTTGCATCCATTTTGCAAATTTGCTTGGAACGTCAATTTACATTATTTTCGCGATTTTTGCTACTTTTGACATTACGTCATTTATGACATCACTGCGACAACATACTTGCAATGTTTGTACTTTTTCTGACGTATTTCAATAGAGAGAGGACCAAAAACAGTATATTTTTCAGTCAATAACGAAAAAGAGAATAGCTCCGTAGGAGAAGGGTTAATAGTGGGACCCCTTGTCATGTGTGCTACAAGAACAGTGCCATGTAAACAAGTAATCGATGATTGATTTGTACTGTCGACTCCTATGCGGAGAAACTATTAAGCGGATTAACCAATTAGGCAAGGCGGTCATTGCTGTGAGAGTCGCGTGGCATAAGTAATACGGGCGCACACTACTAAATCATCGTCCCATTGAAATACACGGGAAAATACAAGAAAGTATGTTTGTTTTTCTACCCCATGTAACAACATTTTTAATATTTTGATCAAACCAACGCCTTAAATAAAGATTAAACTTTTATTTAAATTAAATTTTTTGGGACAAGTTAAGGGATCTAGATAGAATGAGCGTTTATGGCGTTTCGACCAGGGTTTCGACAGTATTTTTTGTGGGACATGAGAGCACCTCAGACGTATCGAATTGCATTCTGAATACGAAGCATGTCCTTCTGATATCAAATAATTTTCATTTTTGAAATTCACGATATAATACAAATTTTATGACAAATTATTAAAATTTGATATTTTTCAAATTTTGATATAGGCCTAGGCCTATAACAGTCCTCGAAATTAATTTTATAAATCTAATGATATATTCTTAAAGTGTATGTAGCTGGGAGGAAAAGCCGACGATCAATTGAAAATGTTGACCTTTTATATTGAAGATATGGATTTTTTCCCCCAAAAGACCTTTTTTTGGTGTTTTGGGAAAAATCCATATCTTCAATACGAAAGGTCAAAATTTTTAATTGATCGTCGGCTTTTCATCCCATCTACATACACTAGTATAAATCATCAGATTTATAAAGTTTACTTCAAGTACTGTTAAATATCAAAAATATCAATTTTACTGATTTGCCATAAAATGTGTATTACATTGTGAATTTCAAAAAATCAAAATTATTTGATATCAGAAGGACATTCTTCGTATTCAGAGTGCAATTCGATATGTCTGATATGCTCTAATGTCCCACGATAAATACTGTCCAAACGTTCATACCCCTTCCCTTAAAGGGGCATTTCGTGATCCACAGCCTCATCCCCCACTTTTCTCAAAAAAGTTGAGATTTTTATATCACTGGAAACCTCTGGCTACATAATGTTTATGTACAAAATATTTCTTGCAGATTAATTCGTTTAGCAAAGATATCGTGAAATTCAGTTGAATTTCGTTCTGGTGCACCAGAACGAAATTACAACGTATTGTCTATGTAGCAGTGTAATACACATAATCATGCATAACTCGCAAACGCAATATCGGAATCAACTGCAATTTTGGGAATATGCTTTTTTCGTGGATATGTACTGAAAAATGTCATAAAAAGCGGACCATGCCAGGATCACGAAATACTCCTTTAAGACAAACTTGAGAGATACGAACTCCTGAACAGCGCCATCCCGAATTTCAGCCGGCACTCTCGCCTCCTTACCAGTTCCGGCCATGATATTGTTCTGAGGGCCTATTACCCATGCACATTCGATTCGGAACATTTTCTGAACAGATTTGTAATGTTGAGCTCCTATTCTATCGTTTTTATCAAAACAACCAGAGGATGATTTAAGCACTTCCCACCACGCCACTGTGTTGACTTGCGGTTAGCACAGCTGTGTGAGTGAACATGACACGACTGCTCGCACATTGCATTGACGGCATGGTTAAATTTGAATTTGGACTGATATATTTACAATAAAAACGCATCCACAATGCTGGTCGATTTCACATTTTATGTTACCTACAGAAGGTGTGAATTATCCTTCATGCATACATCACTTTAGATCTGAAATCGACCAACTAATAATGACACACGCACAATTCTTAAACAACATCTTTTGCACAGAATTCAATGGGATTTGAAAAGTAAAGTGGCAGTTGCAACTCTGGCGATAACACGTTTGCAGTGCATGACGGGGCTTCCTTAAATCATCCTCTGCAAAACAACCAAGAGTCACTCAAATTTGGTTCCCTCGGGACGCCGATATATTTCGCATAGGCGCTATTTTTTACCGGAACTATCAAGGGTTACACCAAATGCGGAAGGATTTAGTGTAGTGCACCCATACCATGGAAAGTTGTAGCACAGATGGAACACAATATCTGTGGTTTTAGGGGAGACCGGGGCGTGTCCGCCCTATTTTCTTCAATCTCGCTAGAGAGGGCAATTCTCATGTTAGAAGGCTATAGTTTTTACATTTGTAAGCTGTATACTGTAGCTAAATACTACCACATTTGTAAGGACATTGAGCTTTCAGTAACGGCAGGAGAAGGGAAAATAAAGGGACTTGCCCCGTGCTCCATAACCGTTGTTTTCACACCAAATCTCTACATATATTTAGATGCCTTTATGTCTTGCATTCGGTCACAAACCAATTCGTTTTACTTTGTGCTATCTTTTTAACCCAATATCCAAAAGAGTCGTGCGATATGTCGAACTTTTTATCTGGTCATAAGGAACAAAAAAGTCAGTGGTCGCATACCGTAGAAACCCGTCTATAAGGAATAGAAGCGACTGTGATGATAGCATATTTCACGCTAGCGCCCTCCACAATATTATATCATTATGGAATTTGAGCAAATCATTTACCGACACAAGCAGGTATACAATGTATTATTTTATCTTTATTTCGCATCTCACGAGCATAGCTCACTTGGCAAGGCATAAGACTTTGGTTCTTTAGATCGGAAGATGGTGAGTTCGAGCCTCATCACGGTCACACAAACTTTTATAAACAAAATATTGTTCAAACTTTTCATTTATATTTTCTTGCATTTTCTAAAGACTCCTTTCGTGATCATTTTTTTTTTTCATATTTAGTTTAATTTATTCTATTGTTTTTCTTTTATTGTTTCTTTTCTTTGTCTTTTTTTCTTGTTTAATTTAATTTTATTTTTATTTTTCTTTGATTCATATAATATTGGCAGGATAAGGAGAGGAGGGAACTAAAGACCCATTCAGTGATTTGCTCATCCGGACGATCGTAAAATCATCAAAATTCACCTTTGTCATTGTCATAGATGTGGTAACATAGCCTGCTAGTGGTTCAGCAGAAAACCGTGTGACACATAATATACATTTGGCTACATTTTATTATACGATAAATACGAATTTATTAAACATGGTAACAAATATTCTCTAGCAGATCGGTTATACGATGGAACTGGTAGGCATAGGCCTATTATAAATTCGGGATATTAAATATCTTCCTGACGAGACAGATCTGCGCATGTGGTCAAAGACGATTCCTTACTAGCCACAGACCGTCCGCTGGAATTAGTTGAACATGAACCATTTGCTATGGCTGTTGGTCGGACCTCTCATCTCTCCACATCGATTGTGACCTATAATCCCCGACATTGCCCTTATGATTTTGTTTTTTTTGTTTTTGGTTGATTTGTATGGCGCTTTCAACTACTGAGGTTATTTGCGCCAGTACTCACTCCTTTGTCAAGTTGCACCTGTATAACACCATTCAGTCACAATACGTAGTTTTCTGCTTCACTGCATCCAAGTTATTTCTATCTTCTTTATGCCACGCTCGTTGTATTTCCCCTGCTGTATATGCTCGTACAAAAAATGTAGATTTTTCCTCTGTCTGCGTGGTAAAAACCAAACGGTGTCTCTTCAGAGCCACACCAGGCTGAGTCAGCCGAGGAAGGGCTAAAACGTGGTCAAATTACTTTGCATGATCCTACGCTAGCTTGACTTCCTCGCATCCAAGCCTGTTCCCCAGAGCCCAAGTTAGCGTTATCCATCCGACACCACGTGGAGGTTTGGGTTGAGTTGCCCGCGAGCAATTACTTTGCCAGCTCTACGGACCTTGCCGGACAATTTGCCCTTATGAACTCACATCCTCCTGTTTTATTCAATACGCTGGCGAAGTTACGTAATAATCGGATTAACTACCATAGCAATAGGTGAAAACAATTTTTGAATATACCGCGTTATACACTGATACGTTCAGGCGGTACCTCTTCATTGAACCATATCATGCTGCACCTGTAAGATCTTTGAAAAGACCAGTATTGTATTCAATCTATGATTGCAGACATACACAGTACAGGTGATGAGTGTAACCTGCTTGTAGCGCAGCGCGATATGTTCAAAATTGTTTTCACCTATTGCTATGGTAATTAATCCGATTAATTACGCAACTTCACCAGCGTATAATGGCCGAATAAATTCTGACCATCACTTGGCTTGTTGGATTCGTCTATACTACAATTCGCTGTCGAAGTGACGTAATAATCGCAATAACTACCATCAAGCAGATTGCACTAATCACCCGCGTATGTCACCAAACATAGATTGAATACCACTCTTTTCATAAATACTAATCTTACATGGCGAGTGATTAGCATTTCTTTGACAACTATGGTTTAATACATAGGTGCCACGTGAACGATGAAGTGCAGGGCTATATATTCGAAATTGTATTCATCAATTGCTATGGTAGTTAATCCGATTAATTACGTCACATCGACAGCGAATAGCCTATAGTATGGGTTCAAGTGGAACAAAAAATAGTGTATGTCCATTGCTAGCTATGGTAATTAATCATGTTAGTGTTTACATCACTACTTCGGTGAAGACAAGAGAAGTGTGCCTTCTCTACCAACGCCTGTGATATAACAGGTGCAAGCGAAACAAAATTGAATGACCAGAATAGTTTCCTTTGTCAGATGAATTGATTGAAGTTTTTGAAGACACTCTATTCTTGATGGGACAATAGATTCAAATATGGAATAATTATTATTCCTCATCTATTTTTTTATTGAAAAAACTGCAATTGTGGCAACAGAACAATATTTATTTTGATTTCATTTCAAGTAGAAACAAAATCGTGCTTAAGCCAAAAACGCACCCTACCTACCATTCCTCAAGAATTGGGATGGCAAAAAGGTGCAACATAGGTTTTTATTGCAAAGACGAGGACAGACAAGTAGTTACAACACATCTGTCTAACCGTGGGTTTCGCTATTATTTAGAATAAATGCTTTTACTAGTTTCTATAAAACCACAAAATTACTAAAAAAAACTAAAAAACAAAAAAAAAAACACAAAAAAAACACACCTAAAATTAAAAGTAGAAAGGTAGATTTGAAGAAAGATAAAAAGAACATGTCAAAAAGTTAAAATTAAACGAGAATGAAAAAACGGAACCGGTGCCCGGACCATGCTCTCTTCAGCATGTCTTCAGTTCCAAAGTCTGACGCTCTATCAATTGAGCTATACGATCCTGATATACGAAACAGTCGTTATTATGTCAATACAATTGATTGGTGTTACAACATACTTAGATGGAATGCATAGCCACCCAGTGCCAGTATATATTTGCTCAAACTCCAAATACAACAAGCAACCAATTTTACTGAGGGCGTTTCTTAGGTATATCCTTGTAGACGGGGTTTTACGGTATCAGAATCATTGGTTAATCCCAGCAAACACAAAAACGTTTTAAAAACGATTTAAATAAGTTATATTTTGGCTTTTGGTTTAGGTAAAAACGTTTTAATAACATTAAAATGTCGGGTTATATAAAGGTCATGATAACGTTTTAAAATGTTTTGTATGAAAACACACTACAACAATATTTTTAAATGTTTTCAAAAAATGTTATTATAAACTATTTTTGCAAACATTTTTGCCAAATATTCATTAACATAATAAATCGTTTATAATTTTGGTCAACATCGAATTGGTTTGTGGCTGACTAAGCTTGGGACCAAATGGCATTTGGCCAAGTCAACTGTGGCCGAATTGGTTTGGGTCCGAATCGACCTGCTTCCATGCTGAATAGCAGAGAATGAAAAATTACGTACTTTAGTTTTACAAGGCAAAAAGCAACTTTGACATTGTTGACATAAAGACCAAACTTTTGAGATGGTTCGTATGTTTGAAGGTGCAAAATTAATAAAGGCGCCCGGTATATACCGCCGCGTTCAGCAAGTCATCATCACGACACTCGCACTACCACTATACATGTACGTGCTCTATATTATTATTAGTCCATAGAATTGATGATAGAATTCGCCATCTTTGTCCTGTGGAAATTTTTGAAGAATAACACGTAGGCTTATGTAGGCCGAAAGTGTAATGATAAATGAACCACCACTAAATATTCCTATCAGTGCTGCAGTGCAAAACTTCTCATGCAATTCCATCTTTAACATTACATTCAAATAATATATAATTACATTGTAAATTGGACCTGACACCAATTTTTTCAGGAATATCTTGTTTAGCTTGAAATTGGCATTGAAATTGACAGACTTTCTGCACTTCGCGCGGAAGTTATTCAGAGAAACTTTTTAATCTGGGAGCAATTAACGCCATTTTCAAATGACACAAATATTTGCGCGCTTCGGATGCATTTGTTTCCTTCGTATTTGATTAATTTAACTTGAAGGTGCGATATCACGGAATTTGATCAAGAAACGTACCGGTAATAAGGCTTTATGATGACAGCTAAACACGCTACTTCGCTCCGGGGCCCGTGCGTTCATAAATACCTGTTTACCCCCCACACACACACACACCCACCCCAGTACCGTAATGGCTCTCTGTGGCAATGAGCCTGCGAGTTGATATTTCAAACTTATGAATGTTCGCATTAGTTGTTATCAATTTCGATATTGTTTCACGAAATTGTGAAGCCTACCAAAATTAGTTGTTATCATGCAGGTGTGTTGATAAAAAATTGGACAGGTGTAATTATGCGCAATAAGAGAAATATAAAATGATATATATTTTACAATGTAAAATTGCCCGAATGTACGGAGCCTCATGGGTGACATGTAACAAATATTTTTTGAAAATTATCCCGAGATAATCAGGTTATCTCAGGATAATTATCCGAGATAATCAGGTTATCCGGGATAATCAGGTTATCTCAGGATAATTATCCCGAGAAAATCAGGTTATCCGGGATAATCAGTTTATCCAGGATAATTATCCGAGATAATCATGTTATCCCGGGATAGTCAGATTATCCGGGATAATTATCCGAGATAATCATGTTATCTCAGGATAATCAGGTTATCCAGGATAATTATCCGAGATAATCATGTTATCCCGGGATAACATGATTATCTCGGGATAATTGTACATGCACAATCTCTTTAAGGGGTACTACACCCCTGGCCAATTTTGTGCCTATTTTTGCATTTTTCTCAAAAATTATAGGCATTGGTGACAAGTAAGATATGTATATTATAGGGGCAAGTACTACAACTACTGCACTGAAAATTCAGCAACTCAAGGCAAGTAGTTATTGATTTATGGATCAAATATTGGTTTTCCCTCATTTTTGACTGTAACTCCACAACTGTTGTCTGTGTTGAAATAAAATTTCCAGTGCAGTGGTTGTATTCCTTGCCCCTATAATATACATATCTTACTTGTCACCAAAGCGCTATAATTTTTGAGAAAAATGCAAAAATAGGCACACATTTGGGCAGGGGTGTAGTACCCCCTTAACACAGCAATGTTGCTCACGCAAATAGCGTCAATTTTGTAATAGACGTCCATATCATAGGATGTACGGCGATGGAGTGTACATCTGGGTAGGAGACTGTTTATACGACGGACTGTGCCACTGGCTACGCACAGTCAGGGCGCACACAACCAATTCAGCGTCACATTGAAACACACGGGAAAACACGCCTTTTCTTTGCGCGATTTTAGAC
Organism: Amphiura filiformis; assembly: GCF_039555335.1. Taxonomy (NCBI): domain Eukaryota; kingdom Metazoa; phylum Echinodermata; class Ophiuroidea; order Amphilepidida; family Amphiuridae; genus Amphiura; species Amphiura filiformis. The sequence goes on along the minus strand of NC_092638.1, from coordinate 33,352,175 downwards.
ATTTTCGGCAACAAATTGACTATAAAAGTATTAATTTTAATATATGTTTCAAAGTACGGGTTGTCTTCTGATTAATTTGCGAGATACGGGCGTTTAAACAGCACCATGACCATTTTCGACCCCTTTTATACCCCGAAAACCCGTTTCTGGCCATTTTCTGGCTATCTTCAGTAGATAGCAGATCAATGTAGCTATTTGTAGTAGATCAGTATAACTATCGTCGGTAGGTAGCAGATTAATATAGTTATCTTCAGTAGATAGCATTTGAATATATAGCTATCTTTAGTAGATAGCAGATTAATATATAGTTATAGCATTTTAATATATAGCTATCTTCAGTAGATAGCAGATTAATATAGTTATCTTCAGTAGATAGCATTTGAATATATAGCTATCTTCAGTAGATAGCAGATTAATATAGTTATAGCATTTTAATATATAGCTATCTTCAGTAGATAGCAGATCAATGTAGCAGTATATGACAGATCAATATAACTATCTTCAGTAGATAGCAGATTGACCATTTTTTGCCAGGGGCGATCGCCCCCCCCCCCCCTGCAGCTACTGATGTGAACGCACAGGCCCCTTTGATCAGGGATGACGGTGCAGGACTCCATAAGTGTGTGAGTGTGTGTGTGTATGTAGGGGGGGGGGGGCAGCTGCAGCAGTAGTGGCATAAATTTGTTTGTGACATAGGGGAGGGAGGTTGGTGTAAAATTCTTGAACATTATGTTCAAGAATTTAGCTGCCAATAATCAAATATGAACATTGAAGGACAGGAATGGGCGTGAAGCGCGCACAAATTTGTCATTTTAAAGTGGCATTTTGCTCCCAGATTAAGTTTCTCTTAACAACTTCCACGCGAAGTTAAAAAATGCCAATTTTAAGCTAAAATGATCTACGAGCGTAAGTATGAACCGTTGAATGGACAAATGGGTGTGAAGCGCGCGCAAATTTACAATTCGAATTGTCGACTTTTGCCTCCAGATTGGACTAATGGACAAGAAAAGAGACCTTGCTTGGCCTTTGTTGGTCCATAAAGCAATATCTGATATGCCTTATTATAGAAGGTATCTTTGCTTTACCTTTCCCCCCCCCCCCCTTTGGCTAATTTTCTATTGTTCCTCACAAAGCATTGCACAGTTGACAAACCTTAAACTGTTCGATACCTTTACAAGTAATAGGAACTCAAGATAAAAAAAACACCCAAAAACACATGACACATTGATTGGTAAAGCGGTGATTTGCTCAACTTCAAAGGACATTGTTAGAGGGCGCAAACATGTTTCAACATCGACAGATTCGGAATAGAGAACCTTTTTCATAATTCGGAATAGAGATCACGGTGACTCATTTCGGAATACTGAACCGTTTTTAGTTTTCGGAATGGAGAACCTTTTTTTCATATTCGGAATAGAGAACCTTTTCTTATATTCGGAGTAGAGAACACGGTGACTTGTTTCGGATTAAAGAACCTTTATTCGTTTTCGGAATAGAGAACCCATATTTGAATATTCGGAATAGAGAACCTTCTTTTATATTCGGAATAGAGAACCTTTCTATTTTCGGAATAGAGAACCTGTTTGTGTTTTGGGGATTTTCGGAATAGCGAACCTTCGTAGTAGAGAACCCTTATTTCGGAATAGCGAACCTTTAATTACATTCGGAATAGCGAATGGTAAAATTACACGTTCGGAAAAGCGGACCTTCGGAATAGCGAACCTTCGGAATGGCGGACCTTCGGAGTAGCGAGAGGACCCCCGCCCGAATTTCGTTGCTATATTGAAGTTCTGGCAACACTGTATCATGCCGGTATTCCTATTAAACCCAGGGATATCGATCCACAATAGCTCACAATGCTAGTATTAGTAGCCTTATATTTCACGCGTTGATTTTGAAAAAATTTCAGCCGGTGAAAAAATGGTGAAATCAAAACGTAAATTCTGACAAAACTATGATATATCGCTCACGGTGATGTGCGTTAGAAAGCTGGGAAAAATCCTTCATTAGCGAACTATATTACTTTGGAAAGCTAAAAGGTTGATCCAAGAAAAGGCTCGCGGGCAGAGTTTAAGCCTATCAAAATCGAAAATCTTACACGAAATGACTGAATTTCACGCCTAAGTTTAACACTAGGATTTGAAAAAAAAAAAAAAGTATCAAGCACTACAATTTGACCTGACATTTACTGAAAAAATGAAAATGATTGCATTTCATTTGGCCGAGAAAATTAATTTTACATTGAAAAGGTGTAACTCAAAATTTAGCTCGTTTCAACACCAAATTCGATCGTTTGTATTGCCACATTAAATGACTGAGTGAGCCTTGCATAACAAAAGAATCGGTTGTCCAGGTTGCTAACTGTGTGAGTGTTCTGAAACGTTTTTTAATGTTTACTTAGGCTAAATTTAGCCAAACACAGGGGCTTGCAGCTAAGAAGAGAACACCCTAGACAATCCACAATTGACTATCGCAGTTAGGATCAGCTCCCCGGGTTTCGTACGGGTCACAACGAGAAAATTATCAGTAAAAAAGCTAAAATAGTGATAAAAAGTTCAGTTTCTTCATCTCAACCCAGGGGGGGGGGGCCTCTCCCTAAGAAATGGTATACGGGGATGCTCAAAGGTTTTGAGGTGCATTTTCATCGTTTTTGGTATACCAATGGGGTGGTTTTGAAGTTGTTTCGGGTATATTAATGACCCCTTATTTCTATGATGGTATTGAGATGGGCTGTTGTAAGTTTTTGGTTTTCTTGATGATATAATGATGGGTCACCATTACAGTAAAAATGGTATAGAGATGGGTTGGTTTACTGATAGAAGCGAGGTATAGTGATCGGGTGTTTTTTTGCACTATGCAGGTATAGAGATGGTCAACATTCAGAAGTCTACTTTTAGCACCCCCGTACAAATATTTTCCAAGAGGCCCCCCCGGGATCTCAACACAAATCATTAAGTTACAAAAACTATTTCCTGAGTGTAACTAGGCCAGAATTTACGGTGTTTCGAAGTGTTTACAGTAAACGTGTTCAAGCAAATGTTCATCCGCTCATTGTGTGATTTGTTTGATAAATTCAATAAAAGCATCAAACCACACGGACAAGGGCTCTGGCGAAGTTAAGTTTAAACATGTTGTTGTCTGAGGAAGTCAACAATTTGCATGTTTTCCGTGTTACCAAAAGCACGTCTGAAAGTCTGAAAACTGAGATTTTAAATTCCAGCATTTTTAAATGCTGGAATTTAAAATATCAGTTTTCAGACTTAAAAGTAACAACTAAAATCTCAGCTTTCAGACTTAAAAGTAAGATGAGTAAATGGGAGCGTTCACTCAAACAGGAGGAATTAATGAACATGTAGACTCATTGAAAGGGTAAATTTTATTTTTCTAGACCTGTCCCTTCTTGCATTTCCTTCTTAGCTTCATTCTTTCTTTCAGTTTCTTCTACATGGGCCTACCCCCCTTAAAAAATTGCTGCTTAGCTTGTAATTTTCGGTTTCCATGTTATTTATTTATTTATTTAACCCCGTTCCCATTATTTTTTAAATCTGCCCGTTCTTATATTTCCCTTTTATATTTTTTTATATTTGCATTTGCTTCTTTTCATTTTCTACATATTTTCCTCATTTTTTATATTTTCTGCTTAAACTTTTGATTTCCCGTTTGCATGTTATTTATTTAATTCTTTTCTTATTATTTTAGCTTCCTTTTTTCACATATACGAGACTAATAGATATTGGGCGTAACCTCCAATTTTATCATTATGTTTTGGATTCAATATTTTCACACACTTGGATTCATCAAAACATAATAATTGGAAAATGTGACCACTACTTAAGGGCTGGGGTATGAACGTTTGGACAGTATTTATTTTGGGACATTAGAGTACATCAGACATATCGAATTGCATTCTGAATACGAAGAATGTCATTCTGATATCAAATAATTTTGATTTTTGAAATTCGCAATTTAATACACATTTTATGGCAAATCATTAAAATTGATATTTTGATATTTAACAGTACTTGAAGTAAACTTTATAAATCTGATGATTTATACTTAAAGTGTATGTAGGTGGGATGAAAAGCCGACGATCAATTGAAAATTTTGACCTTTCGTATTGAAGATATGGATTTTTTCCCAAAACACCAAAAAAAAATTAGGTCTTTTGGGAAAAAAATCCATATCTTCAATATGAAAGGTCAAAATTTTCAATTGACCGTCGGCTTTTTCCTCCCTGCTACATACACGTTAAGAATATATCATTAGATTTATATAATTTACTTCGAGGACTGTTATATATCAAAAATTTGAAAAATATCAAATTTTATAATTTGTCATAAAATTTGTATTATATTGTGATTTAAAAAAATGAAAATTATTTGATATCAGAAAGACATGCTTCGTATTCAGAATGCAATTTGATAGGTCTGAGGTGCTCTCATGTCCCACAAAAAATACTATCGAAACGCAATAAACGCTCATTTTGGATCCCTTAATATACTACAGTAGAAAATCACACCACTCTCAAAAAAGGATTTAGTTCGGCAGAGGCGCCGTCGTGGCTCGAACCCACGCTGCACTGCGCCGCTATTATGTAGGCCTATAGAGTATCGACAAATCACCAGCGCCTTAGACCGCTCGGCCACAAGGACTTGTTGGTGTCATCGTGAAAATTTAAAGATATAATCGCAACTTCATTACTTCAACATACCACGTGACAAGCAAAGACAGAAAACGTACCATATTTTGGAATTTTATTTGTTTAAAAACATTAATGTGTATTAATAGTGCTCAATTGTTGATAACTGCGTGTTTTACATACAGAAATCCAACAATAAATGGGCAGCGACACATGCACAATACATTATCGATTTGAACTCGCTGGGCCGCTCCGGCTACGTGACGTGCTATACTCCTATATTATACCGGGTATATACATGTGGTTCATGGAACCTGCCATTTTTCGTGTATACACGGTCTGGATTTTTGCAATTTATAGGATAATTCCACGCTAGGTCCCAAAAGTTTTTTCCAGATATTGGAGATTAGATTCCCATAAAGACGAAACAGTAATCTTTAGTCGGGACCTACGTAAAATTTACATAAGATTTTTACCATCAATTGAGTGTTAATTTTGACTAAATTCAGAAAATATTTTGGCGTATATAAAATTGAAATAAAATTCTCTGCCTCCTAAACCACATAAATTTTAGCACGATTGGGTATCACGAATCGTTATATGTGATGTGCAGTTAATATTCATATATTCTTTTATACATAGGATGCTTCAGTTTTAACACACAGAATATTTCATTGAAAACCCTCCCACTCGGCGATTTCAAAAAGGTAACCACGCTTCCTTAGAATGTGCAATACATTTTAGCAGCATTCTAGAAACTCTGGCGTACGGCGAGTACTGCTGTATAGTGCAATCGAACATCAAACTATAAATATTAGATCAATGAAAAGGTACTCTACTGAATGTTGATTGGATGAACGTTTTAGATAAATGAGTCGATGTAGAAAAAGCATGGGAAATGTTCAAAGGTTTCTTGTTGTCGGTCATCAATGACATTGCTTCACAGAAGCAAATCAGAGTGAAATAAAGAACTGAACCATATTTTAGTGCAGAGATAAAGGAATTAATTCATAACAGCACCGCACAATTTCAACAAAACGAAAAACATAAGTATTTTTTCTGAAATCAAGACAAGATAGAAGAAAATATAAACAACCCAAAAAATCTTGGGAGTATTTTGAAAGGCATGAGGGCTAGTGATAAAGGTTCAAGAAATCAGGCAGTATAGAGGTAGAGACGTCTGCTTTGACAAAGCAACTGTGAGCCTAGAAATGTAATGACTTCTTTGTTACAGTGGCCTCCACTCTTGTAAACTCCCTACTGGATCTGGCAGATACGGCATGGATACTGTTTTTGAATTTTACAAAGTCAAACGAAATAATTTCGATATTTCCCAAGTAAATGAGGATATTGTTTTAAAATAACCGATGAAAATAAATATTAGCAAATCAACTGATCTTGACAATCTACCAGCAAAATGGGCTGCTGGTTAGTGGATTTTCGTGGTTAATCTTTCTTGAGCGATCAGAGTCTGAGTATAGTTGGTAACTAAGAAAAAAACAGGTCATACTGGACGGACTAGTGATATGTGAGCCTCTTTAACATTATTAATAGGGATGTCACAGTGGCTGCTCAATTATTCTGCCACACTGTGCATGCAAGCATAACAGTAAATTGAAAAGCGCGCGCATCAAAGTTGTTCAATTTTGGCACACATCCATGTCAAAAAATGTATTTCCTCATGTGGATTTTTAATATATGGTGTGTGAAACCTTTCTTTGACTACCATCGGGTCTTTTAAAGATAAAATTTGCTTCGTTTAAGAGCTACTACCTGTTTTTATGGATTGTTGAAGATCCCTCATAAATCAATAAATATAGACCTTTTGAATTACAAAAACCTACCACCATTTAGCTGAAATACTAATCGTTCTTATCATGTAAATTATTTCCGTCGACAACGAATGGCACACTTGAGGAAAACGAGTTACGAACCACAATAGCTCTAAGCCATTGTTTGTATCCAAAACCACACCATTTTTGAATACACGGTATAGTGGAATGGCGGTTCCTTTTACCATTTGTCCTCCCATGTTAATCCAGATAACAAAATGTTAATTTAAAGTCTCATTGCAAATGAACTTTTATATTTACTTTTCGGATTTGGCTTTGAGCAATGGTGACACATACCATGTTTGCAGAAAAAAATGAAAATTCTATTCCAGACACCGTCAAAATGTCAAACTTTGCATTTTTTGTATTATATTAAAGTAATTAACTGCAGTTTCTTTATTCAACATCATAAAAGGTTCATACTTGACAAATCTATGATGAATGAAAAGACTTTTATTAAATATTGAAAAAACCCAAAATTACTCATGCCTAATTTACATAATAACATCATGAATACATAATTAGCTGTAATTAGCTAATTTGCATAATTAATTACTTTTTATGTATTTTTTGTTATCAAAAACCGCACCTGATATCATGTATGGTTGTCTATTGCCATCAATTTTGCATATTAATTAGCTGAACTTTCAGCTTTAATTTGTCTGCAGATTGGTCGAAATTGCTAAAATAGTATATTTGGTTAATTTATTATAATTATTTAATGATAGATATTTAAATTTTGTTTTCTTTGACGAAGTCAGAAAAGATAGGCATTTAACCTGTGATACTTAAATTAACGCTGCTTTTTCAAGCAAGCGTCCAAATAAACCTTCAAAATCTCGAAATGTGCCAATTTTGTGATTATAGCAATTTGTGGCAGATTTGCATTCCATTTAATGAGCATCCTAAAATTGACACTACATCACTATGCATTGACCGATTTCAATTCGGTTTTTTGATTTTTGATGCTTTAGTAAAGCTTATTCATGTAGAAACATTAAATAACGTGTTTTTGCTGCGCTTATTTTTGAGGTGATATGCCTATTATCTGAGCTCATCACAAACCCCAAGACTGATCTATCTGGACTTGTAAATCAATACAATGAGATTTTATGTACCATATTGGAAAAACATGCACCTCTGAAATCAAGAACTGTCACGTTAAGGCCTGATACGCAGCTTTACCTTTCTTTTGATGTAAACAAACCCAAAGATGAAGACTTAGCTCGTCAGCGTATTGAAAACTGTATTTCTGATATATGATCATGGATGACAAAAATAAACTAAAACTTAATGATGACAAAACTGAATTGCTCATAGTATCTTCCACAAACTCTCAAAGTAAGATTCATCGTAACAGTATTCAAATCGGATCCTCAACTTTATCTTCTTCAACCAGTGTGCGAAATTTAGGCGTGTGTTTCGATTCTACACTGTCAATGGATAATCATATTACAAAAGTGTGTCAATCTGCTTATTTTCAAATACGGAACCTACGTAGTATTAGGAAACTTCTGTCAAAGGATACTGCCGAAATACCACCTTCATTACCTCGCGCGTAGACAATGGAAATGTTCTACTGAATGGAATTAATGAACAACAGCTTAGGAAACTTCAACTTGTACAGAACTCTGCCGCACGCGTTTTGACAAACACTCGCAAATAATTATGATCATATCACACCCATTCTTATGAATCTGCACTGGCTTCCCGTACGTGAAAGAATTGTATTTAAAACTCTTCTTCTCACATGGAAAGGATTAAACAACATTGCACCTTCTTACATCACGGACTTTCTTGTTCCATACACACCCGCACGCACTCTTAGATCGTCAGACAAATGTCTATTAAAAATTCCACGATCTAATTATTATCTGGGAGACCGTGATTTTTCTACTGTTGCACCAAAACATTGGAACTCGCTTCCCTAAAATCGCTTCCCTATAATCTGAGACAATCAATTTCTGTTGATCAGTTCAAATCTGGACTCAAGACTTTCTTATTCAATGCTGCGTATAATGTCAGTGTTTGATTTATCATGCTTTATACTGCTCTGTATTTTTGTTTTACATGTATTATTAAGGATTCTTTGGTTTCATGTTGATTGTATTTTGTATGAAATTGTATTGAGCTAATAATTTGGATAGCTGGTTTAATCAGCTATACTTTTTTGTTAACTCTGTTTTCATGTTTACTTGTGTATTCATGTGTATCTTGTTTTTTGTGCCTTGGATTAGATTTAATTTTCTAGATAAATGGCGCATTATAAATGCTTAGTTGTTATTATTATTATTATTATTATTATTATTATTATTATTATTATTATTATTATTATTATTATTATTATTTATTATTATTAACTTGTAAATAAAATCTGGTGTAATTCCCAATTACAGGAAAGATGCTAGAGTCTCGGGGGGGAGGGACATTCAATTTTTTTTGGTAGGGGTGTGCCACCGCCAGTTTCGAACTCGGGGTCTAAGGAACTGGCTAAAAAGGGGGTTTGGGAACTAATTAACCAGCCAAAAAGGTGGGTCTTGGGAACTGATCAGCCGCCAAAAAAATTGGATTTGTTTACATGAAATTTTATAAATGAAATATCCTCATTTACTTGGGAAATATCGAAATTATTTCGTTTGACTTTGTACAATGTTGTAAAATTAAAAAACAGAACCCATTTCTTTAAAAAAAATTTTTTTAAACCTTTATCACTACAGGCCTTGCCGTCTAGATTTTAAAGGCAAGTGGTCAATCACTCGCTAGCATGATGCTAGGCGAGTGGTCGAATCACTCTCTACATTTTAATCGAATCACTCGCTAGGTCTGATATACTAATATGAAACAATATTACACACTGTTCACAAAGCTTCACAACCTTTCTTTCGTATCCAGGTAGATCGGATACAGGATACGCTGAAGTGCTGAAACGTGCATGTAAATTGATATTGGATGGGCGATTTGCAGCGAGTGATATTTAGTGTCTTTGGCGAGTTGAAAATCGCTCGCTAGAAATTGAGTTTGGGCGAGCGGTGGCGAGCGAGAGCGATCGCTCGCCTCAAACGGCAAGGCCTGTCACTAGCCCTCATGCCTTTCAAAATACACCCAAGATTTTTTGGGTTGTTTATATTTTCTTCTATCTTGATTTCATGTTTTTAGTTTTGTTGAAATTGTGCGGTGCAGTGCTGTGTCTCGGTCATGAATTAATTCCTTTATCTCTGCACTAAAATATGGCTCAGTTCTTTATTTCACTCTGATTTGCTTCTGTGAAGCAATGTCATTGATGACCGACAACAAGAAACCTTTGAACATTTCCCATGCTTTTTCTACATCGACTCTTTTAAAACTCCAGTGACCGCTCTGCCCAGAGAGAAGGGACTGCTCTATTTGGAATATGACCTTGTGACCCACCATATCTTAACACATATAGGCTCAACCTCTTTCATCTCCAATCTGCGATGAATGTTATATGAAGTAAATATCAATGTGGGTGGTAAATCTTAATCAAAACAATTAGGCAAGCATACAAGTTTATCATTCTTATGAATAATGCATTATGCAGATGCATTAACCCAACCCATGTGGTCCAGCTGTGTCTGGTAACACCCAAGGCTGCACTATATCCGGTATCAGAGAGCATAGTTCATTGTATATTCCAAATAGAGTAGACCATTTTTTCATGGATAGCTGTTGGATCAGAACAGGATTGGTGAATGGTGGCATTTCCATAGTTAGAGGTATTAGAGAGATGGTAAATTAAAATGGTCTACTAAAATAGACCAAGGTGTTGACTTCATGGTGTACCTATCACCTGGTGCGGTAGTGGTATTTTTTCTACCACGATGTGTATACCGAGAGTTCAGTCAGAAAATGGACAATATTCTAACAGTGTAGCACAGCAGCGATTTCATTTCAACAAAACCCAAACAAAGCCTAAATGCAGATTACTTTCATTGTGTTGATGGCGTGCAGAAATGCCTTCACTAAAAAGGTGCATGTTTCTGCCAAATGACAATCTTCCTTTATTTTAAGATGAGCAATATCTAATTTGACAATGTTCTTTAGAGCAATAAGGTCAACCATAAAAATAAAATAAGCAAAAAATAAAAAGTAGGCCAATAAGAAAAAATATGAAAACAAAGATATGCTCTTTCGTTGAACGATATTGTGATGGTTAGTCACTCTTAATCTTGACTCCCCTGTCACCAAGCGTTCATAAGTTATAAGTTGCGTTTAATATATACATGATATACGGAGTTGAATCAGACTATTACAGGAAGGATTTACTAAACCGTCGTAAAATTTTAGAGCAATTTTGTATTGTCATGTCCCACTTCCAGAGTTCATACAGCAAAAGTCCAATAGAAATAGTGTACAAACATAACATTTGACTCATGATTCTAAGGTTATAGTTATATTTCTATAATGAATCATTTTCCTATTTGTTTTGCCGAGAGGAGTAATTTAAGACAAATTTCGATTGAATCGGTGCATTTTGAAAATTTGGCTTCTGTGCATGATATATTTGACATATATCTCCTGAACTAAGCACCCTAGTGTAATGTAACTGTAGAGTTCCTGAGAAACTATATAGTGTTCTTAAATCTTTTGACTCTCGACTTGCTCGGTTAGAACGCTTGTTACTCAAATCCTGTCCAATCAGCAAGATTTTCTATCTGGTTCAATGTCTTCATTACGGTAGCTACGAGACTCTGTAGGACCGATAAAATCACACTTGTAGACATATTTACAGTAAACAATCTTACACTTTAATGCAATACCATACTTCTTCATTCATCTGTCTCTTGAAATCTTGACCTGGAGGGGGTGAAGTATTGATTGATTTAAGCTTACAGGACCTTTGGAAAGGTATTATACATTTTTGACCATCTTTACATGCAAGTTTCCATGTTGAGAGCGAAGCGCCCCATAATGCATTGCATCAATCAAAACATCACCTCCTGGCTAAAGCGGCAAATGCAAAAATAAAAAAGATTTTGGACATTACAATAACAATTTCTTTTTTTTATTCATAGCAATGAGAGAAACAATTTGAGGTATATTACAACACTTAGCGGTTATCCGTATTTGGCGGTTCTCGGCTGTGCGCGATTACCTGGCTGATGGTGACTGAACCAACCAAGTTTCATGCCCATCTGACAGTTTTTTACTAATTTGACCTCAGATGACACCTGGTGACCCCTAAATGACCTGCCCAAAATTTGGCTCTAAATGGTGACTGTACCCACCAAGTTTCATGCCCATACAGCAGTATTTACTAATTTGACCTCAGCTGACCCCTAGATGACCTCGAAATGACCTTCCAAAATTCGACTCTAAATGTTGACTGTACTCACCAAGTTTCATGCCCATACGACATTTTTTAGTAATTTGACCTCGGATAACCCCTGGGTGATCCCACATGACCCCAAAATGACCTGCAAAAAATGTGACTCTAAATGTTAATTGCACCCAACAAGTTTCATTCCATACAACAGTTTTAAGTTATTTGACCTCAGGCGACCCCTGGGTGACCCTGCATGACTCCAAAATGACCTTCCAAAATTTGACTCTAAATGTTGATTGTACCCACCAAGTTTCATGCCCATACGACAGTTTTAAGTTATTTGACCACCGATGACCCCGGATGACCTTCCCTAATTTGGCCTTTAATAAATGTTGAATGTACCCACCAAGTGCCATGCCCATACGACAGTTGTTTCTAATTTGACCTCAGATGACCCCTAGATGACCTTGGATGACCTTGACCCACTAACCAATACAAACTTGTTCTGTATGGGGTCAAGATGCACCCACCCACCCACCAAGTTTGAGGAATGTGCGACCCCTAGTCTCCGAGAAAATAAGAGGACAGACAGACACACACGCAGACGATGCGTATTATTTCTGTATATAGAGGTTAGAACAAAAATATTAAATTTTGACCCTATTATGACCTTCGACCCCTCGTGGGAAGCATAGGGGTCAAAGAAAAAATGAAACCAATTCTAGCTTTATCTTTTGAGGTGCTAGGATGGCAAAAAACATTGGTTCCACTAATGTAGGATATACACTCCTCAAAATAATTAAAGGATCAGTTGCATGGAATCAGCATTTTTGAAAACATTGGATATGATGATAATATTATTCATAATTGTGCTTGATCTTTCATTACATCACTTGTTCACTAAGCTGCAGACAAAATTCACTCATTACAAATATCCGCCATCACCCACATCGTGAGGGGAAGGAGGAAAATGGAGGCCAAAGTTTCGATTTTGAATCCATTTTTCAAACGTCACCACGGTCAAGGTCAAGTCACATATTGGGGTGTGTTTGTGTATGTGACGTGTGTATGGGTCTATACGTCACATTAGTGGGTATAAGATGCCCTTAATTTATCGCCGGGGTGGAGAAAGTCATTAATGTAACCGTACAAAAGATGACCACCCGGCCCCTCCTCGTTTCTCTGAGGGTAGGGGTCGCAATCGTGATCATTAAATGGTACAGAACGACAGAACATTATAGAGTATTCATTTATGCATTAGGGGGCTCAATTATGACCCCTACCTTCGCCTCAGGTATGTGAGGAGGGGCCGGGAAATCATCTTTTTTGCGGTTACATTAATGACTTTCCTCACCCCCGGGGATACATTGAGGGCATCTTATGACAAAAATGACGAATTTATTGAAATGAACAAAATACCAGAATGCAATTATTTAACACCGGAAGAATTCAGCCAAAAATATATTGATACCAATAGTGAACTCTCCATACTGAATGTTAACATTAGAAGTATCAAGAAAAATTTTGAAAAATTGAAAGAAAACATTAAGACCTTAAATCACGAATTTAACATCATTGGCCTATCTGAAACCCACTTAAAAGAATCGCCATCCGAATACTTCAACTTAAATGGTTATAATATGGAATATACAAACAGAACAGAAAGAGAAAAAGGGGTGTTTGTTTATATATTTCCACTTCAATCAAATATAAACTGAGATCTGATCTTTGTATTTCAAACTCTAATTTTGAATCTTGTTTTGTAGAAATAGAAAGAGAAAATACACGAAATATGTTAGTAGGTGCTATTTATCGTGCACATACGAAAATTGAGCATTTCATCAAAGATATTGGTCCTATTTTGGATCAAATAACTAAAGAAAATAAGGAATGCTATCTAATGGGGATTTTAATATAGACTTGTTAAAGGATGACTGTCACAAACAAACTCATGAGTATCTTAATCTTGTTTATTCATATTCGTTCATGCCAACAATTTACAAACCAACTAGAATAACTGAACATAGTGCAACCATTATTGATAATATACTTACAAATAATCACAACGCTGTAAACTCAGAAATAATAGTTACTGATGTCAGTGATCATCTATTAACTATAGTACTCAAAAATCGGGCAGTAAGAAAAACATCGCCTGATGAAAGAAATTATTTTATAAGAGGAATCATAATACTTGTAATATAAATAATTTGAAGCAAAAACTTTCCAATGTGAATTGGCATGCTGAACTGGATAATGAAGATGTAAATGATAGTTACAATAAGTTTATACGTATTTTCAATAATGTATATAATGAATGTGTGCCTTTGACAAAACACAAGAGTAATAATAAAAAAGAACCAAAATTTCCTTGGATAAGTAGAGGTCTTCTCAAAAGTATAAAAACTAAGAATAAGATGTATAAGAGGTATATACAAAAGCCATGTGATGAAACGCTTGAGTCATTCAAAACATATAGAAATAAGTTAAACACGTTAATACGAAAATCAAAAAGAGAGTATTATAAAAAGAAATTTGAATCTGTTAAACACAATCTACAAAAACATGGAAAACAATAAATAGTATTATTGGACGTAACAACAAAAGAAATATGCAAGCTAAATTCAAAAATGATGAAGGCGAAACGGTGTCAGATCCCCAGAAAATTTCAAATGAATTTAATAAATATTTTGTTAACATCGGACCTAAATTAGCTTCCAAGATTACAACAAATGGCAAGAAGTACTATGATTATTTAAAGAGCCCATTAAGCAGTAGCATGTACATGAAACCAATTGTTGATGAAGACGTTATAAAAATAATACATAAATTTAATCAAAACAAGAGTGCTGGTCACGATACTATTGGTAATTACGTGGTAAAAAGGATTGCAAAGGAAATATCGATTCCATTAACTATTATATTCAACCTGTCTATTACTGCTGGTGTAGTACCAAATGAGTTAAAGATCGCAAAGGTAATTCCCATTTATAAGAAAGAAAATCCAGAAGTTTTCTCAAACTATCGTCCAGTTTCTGTTCTGCCATGCTTTTCAAAAAATACTTGAAAGGCTTGTGTTCAACAGATGCATACATTACATTGATAAATATGAAATTCTAAATGATAAGCAATTTGGCTTTAGATCTAAACATTCTACCTATATGGCTATCTTGGAATTTATTGACAAAATTAGTAATGCTGTCGAAAACAATGAGACAACTGTTGGGATTTTCTTAGATTTGTCAAAAGCCTTTGACACTATCGACCATAGTATTTTATTACATAAACTGGAACATTATGGTTTTAGAGGAAACGTTTTAAAATGGTTTAAAGATTACTTACATAATAGAAAACAGTATGTGTATTACAATTCTTGTAAATCTGAACATAAAGATATAATATGTGGAGTACCTCAAGGCTCCATCCTAGGCCCATTATTGTTCATTTTGTATGTTAATGATATCATAAATACTTCCACCATTCTAAAATTTGTCTTGTTTGCCGATGATACTACTATAACTTATTCACATAAGGACATTGTGTCCAAATACGATCTTATCAACAATGAATTAAAAGAAGTAAATAATTGGTTTAAGGCTAATAAGCTATCAGTGAATGCAAGCAAGACTAATTATATGGTGCTTGGTACACATCACAAAACATCACACGTATTGTACAATGTTACTAAAAATATTATATTAGATAATGTAATCCTGGAAAGGTTGAATAAGACCAAATTTCTTGGAGTGACAATTGATGAGAATTTAACTTGGAAATTTCATATAACCAACATCTCAAAGAATATATCTAGAGGTGTTGGTGTAATAAACCAACTGAAACATTTTGTCCCCGAGCGAATAATGTATTCACTATATTGTACTTTAATACTTCCTTACATAAACTATGGTATCTTAGCATGGGGAAATACTTGTCAAAAATATTTGGAAAAGATTTTCAAACTTCAAAAAGCCCTTAGAATGATATCGAATAGTCACTTTTTAAGTCACTCAGCCCCTATTTTCAAGAATTACAATTTGCTTAATGTTTATGATAGTTATGATCTCGAACTAAGCACTTTTATGTACAAGTATAATACCAATCAGTTACCAAAGGCCTTCAATAGTTATTTTGTTGAGCAGAGGAATCACCTCAGGTATCACACAAGAAACGCTGAAGATTACAAGATCTGTCTTACAAAAACAGAGTTTGCTAACAAAACAATAAGAACCGCCGGGCCAAGAAAATGGCATTCGATTGACAGATGCGCCAAAACGGCTACATCAGTAAAACTCTTTAGATCCCAAATTAAAACAAACCTTTTAGAAATGTACACTTAATACCTCTTAGTTTGGATTTACTTATTTTTATTTTTCTCCCTTTTAAAACAAAAAATCGATTAAAATTAACTGATCTCTTAGCATTTATACTATATTCACAAAATGTCAGCTTTCTTGTGCGATATACGTACGTGAGCAAATGTTATGAAATCCTAATTTATATTCTGCATGTTCTTTATTCATCATTTTTTTCCTGCTTAGTTCGTTCTACATGAATGTATGAAAGAGGGTGGGGGTGTTTGTATGTATGTAATTGTATTTTATTAGACAAATTAAGAAACTTAGGCTAAGGTTAAGGGGTGCTTGTTCAGGCCTTTTTGGCCTTCTGAGCATCTCCTCATTCAAATGTGTTGTTTTGCTGTTATTGTATTGTTGTATTTTGAATGAAATAAAGATTGATTGATTTGATTGATTTATACCGACTAATGTGACGTATAGACCCAAACACACATCACATACACAAACCCATCTCAATATGTGACTTGACCTTGACCGTGTTGACGTTTGAAAAATGGCTTCAAAATCGAAATTTTAGCCTCCATTTTCTCCCTCTTCTCAAGATGTGGGTGATGGCGGATATTTGTAATGAGTGAATTTTGTTTACAACTTAGGGAACAAGTTATGTAATGAAAGATCAAGCACAATAAATAACATTATCATCATATCCAATGTTTTCAAAAATGCTGATTCCATTCAACTGATCCTTTAATACTTTTGAGGAGTGACTCAAAAATTACCCAGTAGCGCCGTGCACAAAGAACCCTCAGAAAATGTGACTTATTGTAATAGGTTCGCAAGAGGATCGGCTATTTGATTTTTTTAGGGAAAATGAACGATAAAGTTAAAATTGTATTTTGTTTAAAAATATAATAATATTATGCAGATGGATTCAAACAAGGTTAATGATTTTGCATCAGTTATCTTTCATGTCTTTTGGGTATTGTAATTTTGCATGGACCTCAGAATATCTTTCGGGGCTGCGCTCCTCAGGATATTCCAAGCCCCTCAAAACGACTGCTTGCGCAGTCATACTACTCTCACAAAACGGCATCTTTACATTCAACATGCTCAAAACGAAAGTGATATTACCAGAAGAAGACGCAAAAACTTAATTACAAGTCGATAGATGGGCAATTTTGTTCTGCATATTATACCATATTTGGTACGATGCTGATGCAGCTTTATTCATCCAAGTAATACCAATTTGAATGGCAAAAAGTCATTTAAAAAGGCACATATTTTCCGCAGTCAGTATCATAATGATTCCCGTCGCCTTTTGTAACGGACTCATCACTGCGTGATAGATTACGCTTACTGCGGTATGTTCAATAGGGTGGAGTGAAAAACAAAAAAATGAGATAATTTTTGGATAGTTATAAAAACTTGCTTATTATATGAAATAAGTAACCTGGCAAAAATTGGAAAATTTAAAGCATATCTTGAGGTTCCACAAAGCACCTGAAAAATGTTGAAAAATTACCCACGCATCCCAGCACGAAAGCGCATGTTGAGATGCCCCCTAGAACTATGAAATTTGGTATATATGGCTACCTTGTACTGCCCAATCCATTACTGTAATCACATGCAGTGTAGCATGTACCAATTGTAAATGATAAGTGTACAAAAATGGATGAAAACCCTGCCTGGAACATTATGTGGGTGGTTCGTGGCACAAAAGCGCATGATGTTGAGATGCTATTATTTTCAAAAGTACAGACCCTAGAACTTTGAAATTTAGTATATATGGCCACCTGGCACTGCTAATTCTAAAGTTGCAATCACAGACAGTTTACCATGTACAAATTATAAGGGAATAGTGTCCGAATGGATAAAAACGCAGTAACACTGCCTGGACCATTGTTGGAAAGGGGGATATGGGTACCGCAAATGATATAGGCCTATACTTTTTGATTTGTTATTGCAGATGAAATTGAGCAATCATATATTTCTGTTGTTGTATCTAGTGCAAATAAACTAATAATGATGGAAACAGACATGCTATGTTACATGTGTCTGCTTTAGTGTGCATTAAGTTGAGGAGTCAGGAATTATAAGCGCTAGCGCCCTAAAAGCAACACATTTTGATGCATAGTACAATTTTTTCAAAATTTGTTATACTTTTCAAATTTTTTCCGCCCTTTTTTCTTTACTAATTCTTTTTGCCTTCCCTTGGTTTGCCGCCCATTCTTCTTCCGCCGCCCCTTCGTTTTGGCCGCCCCTGCTTTTGCCTCGGGGGCTGGCGCCCCCAAAGCTCCCCCAAATACGCGCATGTGAATGATCTCACTGTGTTGGTATTTGGCCACTTTCTTGTTTCAATGATGCGTCGCATAGCTAACTTGCGTAAAACTAGTAAGTTTTCAGGATCATAGTGGCTAAAGAAAGCGTTGCGTTGAATTACAGGATTCACAACTTTCTTCAGCTCTTCTGTGAGGTAGCGTGAATTCTGAATTACACTGTAGACATGACGAAAGCCATCTTTACACGACAGAGCATTATGTTGCAACATACAAACGCAAGATACGAATTTGCTCGTTATCTATGCCACACCTAGGCGGTTGAGAGGAATATCAAACTAGTTTAAATACAGAAGCTTCAGCGCAGCATCGACATGATCGAGCACGCTTGGAGTCAAGATCGAAAATGCCGAAATTTGACACTAAATCCCAACATCATCTGCAGTTTTTAAGGCATGCTTCTTTTAGTCATACATGTTACTACTATAGACTATTTAATGTTATAAACATTAGTTTTACTATTTTCTAATATTAAAAAGTATATTTTACTATTTGCGGTACAACCCACATAACCCATATCCCCCTTCCCAACAATGGTCCAGGCAATGTTACTGCGTTTTTATCCATTCTAATCCCTTATCATTGGTACATGGTAAACTGTCTGTGATTACAACTTTAGAATTAGCAGTGCGAGGTGGCTATATATATACCAATTATCACAGTTCTAGGGGATGTACTTATGAATACAATAGCATCTCAACATGCGCTTTCGCGTCCAGGCAGTGTTTTCATTTTTGGACACTTATCATTTACAATTGGTACATGCTGCACTGCCTGTGATTAAAGCAAGGATTAAGAACTAAAAGGTAGCCATATAAACCAAATTTCATAGTTTAAGCGGGTGTATTTATGAATATATTAACATCTTTGTGGAACCTCAAGATATGCTTCAAATTTTCCAATTTTTTGCCAGGTTACTGTCTTATTTCATAATGTGAGCAAGTTTTTATAACTATCCAAACAAATTATCTCATTTTTTTGTTTTTTCACTCCACCCTAATGTTCAATCTGTGTGTTTTAGGGAAAAGTCTATGTACATTTAAAATGGACAGTGGAGTCACCAGGATTTTTTTTTGCGCGGGGGGGGGCATTGGGGAAGTGAATTTCGAGGGGGGGGGCAAAATCAACCGATTGTGCGCAAAATCGCTGCAAATTGTGGAAATTTAGTAATTGTGAGTTGACGGGGGAAACTAGGGGGGAGCAAGAGTTCTGACTGGGGGGACTTTTCCACCCCCACCCCACCTCCGTGGCACCGCCACTGAATGGACAGACAGCAATTGAATTAAATGAAAACGCTGGATGCAAATCCAATGTTTGATTGCATCAAAAGTTAACTTACCTCATAGAGTTGTTCTTCCTCCGCTGTCCTTAGTTGACGCGGAACCTCTTCGAAATGCGGCACACTTTTTTCGAATTCTTCTTCCTAACAATCCGACTATATATGAGATGGTTGAAGTCGTACGTCGATCAATGCCAGGATATGCGAGATATCATAAGCCCTTGTTGTTGAATTATGACCACTGACAATATACTGACAAATCTGCCTCCGCATCCAGCTTTATTCCCAACTTTAAATTTTTGAAGTTTGGAATGCCACTTGTGCTAGAGATGTACCGGTACCAGGAGACAGCGAATGCTCAACTTAGCGTTGCTGTTTGCGTTAAACTCGGCCCCTTGATTTTGACTGACGTCAACGGTTTATGTTTAACATCGTGTATGGTCGCAATATTGGCCAATAATATCGAGTACGGTGACCAATGGTGGCCCGGTGCTGATTATTCAAAACATTTCTAGCGCCCACTTCTATTCACCGTTATGTTTATTCTCCCGTGCATTATATTTCACGAACTTCCCTTCATAGCCATATTATCTGAAACCGGCACACTAAGGGGCTGTGCAACAATTATGAGCCCCGGGGGTAAATTTCGAACGGCCCGCCAAAATCGCTTGCCCCCCCCCCTCGGCCCGCCAAAAATCTCCCCCACCCCCTTTACACATGCCAAATTTTTGGGTTCCCAATTTTCAAACCTTAAATGGTCTAGATATATGTTGCGAGCGCAGCGAGCAGGACAATTTGCATATTAAAGCGTTTCCGTACTGTTTTCCTAAGCCTTTTTAGAACGTTTTATTTAAAAGGCGCCCCATGAATGTATGCCAAAAATCGCTTTCCCCCCTCTCGGCTGGCCAAAATTGCTTGTCCCCCTCCCCCTTCAGCTCGCCAAAAATTGCTTGCCCCCCAATTTTACCCTCCCCCAGGGCTCATAACTATTGTACAGCCCCTAAGCAATTATATATTATCTGAAACCGGTACTCTGAGATTTTTGATAATATTGCTTCGGAGGGGAAGGGGCAGTAAGTGTACATTCAAATACTAGAAATACAACTCATTTAAGTGATCTGGAATGAGCGTTTGAGAAAACAAATCTAAATTATTTCATATCAGAAGGACATTCTTCGTATTCAGAATGCAATTCGTTATGTCTGATGTGCTCTAATTTCCCACAATAAATACTGTCCGAACGTTCATACCCCATCCCTAAACATCATAAAAATACGAATATACATTATGTGGTATAACAATTTTGGTTATGGTATTTTTTTCAGAAATTATGGAACAAATGCGTGCGAAGCGCGAGAAAATTTTTGCCATTTTGATTTTGAAGCTAAACTGTTGAAATATGGTGCACAAGTGGATTAAATTCGCGCGAAGTGCGAAAAAATTACTCTCTGGGGTTAAAATGACCAAATATGAGGTTAATTTGGTCAGAAACCCACATACAGCCGTCAACATGGGGGTGTGATTGTATGGACCATGCCCCCTGGCAAAAATATTGGGGGGATCTACGCCTATGGCAAAAGTACATTCATCAAATAAAAAGCTAAATGAAATAACTCCACGGTCTCGTGCCATAATGTACTTTGCTCAGTGAATTATCCTTATCATAACACCATGTGCGCATGTGCGGGTTATCAGCCTTATCTCTGCTTCCAGACCGTGTGGCACCATACCTTTCCTGCAGTAATATCAAAGTCCATTTGTGACTGGACGCGGCGAATCAGCCGTAAAGTCGGCCCCGGTCAATTTTGTTTTATTTCGTGTTTAGAAAATATATACCATAAGTTGTAAAATGGTATATCATTTGACTTCAAACGATATCCAAAAGCGGGGTTATGATTTGTTGAACTCTGTTCCTTCGACAAAATTGTATTTTTTATCAGTTCTACATGAGTCTCTTTTTCTACATTTCTGGTAATAAATATCCAACAGTCATAATTGGCGGTCATTTCAAATCATCCCCAAGTCAACAAGGTTCAGAAATATCCTCTCAATGTTCATTGTTGATTATACATACCTAGCCAAAATACAATGCTTTGTTATCTACCACTTGAACAGGATTTAGCCAAAGCAAACAAAGACAAGAACTATTCTATAGAAATAGGTAGAAGCTTATTATCCTCTTCAGCAGTAGTATTATTGATTGATTTAAACAGCGTTTGATAAGATACTTGTCGCAACGAATTGATACACCTATGAATACAACCTTCGCATACATTTTACACTTTAACTCAGAATACAATTTGCCGAGTTTACGGCTGATTCGCCGCGTCCACTCACATTTTATAGGAAGGACCCGCTATGGGAAGCGCAGTAATGCCTCATGTGAGCGCACTCGTGAGCCCTTTCTCTGAGATGGACTAATTTCCAGAGATTTGATGGAAAGCCGTAGCCATTCAGAGGAGTTTTTCATGATGCAGTCATGTCTACAGTAGAACTCACCACGACCTTTGCAAGACTTAAACCCCATTAAAAGCTATTGAACCAAGATAACACTTATCTTCTCTGGTTAAATCCACACTATACTTGTTTCTGTTTTACCTGTGCGGTATTATAGTTTCAGTTGGGTAACCGATTATAAAGCAAACGCAAGGTAACAATACTATGTGATCGTTTGTTCACGAAATGAGACAATAGTCTGCTTATTGTTAACCAGCATTCTTGAAAATGAGAAACATAATGGTTGTTGACTTAACACGGTTTGGAAATAATTTCTTCATATTTTTTGGTGTTATATGTCGTTTACATATTCTTCCTTAAACACAAAAAGTGCGAATATTTCCAAACACCTAAATTAGCTAAAAATTTAGGACATGTTACAAAACTATATTTTCTAGAATTTCAGAGAATACTTTAAATATTGGCCGGTTATTTTTCACACAGTGACGTTAACTAGGCAATGTCCTATTACCTATAACATACACTAAAACACCAAAGTGCGAATATTTCCAAACACCTAAAGGACTTTCGTTTACAGGGCATCATCGAACTTTTGGGTTGCTCCCTAACCAAAGTATCTGAACAGCTTGATCCATTGAATCATAATGATGGATAATTGGTTACCACCACTCAGGCACCACACTGCAAAAACAAGTGTTAATAGGTTAACACTATTTGAGCAACACTTTTTAAACATGTTAAACCGTTAATATATTAACATTTATGTTAAAGTATTAACAATTGTGTGTTAAAATATAAATACAAATGTTAATATTTGAACACATTAACGGTTTAACGTGTTTAAAAAGTAACACTTAATATATTAACACTTGTTTTTGGAAAGTGGTGTTAACGTGTTAAAGCATTTAAAAATGAACATCCTCATTTAATCATAGTGTTAATGTGTTAATAAAAGTGTAAAAGTGTTAATATTTTAACACATAATTGTTAATATTTTAACACAAATGTTAATATTTTAACACATTAACGGTTTAACATGTTTAAAAAGTGTTGCTCAAATAGTGTTAATGTACTAACACTTGTTTTTGCAGTGCACCAATGATTTTGGGGGTAAATATCGATAGGAGTTGCTAGGAAGTCTCTGGGAGTTGCTATTATTGCATTTCTCCAGATCATTGCAATGTAATTGACCCAGGTTTCACAGATTCAGATGAAGATTTCACTTCTGAGTGAGTCTGAGGAGTTAAGATACAGAAAACAAACTTATACACTTCTGTGTGAGCAATGACTATATTCTCCTATTTTAACATAGAAATACTTATTTGTATTTGAAGATATCGATGTAGAGCCATATAACTGAAATATGGAGTTAAATTAGCAAAGCATAGCCTTAGTAAGAATAGAAGTACATGTATGTATTTTACAAACAATAAGCCAAATCGGCATTGGAAGTTTGCAATGCATTGTGGGACAGTTTTGGGACACTTTACCCTCTGACCTTTTGAGAAAATTCAGAAAAATTGGTTTATTTGCGTACAAAATAGAATCTGAAATGTTTTATAAGAATAAAAACAAACCCCAAAAAACATTATTATTGAATAAATTAATTATTTAAATATTTTTAATGATAACAATAATTACACCAATATCCCCGATATGTCAGAGGTCAAAGTGTCCCAAAACTGCCCAAAACCGGAAGTTAGTAAACTGTAAGTTTCGTGGTAATATATTATGAAGGACCTCGTTTCAAAAGGAGGCAACTCCATAACGGGAGTACGGTGGCCATTACGGGAGTACGGTGGCCGAGCCGGCTCCGACTCATAATCGTAAGGTTGCGGGTTCGAGCCCCGGTGACGCCATCGTTTTGTGCCCGTGAGTAAGGCACTTTATTCTCGGTTACTCCTCTCCATCCAGGTGTATAAATGGGTACAGGCATTCTTAAATGCTGGGAAGGTAACAGACTCCCAATAAAGCAACATTATACATTGAGGAGTCTGGCCCAATGGCCAATGAAAGAGAGATGGGCACTCCGATCAATGTTTATCGTCTCCTTTTTAAAAAACAAACAAACATTTTTTTTTAATCCTAAGAGTTGCAGTATAATGGCAACCTAATAATATTAGATCAGTGGAATAGTTATTACAATGATTTGGTTATCTTTACAAAAACAACTGTAACTCTCTTTAACCCCGATTTACGTAAAATGAAATAATAAAAATAATGGACAAAAATAGGAAAAAACAACAACTTTTGTTTAAACAGATGAAAACTGAAAAGTAGTGGATCATTATGATATGTTCAGAAAACCTCTTGCATAGAAAATTGAGTAAATTTAGAGGTCATTGCAGTTTAGATGCAACGACTTTACCCACACATATTATTTTTGGTCATCATTTTGTGAATATAATGGGTCAGTTTTTGAGTAGAATATTGTTATGTATTTTAAAAACTTTTTCAGCAAATTGCAAGTTTTATGTCTGGCCAATTTCCAAAACATCGGTAAAAATACCAATATTTTAGGGTTTTCGCCCAAAATTATGGTCAAAACAGTATTTAATCTCGTCAATATTGGTTTCGCTGAATATAGATATTTTTTAATATTTTTCATTAGATACCAAAAATGTGAAAATAAAGGCTTGTTGATAAATGGCATGCATAAAACAAATTACACAGGAAAACGGGGTCAAATTTGAGGTCATTGACGTCTGACCTCACTCTCCACCACTCACAACACCCATGATGTCACTTTTCAGATGTTTCATGGGATGTTCTATCCAGTAGTGTAAAAAAGGGCGAGATGACTCATTACTTTCTATTTCTGTCAAAACTCCCTTTTTACACTAAAAATACACAGGATTAATAATTCTGTCTATTTCTCCTGTATTATTTACCCTCTAAACCCCCCTGCATTATTTACCCTCTAAACTCCCCTGTATTATTTACCCTCTAAATTCCCCTGCATTATTTAACCTAAACCTCCCTGTAATCTTCCCTGGGTTTTAATTCACAAAAACAACACAGGATTACACAGAAAAACAATTTACACAGGATTACACAGAAAAACAATTTACACAGGATTACACAGAAAAAACAATTTACACAGGATTACACAGAACAATAATTTACACAGGATTACACAGAAAAACAATTTACACAGGATTACACAGAAAAACAATTTACACAGGATTACACAGAAAAACAATTTACACAGGATTACACAGAAATGCTGTGTACACAGGATTACACAGAACAATAATTTACACAGGATTACACAGAAATGCTGTGTACACAGGATTACACAGAAAAACAATTTACACAGGATTACACAGAAATGCTGTGTACACAGGATTACACAGAAAAACATCCTTGTATTTTTAATTCACCCCAATCCAAATTACACAAAAAAATTCCCCTGTATTTTAACTTATCCAAAAAAAAAAAAATTCAGGGAAAAAAAAATTACCCATGCATTTTTTTAACCTCTTCATCAAAATCAATTTTTACTTTTAATATATTATTTCACAAAAATTATCCACAAGACCAAATTTGTCTTGATAATTTTTTAACATAGTCATATCTTTTTTTTCAATCGGTGGTTCGTTCGTAACAAACTCAAGAGTCTTTTTTAAAACCTCGAACTCCTCTGTCCTTTCAGGAAAAATCCAAGGTGGTCTTAAACACAATCTCATCCTGTATCTATCCTTATACCACCCAATGTAACACATCAAAAGGTTGATTGCCTGAATTCTTACTTTGTTTCCGTTGTAACCGCTGACAGCAACAAACAGGTTTCCGAGACTAGTACCATTCCACATATAAAAATCTCCTTTGGACGAGTCTTCCAGTTTTGACCAAAAACTTGTCTGCTAAACATGCTAAATATATCCATACAGAAAATACCTTTGATTTGTTACAAAATTGACAAAATATCGCAGAATATTAAATAACACTGATCAACGTTTGAACAGTTTTATAAAGCATGTCCTTTTCTTTGCACATGATACATAACACAGACCCACTTGCCAGTACCAATGGTGTAACACAAACAACCAGCCTTAGACAAAAGGTTACAGAGGTTAATCTAATCGGCATTTGCTTACAAGCTACTCATTTTATTAAAAAATCCTCCATGGTGTGTTACCATGGAAGGATTTTTTGGGGGTTAAAAACTGCTATGTACAAAGCATAGTACTAGTCTATTTACATGGTAGAGAGTGAATTTAGTTCCTTATTAGTCCTCATCACCATCTGAACCATTGTTTACATTCTCTTCTATTTGTCGAATATCCGATTCAGCCAACTCTATTTCAGTTTCAGTTGTTGTAAGCTCTTTTATTAACGTTTTTATCCTATGTTTTTGAAGTTTTCGCTTTTGAATTAGCTTACTTCGCTGATTCATCTTCCGTGCTAACTCTATTCGCGCTTTGCACTTTGACACCTTTGATGCGGCAGCCATATTTGATAAAAACAGGGTAACCTTTTCCATAGTTGATTATATTTTATCCGCCTCTAACCCTTTCAATATTCAATACAATATACACTCAGAGAAATGAGAAAAAAATCAATTTTATGCTGGAAACAATTTTTTTCAAATCAGTACAATAAAAGTACAACAGACTTTCTATTCAATACTGTGACTGGGAACTCTTGTTAACTTGATATACACAATAAACCCTCAAAAAACGGTAGAAAAAATCAATTTTATGCTGGAAACAATTTTTTTTCAATCAGTTAATTTTTACAGTCAAGTACAATACATGACACAAAAATTATTACACTTCAAAAATTTCACACACAGTTACTAGCTGGAGGTCAGACAGGGTTAAGCTCAGCAGGAGACATAACCCGCAGATCCATTGTCTGTTACCCACACAATAACATGCAGTGAGACAAAGCGGTTGCGGGAAGAATTAATTTGATATGTCTAACCAGGCGGAAACCTAGCCCGAAGGCATTTGTGGAGTTGAAACTTAATAACGCACATTCCTTTGTTAGCATGTTGCCTGATCAACCCTATTTACGCACATTAGGATATTTTTGCAGGGAATTTTTTTTTGTTGATTTTATCCAGTTGCCAGATTTTTGATACAAATTGGGCAACATACCTAAAGGTATCACACATTCCGATCAGGCATACACATTCCGATCCGACATAATTTTTTTGAAAATTTTTTTTTTTTTTTTGATACTGTTTGGAATGTTTGTGTCGGATTGGAATGTGGAAATGCTAAACAGAGATGGCGCTGTTATTTTTTACTAGTTAATACCAGCTGGGAGAGGGCACGCACTATTTTTAGATTTTTTTCCTAATTTAAAAAATAATTTAAGAAATTTTGATATAATAAAAAATCTTATAATAAAAAAAAAATGGAATCGTTTAAAAATTATCGCAATATCGAAAAGAAATTACTCTCGAGTCAAAAGTTGAAAACAAGCATTTGTTTGTATTTTACAAGGATCAGTGGATTCAGCTTAGTCATAAGAAAAATCCAGACAAATTTTTTGGTTATTCTACGATAATTAATCGATATGATGGAATTTTATGTACTGAACTTGGACTGTGTAATCCGGTTAAATATTCGAAAGAGCTATATTTGAGACACAAAGAATCATATATAAAGGCTTCTAAAAAATATTATGCTAAAAAGAAAGCAAAAAAAATCAATTTAGAAAAATAAATATTTTGGTTTAAAAAGAATATAATAAAGAATAAAGCTAGAATGCCAGCCGCTCAATTGCTTCTAACCGCGAAGCAATTTCGCAACTACGCTAGAAATAATGGATATCGAAGATACTCCAGACTAAAAAAAGATGATTTGAGAAATTTAATCAGCAAACCTCCTCCGGATTACAAGGCGATCGATGAAGCAAAAAATGAAGAAAGACGACAAAGAGGAGAGTACACCGTAAAAGAATTACACGCGCTCGCAAAAGACGCAGGCCTTCGAGGATACTCGAGACTGAGCAAAGATGCTCTCAATGAAAAACTCGAGGAAAATTACATCATTTCCTCTAACAATTTTGACGTTGTGGTACCTCCTGCAAACCCACGTCATCCGTTCAAGTTTAAAAGAGTCAAATCGAATCTTCAGAATTATAGAATAAAATTCATTATCGAAGGAATAGACGGCTACGCACCAATCACCTTCTTTCAGACCATCAAACAAAGTCTTATCAGTTTTTTAAATAACCACTTTCAGATGAAGATTCATATGAATCTTTGCTGCACGCTTGAAAAAGGTGACCTGGCAACTGACGATTGGGAAGACACGACCAGAGGATTTCGTTCTACCACGAGGCCGTATCTACAAGGCACGGATCCCGACGAATTTTACCAAATCATGACGAGTCAAATTTTAGAAAATTTGAATACGTTCCAAAACAATGGAAGTGGGTGGACGTTTGTGAGGATTGAAAAGTTGGAAATTCACATGGGAAAATACCAACCGATGCATGGAGGTACGTACATTCCAACTCCAAAATTTCTAGTCAACAAGAAAGTGATCATCAATCCTAGAAATCATGACAACCAATGCTTCAAGTATTCTACCACTCGAGCCATACATTTAGTTAACAAAAATTCTGAAAGAATAACTAAACAACTTGAGGAGCAAACCAAAGAGCTCAACTGGGATGGTATCTCCTTTCCTACTCCCATTTCGGATATTTCTAAGTTTGAAAAGAACAATCCTACAATCTCCGTAAATGTAGGATTGTACGTACCAAAGGGTACTGACAGAGATACAAAGTACGGACCAGCCATTGTTCCCTTAGTAACTAGTAAGAACCTCGGTCGACCGCAAAAAGTCGATCTGCTAATGATTACAGGAATAAACTCTAAAGGCGAAGAAACCAGTCACTATACCGTGGTTAAGAACATGGGTGGACTTTTGAAAGGGATAATAACCAAGAAAAACATGCATTACGAGCACTGCAGAAACTGCTACGCAGGTTTTGCTCCCGAAGCAATAAGGAGTCACGAAGAAATATGTCATTCTCATGAAGCCTTGAGAGCTAAGATGCCAAAAGAGACAAAAAACGGAGAAGCCCCAACTCAATCCCTCAGGAACCAATTCAAGTCGCAGAGATTTCCAATCGCCTTTTACGCTGACTTTGAATCATTTACGGTTCCGATTCAAACCTGCGAACCTGAATTTTTTCGGAAAACGACAAAATACCAAAAGCACGAACCTTCGGGTTTTTGCATACACGTCAAGTGTTTGGATGATTCCGTGTACTCTCATGAGCCTATAGTGTACACCAAGCAAAAAAAAACGAGGACGTATCGTTAGTTTTTGTGAACATGATCGAGAAGCTCACTAGAGAGATTCACAACAAGCTTTACAAACGAGAAAACAATCCTTACATACTCGCGGAAAATATGATCATCAGTTCCGAAGAGCAAAAGATGTATGAGAGAGCCACCTCATGTCATATTTGTAAGAAACCTCTAACCCCCAAAGACAAGAACAACAGAACCGTTAGAGATCACTGTCACTTTACTGGAAAATTCAGAGGAGCTGCTCACAATCAGTGCAATCTTTCTTACAGAATGCCGAGTTTCTTTCCGGTATTCTTTCACAATCTCTCGGGATACGACGCTCACCTATTCATCAAAAATCTCGGTAAGACCAAGGGAAAAATAGACTGCATTCCGACCACCGAGGAAAAGTACATTTCCTTCAGCAAAACAATACCGGTAGGTTCCTTCGTTCCCTATAGGAAATCAATGAAGGCTAAACCGAACGAAGTATGTCATATTTGCAAAAAACGACTATCCTCTAAAGACAAGAAGAATCCAACCGTAGCCGATGTGTCGTATCCAAAGAAAGAATATTTAGGACCGGCTCACCAAAAGTGCATCGAACCAGTCGAAGTCAAACACGAGATAAGGTTTCTCGATAGCTTCAAGTTTCTGTCCACCGGCTTGGATACGCTCGTGAAGAATCTTTCGGATTTTCCCGAAATCGCAAAATTTTTCAAAGGTGAAAAATTGCAACTTGTTCTGAGAAAAGGAGTGTACCCTTACGATTACGTCAACTCTTTCGAGAAACTTCGAGAGACCAGTCTTCCTCCCAAAGAAGCGTTTTACTCCAAGCTCTACGACGTGGAAATCTCCGACGACGATTACCAGCACGCTCAAAAGGTGTGGAATACCTTTGGAATGAAAACCTTGAGGGAGTATCACGATCTGTATCTCAAGACTGACGTTCTTCTCTTAGCCGACGTGTTCGAAAATTTCAGAAAAAACAGTCTGAAAAACAACGAGCTGGATCCTTGTTGGTACTACACGGTCCCCGGAATTTCCTACGACGCCATGCTGAAAACAACGGGTGTACGTCTGGAACTTCTTACTGATTACGACAAGACACTGTTTTTTGAAAAGAACAAGAAGGGAGGGGTTTCCTCGATACCTACCAGATACGCCAAAGCCAACAACAAGTACATGGGCGCTGATTATGATCCGAGCAAGCCCACCAAGTACTTGGTGTACGTCGACTCGAACAACCTTTACGGATGGGCCATGAGTCAACCGCTTCCGGTCGGTGGCTTTGAGTGGATGACGTCGAAAGAGCTAGACAATTGGCGCAAAATTCCGTGCACCATCGAAGTGGATCTGGAATACCCCAAAGAGCTTCACGACCTTCACAACGAGCTTCCTCTAGCTCCGGAAAGAATGATCGTGAACAAAGTGGAAAAGCTAATCCCGAATCTGAACGACAAGAAAAAGTACGTCGTCCACCACGTAGCTCTGAAGCAGTACGAGGAGCTTGGACTCATAGTGACCAAGGTTCACCGAGGGGTAAAATACCGAGAAAAACCCTTCATGAAACCGTACATCGAGAAGAATACCAGACTTCGAACAAAAGCTATGACGGAGTTTGAGAAGGATTTCTTCAAGTTGATGAACAACGCCGTCTTTGGAAAAACGATAGAGAACCCTAGACACTACGTAGACTTTCATCTTGTGTCTACCCAAGCTGAAGCGCGCAAGTTATTTGCAAAACCTAACTTCGATCGATCCACCAGCTTTGACGAAAACCTCATAGGTATTCTCATGAGGAAGAACTCGGTGTACTTCAACAAGCCGTTATATCTCGGAGCGAGCATCCTGGATATCTCAAAGACAAAGATGTACGACTTTCACTATAATTACATCAAGAAAAAGTACGGAGGCAAAGCGAAGCTCTGTATGACTGACACCGATTCATTACTTTATGAAATCGAGACCGAAGATTTCTACGAGGACATTGCTCCAGACGTGGACCGCTACTTCGACACTTCCAACTATCCGACCGATCATCCGTCGGGAATTCCGATCGGAAGGAACAAAAAAGTTCCAGGCATGTTCAAGGACGAAGCCGGAGGAAAGCAGATAGCGGAATATGTTGGACTAAGACCAAAGTTATACGCTTTCAGGATGCACGAGGGAAACGAGGAAAAGAAGTGCAAAGGTATCAAAAAAGCGGTCGTTGAAAGAAGTATTGCCTTCGACAACTACAAGCAATGCGTTATGGACAAAAAACCTCAGAAGAGAAAGATGAATGTGATCAGGAGTTACAGTCACGAAATCTACACAGAAACCGTCAACAAAATCGCGCTAGATGCCAACGATGACAAAAGAGTCATACGCAAAGACGGAATACACACGTACGCGATTGGACACTACGCCGTAAAACTTGAATAAGAAAGTTTACTTCAAAACTCTGTCGGGTGGCAACTGTGTACCCTTGGGTACTATCATAAGCTCCTGTTTAACAAACGCTCTTTTTGGTGCTCCCTTCGACAAATAGTACAAAATTGGATTACCCGGTGTCCTCACGATACTATCAACCGTGTAAGTTTCCAGAGACCAAATGGGATCGGTTGCGCGTCTTCTCTCACCTCCCTCCAACTCTCCGGGAGCGTAAAGATATCTCAATCTCACGTTATCTGGAATTTCAATCTCATTTTTCAACTTTTGTGGAGCTGAAGGCAACGTTTCAATCTTTTTCTTCTTGATAGCATCAACCGGTTTCATTCCTATCAGCCGAGTCTCTTCGCTGTTCAAAGCTCTGATCACATCCGGAAGCCTACCCACCCACTCGGTAGACCTCACATTTTTCTGACCACGAGCTTCCATCAGTATTTCCTGCGAGTACTGATGGCCAAACAGTCTTTCAGCCAAAGTTCTGTTGAATCTTTCAACAATTGCCTGAGCTCTATGTTGACCAGGCAACCCTCTTCTGATATCGACCTTGTGCTTTTTCATCACTTCGTTCACTTTGCCCATGAATTCTCTTCCAGGATCGACCTGCAGAAGCTTCGGCCACTTTAAAACTCGAGAGTAAATTTTTTCAAATGCCTTAGCCACCTCCCCAGATTCCTTCAAGCTCAGAGGCTCAGCTTCCTTGTATCTGCTTGCGACATCCACCACAGTCAACGCGTACTTGTAAAGCTTTTTTCCTTTACTCGGTCTGTCGTGAGGAGAAACAACAAATCGGCTTGATGAACTTTATTAGGTACACTTACGTTAAATTTTGC
This sequence comes from Amphiura filiformis, assembly GCF_039555335.1. Lineage (NCBI taxonomy): Eukaryota > Metazoa > Echinodermata > Ophiuroidea > Amphilepidida > Amphiuridae > Amphiura > Amphiura filiformis. The sequence goes on along the minus strand of NC_092638.1, from coordinate 33,319,529 downwards.
TCTGGGAATGTACTTCGGAGGTGGTAGGTAAATTTGCCACTGAGTCTGCTTTTCCAAAAAATTTCTAGCTTTTTTTTCCGTCACTCCAACCTCTTTCGCCAGCTTGTCTATCGCAGAAACACCCTTCCAATACCCTTTCGGACTGTAGTAAACCTTAGACATTTTAGTTTCAGCCATCTTTTATTTTTAGCCTCGATTTAAAAATAAAAACAGTTTAAGAAAATCCTAATTAATAAAAAAAGCGAACAAAATGGCAAAACAATCAAGCATACTGAAGGTAGAATTTGAGCACTTGTTAGAAGAGCAAAAAGGATCCTCAATTTTGAAATGGGTTGAACTAGAAGAAGGTGAAATTTACAAAATTACCAATTTTGAGATCATGGAAACCAGGGTTGGAAAATCCGGAGTTATCACTCTCAGTGATAACACTCGAGTTTGGAGTTGTTCTACCCTAACAAAAAGGCTAGAGAACTTGGACTTGGACTTCGGTAAATCAATAGCTTTTGTTAAACCCACGGGCAAAAAGAAAGCAAAACAACCGGGAACATGTACCACAGTTTTGACCTTGTAGTGAAAGAGTTGGAATATGATGAAGACTCAGACTAGTCGTACAGTCTACCATAACCAACAAAAAAAAATCCTCTTTAGACATTCAGTCTAAAGGGGATTTTTTTATTGATACAAAAAATGAATTGTACGAGTAAATACAAGCGTTGTTTTTGCAAATTGTGTAAAAAGAAAACTCACCTTCGAAAACAGAACAAAAAACCGATTTGTCTATACGGTACCGAATTTAATCAGTTGTTTAAAGAACCCGCGCGAGTGCAAAGCTTACCAAAATGTAAAAATTGCAACTCAGAATACATAGTAGACGATGTGTGTTATGATTGTGGTTTAGAAAATGACGCGTCTCTTAACGAGAACTCACCCCGAGTTAATATCGACCAATTTCAACAACCAAAAAAATACTGCGAAACCAAGACCTACCAGTTTGAAGAATACATCGAAATCTATTTAGGAAATGTTACGAGTACTTCTGAGATTTTGATCGACGAGTTTGTTACAAAAATGAAGTGTACGAGTAAATACAAGCGCTGTTTTTGCAAATTGTGTAAAAAGAAAACTTGCCTTCGAAAACAGAACAAAAAACCGATTTGTCTATACGGTACTGAATTTAATCAGTTGTTTAAAGAACCCGCGCGAGTGCAAAGCATACCAAATTGTAACTCAAAATACAGTAAAAATGTTACGAGTACTTCTGAGATTTTGATCGACGAGTTTGTTAAAAAATTTAAAAAAAATAAAAAAATGTTTGAGTCCCTTAGTAAAAAAGACTTGTTAAAAGTCTTTAGATCAGACCCAAAAGCCGTTCACAAGATTTACTACAAAATTACGGGTAATTTTCCCGTTGATTTTTGTCACGATCATATTAATTTGTTATGCGATCTTGATAATATACTAAAATTTATTTACAAAATAAACCCAAGAGAAATAATTTCAATATTCACTACACTCTTTTTTATTTACTCAAACGAAGAAATTATCCCGTAACTCTCGATGATTTTCCAGAGATTAGAGGTTCAGCTCCCACCCAAATACTTTTATCTAAAGTATTTGATAGCGACCACACCGGTTCCGAGCAATCCCAGTCCGAGCAAAGCTAATTCCACGTTCTGGATCACTTTTGTTTGATCTTCGTCGAGATACTCTCCATCATAAAGTTGTGGTTCGGGTGGAAAAGAATCCATCAAAATTCCCGTTAAATTATAATACTGTCTCATCGCGTCATCGACGTCCGAAAAGGTTCTTTCCGCGTGACCCTGTTTTTTAATTGATCGTTGATGTAATCTATTCTTGAAAGACGCGCTAGATTCCAAGAATCTCGGTCGTGCTGAAGTTTTTCGAGAGCGAGATCGTGTCTTTTGCGTTCTTTCGAACTACTGAGAGAGTTGAAGAAATAATTGCTCCCTGAAAATGCCAAAGCGTTAACCATGGCTCCAACCAACCATGAATGCGATCGACGCCATTTTCTCTTTATTTTAAAATTAAAAAAATGAATGTTTTGTAGTCGCGGTTATAATTTTAGGAAGTGGTTAAAAAAATCACTAATAAGCCATAAAATAGTCGTACCATTTCATACATTGTTCGGTTTCATATTTCAAAAAGACGTCTCTTTTTCCCGTATGAAAAAATAAAACAGCAGGCTCTTCCGATACTTCTGACGGTACTGATACGATGTATAGAGCCAACCAATTATAACAACAAATTTCATCCTCTACATCAGGAATATCGTCCAAATAAGAGGATCTACCTTTAATCGGTCACCATTGGCGAGGAAGTGAATTCCGGTTTCAACATCGATCTTGGTAACTTTGTAATCTTTGTTCAACTCTAGATCTTCAATTTTCAAAAGTGTCATCCTTTTATTATTAATTAAAAAAACCCTCTTAGCACAGATAGTGCTAAGAGGGTTTTAATATACCTACCTTGACAGAATGTTTCCTTGGACTAAGCCATAATTTGATCCGGAAGAATTCCTTGATTCACGAGCCAATCTCTGAGCATCGTAGCCGAAAAGACGCTCAAAGTCAACTTTCCAATATCCTCCGCATCAAGCTGCGAGAGATTAGCAGGCTTCATTTTTAGGAACTTTTTCATAACGAACGAGTTAGCCCATATACCGAGGCTTATCGTTGTTGCGTGATACGCGCCGTTTACGATCATTTTTACGTTTGGATTGGTTTCTGCCATCTTCTTTATTGTAACTAAAAATCATCGAAAGGATCGACTTTTGGTTGATGATCGACCACTGTGGTCACGGTGGGTGGGCTTTTAGTCGTACCGTTTAAGGTAGAATACCCATATGCCACTATCCCTCCAACGACGACGACCGCTCCTCCAACAAGAACTGGACCTGACAACCAGTTTGACACGTCTGAAGGCATGGTCTCAGGTGTATCTTTGGATGGTGTTGCTTGCATTTTTTCAGAGGCTTTCATTTTTGCTACCCTTTCTTTGTTTCTTGCGGCTAATGCTTTTCCAGCGGCAACCCGGTTCGGGTTTTGACTTTTGCTTGATTCACTCCTGCCGTCACCTTTGTTGAAGGCGTCGTGTCCGCTGCTGGAACGACCACCTTGGGTGGAACGTCTACCTTAGGCGGAATGTCTACTGATTTGGTTTCTTGATCACTCATCTTTTATTATTAGAAAAAATCTATAGATACCTGTAGAATTATCTATAGATACCTGTAGAATCATCTATAGATACCTGTAGAAATCATCTATAGATACCTGTAGAATCATCTATAGATACCTGTAGAATCATCTATAGATACCTGTAGAATCATCTATAGATACCTGAAAAAATCTATAGATACCTGTAGAATCATCTATAGATACCTGTAGAAATCATCTATAGATACCTGTAGACTCTTGCGAAAGCTGAAATTTTCTTTGAAACTTCATTTTAAAGTTTTAATAAATAAACAAAAATCAGGCATTGATCATCGGAACCGAGATTGGTGTTTTAATAGCGGACACGGAAACTCAGTAAAATGACGGATTCGTTCTCCGAAGAATCAGATTTCAGCGACGAGTGCGACGCGTTCGATCCGCTGTACTGCGATTCAAGAGGGGAGCATCTCACCCTTTCGCAGAGGGTAAAAAGAAGCAGAGAGAGGATTGCCGAAAAAAGAGAGGCCGAGCTTCTAAAGACGCGACTTTTGGTGGAAGAGATCGCTCAGGGCAAATTTCCCAGGAAAAAAATGCCCCACAAAGAGGAAGAGCCCCCGGTGACGCTGGTTCACTTCCTCTCGTTCGGTTGCAAGAACTCGGTCTACGAAAAAGAGATAACCTGGGAAAGACAGTGCGACTGCAAGAGACCGGATCTGCATAAAAAATCGCACGTTGTTCCAAAACCCGAACCGGCGATCGTGATCCCAAAGACGTGGAGCAACCTCTTCAAGACCGAAGCCACCATCGCGGAGGAAGATAGAAGGAGGGAGGAGAGCGCAAAGAGGTTAGAGCGGCAGCGTCTCGAAAGGCTCGAGCACGAAAAACGACGCGCCCCCAGGGTAACAATCCGACTGTGCAAGTTTTACCAACAAAATAAGCCGTGCCCCAACATCAAAGAATGCAAAGACGCTCACTCTCCCAGAGATTTTGAACAAGAGTGTAGATTTGGAAACAGTTGTAAATTTTTAAAACGTAAAAGGTGTAAATTTTTACACAGTAAATCATAAGGTTGTCGAAAAAATGTTCGAGGGATATTTTCTCTTGAACATTTTTTTTAGGGTTTTGAAACTTTTGTAATATTTTTTTTTTTTTAAAGTTTAGTAAAACCAAAAAAAAATGCTCAAGAGGAATCGTTCCTCTTGAGCATTTTTTTTTAACCCTTTGAGTCGTCGTTAGTATTCAAAGGTTAATCAATCACATCAATACTTGGGGAGTCGTCTACTGTGCACTTCGCTTCTGGTGGAAAGTCAACTTTTTTAACTCCGTTGCTAGTTAACAGAATAGCCTCCAACGGAGCTAGCATATGTCCAAAACTATGATACAGCCCACAGGTCCATTTGTTTAAAGCTAAATCAATAAAGGGCCCTTCGTTCAGAGACTCTTCCAGAGCATCGCGATCGGTAATCGCCAAATTTTTTGGAAGGAAGAGTCCGACCAAATTTACGTAAGCGGTAACGAAGTGCTTTTTCATTGACCTGGTTACTATCCCACCCATGTGAGCCTCGTATCTGGCGTAGAGTCTCATCAGGCTCTTTTGATCAAGTCTATCGATCTCAGCGGAGGTTATGCTCTTTCCCAAATACTCTTTGCTTTTTCCTGCCTCTGCTACGCCTATCAACCGTTCCCGCAGCTGTTCCGTTTTAGCAGAGTCCGTGTTGACAGGTTCCTCCTGTGTAGCCGTATTGTCTAAGGTAGACATTCCGCCTATGGTGGGCAGAACGTCCACGGTCATCGCCTCGTTAACTATATCTTCAATTTCAGTCATCTTGCTTTTTTATCTTAAGATTATTTTTGCCACCAGTACTCAGTCGGTTGCTCGGTAATTAGAATTAGTTTGGAATGTTTTTGTTTAGCTAGCTTTTTTTTTATCTCTTTCTTCTCTTCTAGAGTCGGGATTATATCGTTCTCCCTTAGAGTCTCGTCGAAACTATCTTGATCTTTTGTGTAAAACAGGGCTGTCCATTTTGTCTGCTCTCTGAGATCGGTAACGATGGAGTTATATTTTTTTTTTTTTTTTCAAACGGAGCAATTATCGTGTCTTCCCGAGAATGCTAGCTGAGAAAGCATCTGTTTCTTTTTGGTTAATGATCTGTCAGAGCTGCAGTCGTCGATAATGAAAAGTGTGTGTCCGTCTTGTATTCCATAAGTTTTGTAGCCAAATTTTAAACAATCGTTCAACCAATCGTCGGACTTTGGACACCAGTTAGGATCCATTGGAATGACATCAACATCCTTAAAAAACCAGGATCTGTTTAAGTACGCTTTGTTGCGCGTCCAGGTAGGGCAAACGATTATGATATATTCATAAAAATTCTTGTATTCCCGCTCGAGTAAATCCAGAACAAATTCAGTCTTACCACAGCCGGTGGCTCCGCAGATTATAGCCGAGTGCGCGTGTTTTGGAAACATCTTTTATTTCCGGCTTCGATATTCACCCGTGCATCCTGTATGTAGTACACGTAAGCGTTCAACGCTCCTGCCGTCTCGGCTTCTTTTTCGATCTCGATCTGAATACTCTGACTAGCTCCTTCAATTTTTCTACCAGATCCATGCAACGTGTCATCATCCGTGGTTCTCATGTCCAACCAGAGACCATACTTGGTCGTGAGATAATCTCGCCTCTTCACATCAGCCAATCCCGCTTCCTTGATTACGTGTGGAACGGTTCTGAATTTTCCATCCGCGAAGTGCTTTTGAATTTCTTTGAAGTGATGGTGAGACAGCATCCCAGAGGAGTACAGCTGATTTGGAACACCGTCGAGCGTTGTTGAAACTTTCTTGATCTTTGGGTTGTAGAACTTTTCGGTATCTCGAGCGTAATTGGCTCCTCCTCCATCCGCAGCTGGGTCTACGAAGAGAATCAGAATACCTTTCATGGACTTTGCTCGCGGTGCTAGAGTGATATTCCAGACGGTGTCTGACTTGTTCAGTGACTCCTTGCTATGTCTGATAACTCTGTCGTACATGACGACGCTTTTTCCATTCACCTTGTTCCTGATATTCATTGCTAGCTCAGGATCATTGACTACATCAAACTCAAGGGTAATATCTGAGATGGAATAGCTGGCTGCTGTATCCGTGGACACCACGACTTTTTCGTAATTGTTGAACGTCAGCTCGTAACTCAGCCTGTCCTTCATCTCGTACTGAAAATATGGATTATGAGAATTCAGCATCTCAAAGTCTAGAGGGATACAAAACATGTTGTCACCAAAGGACTTTCCTTCAGCGATATCCTTGGCATCTGCACCTTTGTCACCAGCGTCGATTCTTATTTTTCGACCTGCCGCAGACTGGATACCCTGATCAGAGGCGTTCTCTCTTTCCTCGCTCGTCTTCCAGAGATCTTGGTAGCAAAGGAATATATCAGCATCGTTCAGAGTAAAGATACTCTGTCCTTCCAATTTAACCTCAATTTTTGACACTATCGCTCTTCCAAGATTATTTACGATAGTCCTGTTAAGATCTTGATTTCCACCAGAGGCGGAATTTAGAGCAATCTTGAACCAAAGTAAACTCGTTCCAGGGTATATTACGTCATCTTTTCCAAGACCAGGAAATCTCACCGTAAGAATTCCGGTTTGGTCGATGGTACTCGGAACGTGCGTATTCCGAATACTACGTCTATTACCTTTAACTCCTCGCGCTTTGCGAAGTTGTCGGTATGGGTTCAATTTGTATCCGTATTCAGTCGACATCTTTTATTTATACGTAAAATAAAAACCAAAAGATGGCAGATTTTAATCCTGGAGAAGACATTCAGATGGATGACCTCGATGACTTCGAGGCCACGGTCGGAGACGTAACGGGAGCAGTTGGTGGTACACCGGCTGAGACTGATTTTGGTGGTGGACAGATAAAAACAGAGGTTGAGGTGTACTCCCAGAGACGTAGAGGAAGCGTTGAATGGGAAGGCAATGACCTCAATGACGATACTATCAATACCACAAAAAGTTTAACTCAACGACTTAATGCTCTTCGCGGTGAAAGTATTCGCTCTGGAATTCCAGAACCTCCAAAAGAGATTCTAAAAATACAAAGAGATCTTAATGTAAAACTTTCCGTACCTTGGAAAGAGTATGTAAAACAAAAATTAAAACTAAGATTTGAACTCGATAAAAATAATGTTAAGAGAAAAGGAGACACATTTCGGAAGGGTACAAAATGGTTTATTGAAAAAGATACTATTTTTATTGAATATGAGAATAAAAAAACCAGATTGACTCATATAGGAAAGCCGCAAAAATTTTTATCTCTTGATTATATTAAAGAACAATATGGTAAAGGAGCTGCTCCATTTATAAGAGAAACCCTAGGTGTAAAGGATTTCATTAGCAGTGTTAAAAAAACACAACAACTAGCCAAACAGCTTGAAAGTAGTATCAGTCAAGCAATCAATACCCCCACTGGGCCTTCCACCCTGGGTGGAGCACGTAAAAATCCGTTTGCAAAATCGGTTCAACAATCAGATGAATTGGGTGAACAGTTAGTTAGGGATCCCATTGCAAACCAAGAGGAAATCAGTAATTTTTTGAATGAAGAAGGACAACTAAAAAAGCTGTCCGACGTTTACAACCATCTTGTCAAAAGAAGGGGTGAAAAAGTCACCGAACTAAAAAACTTGAAATCCAAAGGTGATCGTTCAGTTAGTTTCGTTAATCCAACATACGAAGGTGAGGAAGAAGAACCTCTATTACCAGTAAGCGAAGAAGACGCTGAAAGAGCTAGAGAGCTGGAAACAGAAATTGAGGATTTTGACAAAGCTATTGCTGACCAAGACATCAAGGTCAAAAATTCGTTTCAACGTTTGCGAGATTCTATCAAAAATTTTATCGATAGCGATGGCTCTTTGCGTGATCAAGTTAGCACGTTATTTCGACGAGAGGGGTTACTATTGTATCAATCATAACCGCAATTGGTATGACAATTGCTACCGTTGTTGAGGGAATACTCTCAGCAACCAAATCAGCAATTTCAGCCGTCACTCCTGCACCTAAGCCAGTACCCCCAAAACCAAAGCCTCCAGGACCAGACCCGGGTCCAGGACCAAAGCCACCAGAGCCTCCAAAGCCAAAAACGTGGACAAATTGGATTAAGGATCAGCTCAAGAAAATAGCTAATCTTCTTTTGAAACTTGGAGACAAAGCTTTGATCGCACTTCCAGGGATCATCGGGGCTGTTGTGAATTTCTGTCTCAAAGCTGCGGGGTCTGTTGCTGGATTTCTAGCTGATCACATATGGACATTAGCTTTAGGTGTTGGAATTTTGTTGTACACTACAGTTATGGAATTTGTTAAAAAGAAGTAAAAAAATCTTCTTACTAGAATTTAGTGAGAAGGCTTTTTTGTGTGTATCCAACTTTTTTTAAACCCAAAAAAATAAGAAAATTGCAGCGGCTGCCAAAAATAAAGAAAGCTTTTTCTCATCATGCATTAGAGGCTCTTCAGTCAAGGGTTGACTTTCAGTCAAGGGTGGACTTTCAACCTCCTCTAAAAACAACGGACTTTCCTCAGGAGCACTGTCTTCAACATTCGGTCGAGAGTCGGTGTTTACGTCTGAGTTTAGCCCTATCTGCATGTCATCCGTGGCGATTTGGATGAAATTGTTGTATCCGTTTACGGATCCCACGAGGATTTCCATGTTGCTCGGGAGCAAGTAAAGTCCGTGACCCACGACAAAATCCAGTTTGCTTTGAGCGTACTGAAGAGTTCTCTGGTATCTGTCGATCGAGTCCGGAAGATCCACGACCGAGTTGATCGCATCCTCGACGTTTGCTAGAAATTGTTTCTGAGCGTCGAACGCCTTGCCGGAACGCAGGATGCTGGATCTGGCTTGAGCTTGGGATCCGAGAATTGCCCACGTGTAAGTCCTGATGGAGTCGTTGATTCTCGAAACTCCCGCGCGTGTGAAACCCTCGTTCCAAGTGTCTGCCACAAAACTGCCGATGGCTGCCATACCGTCACCCTTACGAATGGATCTGTCCGTTAAACCCGGATCGTGATCAAAAAGCTGTTTTACAAAATCTATTTTAAACGTGTGGTCCGTGCCACCACCAAATCTGTGAATGCGTGGAAAGTGTACGTTCCACGAGTCCTCATTTGGGTTTGTTCCTTTTTTAAGATCGTTTATGTACGTTCCATTTTGCCAACCTTTTTCGTGATAAAATACTGATCCCATTCCGTTCGTAAAATCATACTTTTGCCTCCAGTTGTCCCTGTTGCTAACTCCGAATTCGTTGCAAATTCTTTCGTAAGCTTGGGTGTCGATCCCGTTGTTCAGAGGATTGAAGGATTCCTCCGAGGGTAGTGGACAGGACATTTCCGACAGGATTCTTCTGATCTGATAATATGCGTGAAATCTGAACACGGATCGAATCATCGGATCTTTGTGACTGAGAAGTTCTTTGGACACCCCGCATCCTGACGTGGCGCACCAGACCGCGAAGTTCAGCTGGTTTTGCCAGAATTGCATCTGGTTGGAGAGCCAGTCATCGTACACGGTTTTGTCCGTGACTCTCGGAAGTTTGTACTTTTGCCACAAACTGGGAAATCTTACGTAAAATTTTCCTTTTTTTTTTTTTTGAATTTCTTGATTTACGAGACTGAAACCGTGCGTCGGTTCGAATACTCCTCCGGTTCTCATTTTATTGAAAGATAAAAGAAAAAATGTTTGTCACAATTACCGGCACCGGCAAAGGAAAACCTTATCGCCCGTTGCAAAGTATAGACAATAACGGCAAAAACTTAAAATTGGAATCAAAAGGATCTCGGGTCGAGTAGGTTGGTTCAACGTCGAAGAGGAACTAGAGTGGAGGTACACTCAAGGAGGGCAGGGACCTGAAGAAGCGATAAAAATAAGCCCGGGGCTGTATAATTTTGACCAGCTCGTAAAAGAATTCACGAGTCAAATCGACGGTTTCGAATTCGAAGTCGACGACCGCGATGGAAAACTCAACATGAGAATTCGCGAGCAGTATCAGATTTGGTTTCCGGACCGCGTTCGAGAAATGTTCGGATTGGACGACGAAGGGTGGCTAGCGGATGGTGAATACACGGGAGATCGGGCGATAGAATTTTTACCTCGAAGAATTCTCGTGTACCTGAATCAGCTGTCAACCACGGACAATCTCGTAGACAACGACGACGTTCTGCAGGGAGGTCGAGTTCTTGGGTCCTTCGATCTCACAAACGCCGCGTTCGGGGAATACTTCGTTTCGACCTACGAAAAGCCGAGTTTCAAAAAACTGCAAAACGGAACCATCCACGAGCTCGACTTCAACTTCAAAGTGGAATGGAAAAATTCTTCGAGAAAGCTCGATAATCACGATCAACCGCTGGATTTGGAATTTGAAATCCGATAAAATAAAAGAAAAATGTCTATCCGGGGCCAACGATCAAAAAAAATCAACGTCAATAGCTGACGAAGATGTAGATCTTTCCGCGTACGTCAAAAAAACTGGAGCGCGAATGACCGGAAGGATTAACATGGGAGGAAAAAAATAACGGGGTTGATGAATCCAACCGACCCTCAAGATGCAGCTACTATGGGTTCCGTGACCAGCCTAACCTCATGGTTAAACGACAGAAAAGTTTCGAAGGATGGTGACTCGATGACCGGTGAACTCGCTATGAGCGGCAATAGAGTCACGGGTCTCGGAACTCCCACGGACAACGAGGACGCTGTGACAAAAGAGTACGTAGACCAGCAAATTGGACACGAGCACGATACCAGCTTGCATGTTTTGGGGAGATTCATGGTATGGATGAACGAAGACGGAACGCACTATGTTTCCATCCGAGCCAAAAAACATCGACTTGGAGAGAGACAAGTTGATCGAAATTAAAACGGAATGAACAACACTTTCAACGCTAGGCCTATGCAAATTGGCATCACTGCTGGGTTTACGAATTTGCCGAATCCCGGAAAAGATTTGACCCCCATGCGACTCACTAGACCTTTAGAAATTTTCTTCAACAACCCACATTTTATTGTTCAGCCTTGGAACCTCTCTTTTTCAGTAAAATCGGGAGTGAACCCGCCAAACGCTCCAGCGAACGCTTGTTCTTTGACATTTCAGTCTAATGTGAATTTCTTCATGTACCTAAATATTACTTGGACCGACGACTCGATATCGTTCAAAGTGTTAAATAACGCGCGGCAAACCCTCTTTTCCGCATCCGTTCAAACGGACACTACTATTATGCATCATGTCTCGATCGAGTACGTTGAAAATAAGCTTTGCTTTTGGATCAACGGAGTTTCAGCAGATGTCTACAGAACTCAAGCCCTGGTAAGTCTCCTTGGACTCAACATGAATTTTGATCAACTGGGAATACTTAGCTTCTACGAAAAAAATTTAACCAAGCAAGAAATCATACAGCATTTCGTTGAAAACCACGTTTTAAACTTTACGGATGATGAAGTTCTAATTGACTAATTAAATAAAAGGATGAAAAAACCTACAGCATCGCAAATATACCCTGATCTTCCACAAGGAGAGGATCAGGGAGTTCAATTTCGACTAAGTAAGATATCCGAAATCCGTGACTCCCTCGAAAAGGAAGTTGACCAAAGAGATCAACTAAGGAGAAAATACAAAACAGTTTGGAATGTGTTTTACAACACGGCTCAAGTAGCAGGACTCGTCGCAGTTGGAAGCGGAACGGGAGCTGTCGGAACTCTAGCCACGGGTGTTGGAGCTTTCGTAAGCATTCCTCTCGGAGGAATAGCAATTTTTGGAGTTGTTCTTAGTGGAGCATGCGTGGCTCTCGGAAAAGCAACGATGAAGAAGGTCGAAAAGCACGAAAGTGTCAAAAGAACCGCAGAGTCCAGTTTGAACACGGTGAATGATCTGGTGTCTAGAGCTCTTGAAGATGGGGTTGTGAGCAATGAGGATTTCCATCACATTCTGCGGGAAATGGAAAACTACCGAGGTCACAAGGCTGGAATCAAGCACAGAACCAGAGCGGATCTAATTGAACTTACGACTGATAGAGAACGTGAAATTCGCACAGAGGCAGAACAGGCTGGACTGGAAAGAGGAAAAAAAGAAGCTTTGGAGAGTCTCCGAAGTACATTGAATCCGTAGAAAATAAAAAATTAGAAATCAAACTTGTTTTGTATAAATAAAATAAAATGGATCTTCCAAATCTGACGGATGACAACTGGGTTGAGAACCTAAAAGCGTACGGAGAGTATCGGAAAGAAATGTGGGATGATGAAGGAAAACCATGCGGCGTTTGGAGATGGTACTATGACGAGGAAAAAACAAAAATGAAGGCTGAGATGGTGTTTGATGATAATTATCCCACGTACATGACGTGTTGGTACAAAAACGGATTAGTAAAAGCTGAAGGTAGATACAAAGACGGCGCACCTAGAGAACCGTGGGAATTTTGTGCTGGACGGGATCCTTTAGTTACTGGATACGCCGCATTTGTAGTAACCTACTTGATTACAACCATTTTAAACTGGGTGTGGTAAAATACAACAAAAAACCTCTTGTGATTATTAATCACAAGAGGTTTTTTTTATTTCTGCACGACCTACTCATTCCGTCTTTTTAGCATCGTTGTAGGCTTTCAAAATTTCTGTCATACGCTTGACTTCCATCCTAATTCTTCTCTCAGGAGAATCCAAAAGAGCGCTCGTGAGAATCCAAAATGCTACGATCATCTTTATTTTAATAAAAATGGCAGATTCGATTTATTTTGAGCTCGCTGATGATGAAATATTCCAAAAACTGGAAGACTCGTCCAAAGGAGATTTTTATATGTGGAATGGTACTAGTCTCGGAAACCTGTTTGTTGCTGTCAGCGGTTACAACGGAAACAAAGTAAGAATTCAGGCAATCAACCTTTTGATGTGTTACATTGGGTGGTATAAGGATAGATACAGGATGAGATTGTGTTTAAGACCACCTTGGATTTTTCCTGAAAGGACAGAGGAGTTCGAGGTTTTAAAAAGACTCTTGAGTTTGTTACGAACGAACCACCGATTGAAAAAAAGATATGACTATGTTAAAAATTATCAAGACAAATTTGGTCTTGTGGATAATTTTTGTGAAATAATATATTAAAAGTAAAAATTGATTTTGATGAAGAGGTTAAAAAAATGCATGGGTAATTTTTTTTTCCCTGAATTTTTTTTTTTTGGATAAGTTAAAATACAGGGGGGAATTTTTTTTGTGTAATTTGGATTGGGGTGAATTAAAAATACAGGATGTTTTTCTGTGTAATCCTGTGTACACAGCATTTCTGTGTAATCCTGTGTAAATTGTTTTTCTGTGTAATCCTGTGTACACAGCATTTCTGTGTAATCCTGTGTAAATTATTGTTCTGTGTAATCCTGTGTACACAGCATTTCTGTGTAATCCTGTGTAAATTGTTTTTCTGTGTAATCCTGTGTTGTTATTTTTTTTTTCTGTGTAATCCTGTGTAAATTGTTTTTCTGTGTAATCCTGTGTAAATTATTGTTCTGTGTAATCCTGTGTAAATTGTTTTTCTGTGTAATCCTGTGTAAATTGTTTTTCTGTGTAATCCTGTGTAAATTGTTTTTCTGTGTAATCCTGTGTTGTTTTTGTGAATTAAAACCCAGGGAAGATTACAGGGGAGGTTTAGGTTAAATAATGCAGGGGAATTTAGAGGGTAAATAATACAGGGGAGTTTAGAGGGTAAATAATGCAGGGGGGTTTAGAGGGTAAATAATACAGGAGAAATAGACAGAATTATTAATCCTGTGTATTTTTAGTGTAAAAAGGGAGTTTTGACAGAAATAGAAAGTAATGAGTCATCTCGCCCTTTTTTACACTACTTATCCAACTATCACAAGAAAGCACTTGGTCTTTTTTGTCAAAGAAATTCTTGCTATCTCTTGGTAGTCTGTTGGTGGATATCGTGCAATCAAGTCTTCATTTTATAAAGCACTTTGAAAGTATCGTTTTCCTTATTTAAGTTTATTGATACGAGACCTTATCATAATTATATGTGACGCGTTACGACAAAACTAGGAACAAGTCGCATTTTTGACATTTCATGATTTGAATTAAAATGTAAGCACAGGACAAGAAGCTTGAAAATGATAGCAAAATTATATACATAACATCAATACTTTTCAAGATATGGATAATTTTGTAAATGATACCTTGATATTTTTACCAACTTGCTAGTCTGAGTAATGTGCTAATTAGTTTCCTGCCTTACACAGGATTGAATAGATATTAATAAACCTCTTTTTAATAAGTACTTTAAAGGATTTAAAAGTCCACTCAGTCCCAAGGTCAAATACCATGAAATTAAGAATTCCAAAATTGGATTTTGTTATGGGAATGTCATCTTTAAAGGTCGTTAATAATATGTTATATTATTATTATTATCAGATTATAGCATAACAAAGGAAATAATTTCTTTTGTTCTGGAAACACTTCAACTGTTCATATCTTTGGGAACTAAATGTTCACTTTGTGATTTTCAAATGTAACCTCACAAAATGATGCAATCAATAGAAACCCGAAAATTAAATATGCCTGACTTCGGACTGATTTTGCTTGATCTCACCACAAATGTGAAAAATTGAACAGGCAATCTTCGAATACATATGATTGAAGCGAATAAGAGCAATACAAAAAAAAATGGAAGTATTTTTAAACACTTTTGAGTTATGGTCATGAAAAAGCCGTGTACATATTTGATTGGATTTGATCACATATTTGATCAAATTTGATGAAAACACTTCAGACACGCTAGCAAACTAACCGAACTTGCCAAACAGAATATGTATGACAAGATAAGCACGTATATGGAAAGAAGGAAGGTTGAAGATCTAAACTAGCATCTAGGACACTTAAATACTAACTATACTATACAGTATTGCTTATTATTTTAAACTACAACATCTAAAAGGATTAAATAAAACTATTAAAGATAGAAAACCACTCCTTGTACATATCATTATGACGGTGTTAATGAAAGACCGAAAGTATGAAAGTAAAAAAAACCAAAAAAAAAACAAGAAAAGACATAGAATGCGGTTAAGGATGGAGGTTTTTAAAGGTTAATGAGTTAGAAGCGGTAACTTCTGCTTTTTCCTAGAGTTGCAGATTGGTAAACTAATTTATAATTCATAGGGATTCACACATCTGGGACCGAAGTCCAGATCGAGGCAGTCACTGTTATTTGGATGTAAATGCAGTAAATCATGTATACGCAGCGATTACCATTATAGAGTACTATAGAAATGTGGACCCGGCAGCCTTCAAATTCTGATGTGTAATCGATCAGCTGGGGCATTCAATTTATTTAAATGAAGCGCCTGGAGTCAGGTGGGTGATAAAAAAGATTATATCGACAACTTAAACCTCCTTCATAGACTTCGGGCCCGCACAAGCGCACATTTGGGATACGTGAGTACAATGGTACCACTTTACACGTGACTGCCCTTACACATGACTGTATTGTGGTCACTTTATTTATACTCGCCTGTTGTGTAAGGCGTTAATATGATGCCGGATCAGTGACCAATTTAATGGCGGAACCCCTTTGTTCGAAACAATGGTACCACTTTTATGAATAGCATGTCGCAATTTCTAATCGGCATCAAAGGAACAAAGCATTACATCATCTATTGCTACTCTACGACTATTGAAAGCTCTTTGGTTTTTGTCACTTACTGACAACACACAGAAATATTATGTGTTGTAACTATAGTAATGTAGACCATCCCGCGGGTCAGTGGATAACGACTGGTAATGTATACTATATATCAAGTCTGTGGCACCTTACCGCGCCGTTAAGGATAGCAACTATTTTAAACTGCGATTTGGTAGTTCACAGCATCTTGCGAATAGTAGGGAGCTTTGGCAAAAATTGCATTGATCATTTCATAGCGAGCGTGTAGAAGAATTCAAATATCACAGATATACTTTTGTAGGTCCTATGGTTCTTGAATTATGTTGTAAAGAGGGCTGAAACAACAACACTTTTGTAAAACGTACATAACTCATTAACAACAATTAAATCAAGCAAGTTTTCAATGACTTGTAGAATGAACTTATGCAAACATCAAAGTGTTCTTTTTCAATAATGCATTGATTCAAATAATGAAAATCGATTATTTTTTTGGGTGCTTCGACCAACAATACGCCGTGTAGCATAAAGTGGCTACATACTGTCGTTTTATCTTACTGTTTCGGGAGCTCTATTGTGCAGAAACGAAAACGCAAGGGATTATGTGAGTTGATCTGCTAATTGAATTCATTGTTAAGTTTGTTTAAGTACCAATCAGCTTATTTCAATAGAGGTGGATAAAGGCTGGATAAGGCAAGATTATGGAATACCCGCAGTGTGTAGAAGACCGGTGGTTTTAGTGGTCTAGCACCCCTTTCGCTATAATGTCCTCTAATAATACCTATAGGCCTTTGATGTTGTTAAACTGCACAATTGGCTTTTTTCTGTCTCCCCCTCCCCAACTGTGACTTGCGTCGTCTGTTGAATTATGTGCATAAATTTATAGGTTGTTATGTTGTATTTTAAGTCTCTCCTTTACAAAGATCCCCTTTACCCTTCTCCCCTCTCACTGTTATATGTTGTTGTCGTTGTTGTTGTTGTTGTTGTTGTGTTTTCTGTTTTATTTCTGTATTTTGTTTTTGTGTTTGTCTGGGTAATTTGTAGCAAAAATACGGCTTTCTTAACTCATCTGTTTATTGCTTATTTGACCCTGCTATGCAATTTGCAAACTTTAGGAGTAGGCCTATGGTCAACATGGACAAATTTAAATAAACTGAATTAAAGCTCATCCCTCCTCTACTCGCCCTCCTCTTTTCTCCTTTCCTCTCCACTCCTCTTCTCTCCTCTCCTCCCCTCCACCCGATCATCTCCTAGTCTCATCATCCCCACTCTCTCATTTCCCCTATTTCGCAATTTGCAATCTTTAATATGTTTAACAGCCTGGTCAATGAATGACAAATAAAATACATTAAAAATATATTTGAGTCTGGCAATTTTGCGTGAAGCAATTATCAGATTACCAATTCCAATGAAAGAAATGCAATTAGTTTCACGTCAACGCACTTCTTTGGTGTTAAATATTACCAAATTTTAAGGTGTATTTGGGACGAAAATAATTCCCCGTTTCATCTCTACATAATCATGATGACCGATTTTTGCGCGATTGCACGAACAAGTATACGTAATTCTTGGCAACACTGATTACTAGTGATTAATGTATATTTCTACGCTGGGCTATTTTCACGAGCCACTCCCGCCTAGGCGGAAGTACCTGTACACCTAACGCAAGTCAAATGTGCAGTTTAACAACATCAAAGGCCTATATAGGTATTAGAGGATATTATAGCGAAAGGGGCGCTAGACCACTAAAAATACCGGTCTTCCACACACTGTGGGTGTTCCATAATCTTTTCTTATCCAGCCTTTATTAACAACAGACATCCACTTCTATTGAAATAAGCTGATTGGTACTTCAAACTTAACAATGGATTCAAGTAGCAGATCAACTCACATTATCCCTTGCGTTTTCGTTTCTGAACAATAGAGCTCCCAAAACAGAAAAGATAAAACGACAGATAGTGTGAACATTATTTGGAAGGGACTTTTCTAACAAAATCAAACAGACTCAGTGTCAAAGCAATAGCAATTTTTTGCTTTAGATAAAACGAGTAGATCAATTGAGTTATCATCAACACATAGTATTCCATGCCCGGGATTCCATGCGCATTGGGATTCGGGTGATGTTGCGCGCTAGAGGAAGGCCGTGGTTTTAGCTCTGTTTAGAAGCGGATTTTGGAGCAGCTATGGCTGGGTTTACTAAATAACCAGTAGTTACTGGCGACACCTCCTCTTCACTACACACACCCCTACACACCCCTCTTGTATAACCACAAGTGTGGAGTTTTCAACGGTGTAGTTTCACACAACCACATTCTAACCGCGTAGTTCAACCGTGGAGTTTTGTACAAACATGTACATAATCGACTAACTTTGGAGGTATTCTTATCACAAAATATGGGGTGTTTTAAGACCCTCTATTATGAAGCTAAGCTGTGGAGCCCCCCAGTTGGATCAGGCTCCACAGTTGGTATGTATGTAAAACTCCACAGTTTGAATGTGGATAAAATTACACCCATACATAAACCACGTCTTGTTATTAACCACGCCTAGAAACCACAAAACACCGCAGTGATAACCACGGCGCATGCACGAATCCCACGGGATGCGATGACGCAATCACCCTAAAGTGCTATATGATCAGGGAATCGCTGGCCGGGTCAGCGCAACCCCTGTGGCTACCGGATGGGGATCGTGTGCTTGGCATGCAAGGGATCTAAGGTTCGAATCCCGGGGTGCCAAGTGACTTCTTTGTTCATCTTCTCTCTTTTTTCGTTTCTTCTTTAACTTCCGATAGCAAAAAACAGTGTCCTGTGTTAGGGTTTATAGCAGCGTAGTTTTACCACTTAACTGACGACACATGAAAAAAAAACTTCATAGGGTTATAATAACAGCGTTACCAGTTACTAACCGCGGAACAACCGTTTAATTTTATATAAATACATAATCGACTTACTTTGGAGGTCGTCGTATCACAAAATACGGGGTATATGTTATACCCTCTATGGCTCAAAGACACTGTTTTTGAAGTTAACACAACCGTGGTTGTACAACGCCGGCTAGGGATTTACAGTGTACCACTTGTGGAGCCCGATCTAACTGTGGAGCTCCGTATAGCGTAAAGTGGCAAGTTTTCCGTGATTTAAAACACCGAATTCCGCGATTTTGCGTGCGTGGTTTTAAATACTAAATTCCGTGATTTATCATGATGTAATTTCAATTCCGTGTTCACATTCGGGGTAAAAAGAAGCTACTTGCATTATCTTTTTAGTTGTTTTAAGCCTGATTTCTCTGAAGACGGTCTTTATGTTCATTATTTTAACCTCAAATCTCATTATTTTTTCTTAATTTTTATTTTTCTCAAGGAAAAACACGTTTTCCGCGAATTTCCTTGTTTTCCGCATTTTTCCGTGACACGGACAACTTGCCACTCTAGCATAGCGTGTTATTGAAGGTTGATAGGTTGTTTTACGAAATTACGGGGCGAAGACATTAATTGTTTTTAAGCTAATTGACCGCGGTCACACTTCAAAGAAGTGGAATATGCAATTGTAACCAGCGCACTGCAGCTTTTATGGTTCTATTGTATCCGATTTGAGCGCTGACATATTGTAAAATGTTGCCAATCAATATTCATGAGAGTGTACATTCAACGTCCAGTTTTCAAAATTGGGTGACTTGTGTTTGGCAGGTGTGAAATACATCTGACTGGGCGTATCAATTACGTAACGTATAAAGGCATTGACATCATCGAATGGCTGCCTAGTGCTGTTATGTGTTCACTGCAAAAACAGTGTTTATAAAGTGAAGGCAAGAATGTGTTTAAAAACGTTATGTTTAGAATATGGATTTCCGATGTCAGATGATTAGAAATTGAACACCATCACTGACCAATGTTCAGAAATTTGACTCATGATGTTTAGCTGTTACACGTGTTTATAAAGTGAAGGTAAAATTGTGTTTATAAAAGTGTTTAATTTCTAAACTAACACTGTTTTTGCATTGTATAATAATTATTATTACATTTATTTATCATTCCTTTCTTTTCCTTTCTCTGCATATCCATATTCTTTCCTAGACCTAAACTTTATCACTCACTCACTCTTCTTCTCCCTCTCTTCCCTTCTCTCTCTCTCCTCACGCATGGCCATTGTGTTCCCACCTGTTTAATAGTTTTTAAACGCATAATAGGCTGAAGGACATCCGACAAAGGCTAATGACATTACGATAGTCTCCTACACAGCCAGTTTGTGTCAGTCGGTCTGACACTCGTCGATCCTGAATGTTCGTGATAGCCACATACAGTCTGGCCCGAGACTACCTCCACGAGGGTCTACGCTGCGCTATTTAAAATCTGAATTTTAGTAACTTTTTCAGCTCAAGACGCACGATAATTTCTCAAGACGCTAGCTAACGACGATAATATCTGTTGAACATATACACATCCAGATTCTCATTCACGGTTTACCTCCGCGGCAGATTACCTTCGCGGCTACACCTGGTGTAGCCCTGAAGCTACACCTTAATGGAGCTACTCTGAAGCTACTTCGAAGTAGCTACACCTTAGCAAACCCCATGTGGATGCACCATATCAGAGCTACTTCGCTGTTACTCCATCCATAGTCTGTCTAGAAGCCAACTCCGGTGCTACACTAGTGCCAACTTCTGGATACGCCATATCGGAGCTACTCCAAAGGTACTCTTAAGAAGCTACTCTGAAGTACATCTGATAGCTGTCAACCACGAGCCAACCCTGGAGTAACACCGAAGTCAGCTCCGGTGTACAACCGCAGCCAAACGGGTCATTGACCGGCAGCGGTAAATAACTCACCGAACGCGTAATCGGCCGCGTACTAGTGCGCGTACCTAGCTATTTTTAGCAAAGCGAACTTTTGTTGTTTTGATTAATTGATTGACCATGTTTGCACGTTTGCATAGGGCGTCATGAATCGGTTTCAGCCACACGGAGACACGGACTATCATTTTGTTTCTTTTTAGTGCTTTTGTTTCATTTGTAGAAACTTGTTCTTTTGTTTAACGACAGTACGACTTCTTCTCAATTTGTTTTTAAAATCATTTTCAATCATTATTTAATTTTGTGTTTCTTGTTATGTTTTTAGTTTTGCTAAACTTGAGATGCTTGCATGACGTTGTCGTTGTTATTCTGTATTTTAAAGAAAGTGTGCATACTGCGGTTCGCAGTTCTACTTTCCCATGTTGTTTGTTTATTACAGGAGTTTATTATTGGACCCACAGTTAAAATTTATTCATAATTTATACTTATTGAATTTCTTGTTTTCACGCTGTTTTCCTAACATTTTGCACCACATTACTTTACTGTTGCAAGTCGTAGCCTAGGCCTAGGCCTATATTAATATGCCTACTTGCAATACAGTTTTGATATTTTACATGTTTTGGCTAGGCCCTACTAGTCTTTTTAACTTTCATTGATGTTACTCGCAGTTTTCATATTTTCTTTACTCGGTTGTTATTCATCTTTTACTTTGACTTACCTGTTTGATATGTGTTTTTTCGTTTGTTTGAGTAGGCCTGCATTTGTTTTTTTTTTTAACATTTTTCTTTGCTTATTATTATACTTGAATGATTGGTCACTTATTTATTAAAAAGTAAATATTTAAATAAGTTACTAAACAATTAAAAAGTAAATAAGTAAACGTAAATAAATAATAAATATAAAACTAATAATAAACTTAATAAAAGCGTAAAAAATAAATGAATAAAAGTGGGGTCCTAAAATAAATGACCAATCATTCAAGTATAATATGCAAAGAAAAATGCTTAAAAACATACAAATGCAGGCCTACTCAAACAAATGAAAAAACATGTAAGCAAACAGGTAATCAAATTAAAAAGCTAAATAACAACCAAGTTAATGATAATTATTATCATTCTAATATTGATTATTTTACATAGGCCTAGGCCTACGAGTACTATTCTTTTTTATTTAGGCCTAATAGGCCTACACATGTTTACTTATTTACTTTCTTATTTGTGTAGTTTACTTGTTTATTCATTGATAAATTTATTTAGTCAGTTATTTACTTCATTAATTTTACTTGCTTATTTCTGAACTTGTTTATAGGCCTTGTTTATTTACTTGTTTACTATTTTCTATTATTATACTATTAACATATATTTGAAAAAAAGAAAGAAAGAAAGAACAAAAATCCCTAATATATCCTAATAAAAGCATACAATAAAGCTAAATTGAGAAAATAGCATTCAATCTGGCAACAGATCATCACACATTTTTTTACGGAGTACCTCTAGAGGTACTCCGCTATAGGCTGTCTCTACGGGAGGTACACCGTGGAAAACCGGATAGGAGTAGTCCACGGATTTTTGACTCGCGTTACGGTGCACCGCTACAGAGTAGCCCTGGGGGTAATCCGGAGTAGCTCCAGAGTACATCCAGTGAGAAATTGGATATGTATGTTCAAGTGCAAGGAACCAGATCTGGTTTCTTTATACGAAATCATTTACGGGAGATATTCATCATTTTCTACACCGGTATCCAAAGATTTATCGTCTGAATATCAATCGTGCATAGCACATTTACGTGCATCGATCCCGTGTATTCATACAGTACAGTACTATAGACACGTGGACCTGGCAGCCTTAATACATTCGATGTGTTTACGATCAGCAAGAGCATTCAATTTATTTACATGAAGCACCTAAAGTCAGGTGGGTGATAACGAACTGTACATCGACGGCTAAAGTGTGCCTTTTGTGCTTTCGGCTTCTCAATCTCACCCGTTGGTTTTATGACAACAAAAGGTACCTTAAGCTCGTGTATGCGCTTTCACACGACTTTCGTTCAGTGGCGTAGCTGCCAAAGGGGGCCCGGGGGCGATCGCCCCTGGCAAAAATTGCCTATTTGGGCCCCGCCCCTAGTGCAAGGAAAAAGAGGAAAAAGGAGGAGAGAGAGGAAAAGAGAGAGAGAGAGAGGGCGAGGAGTGAAAGAGAGATATTGGAATCCATACGATATGGCTCTGTTCACAATCAATGGTAGAAATATGGTAACTGAGGGTCAAAATTTAAAACCTATTTTTTTGCAATATTTTTACTTATTACCTGTAGAAATATGATTAAATTTTAATAATGTAAACATTTCAGAGCTTAATCTTAGGATTAAATTAGTTAAATTTTAGCAAACTTGTGAGATTTTCCATAATTTCCTAAAAAAACATTTTTTTGTCAAGAAATCCAAATTTATAAAAAAAAATTGATATTTTTTAAGAGGTAATCATTATTCAGTGGAGAAATACATGTTAATCAAATTAAAATGAGTTTTTGTTTTATCATTTGGCTTATTCTACAAAATTGTTGGCCATAAGTATAAAATTAAGAGACAAAATGCAAATTTGGTTAGGAAAGTTTTATTTTCTAAATATATTATTGTCAGTTAAGTTATCAGGTAAGTTAGTCAGGTAAATTAGATAAGTTAGTCAGGAAAGTTAGTCTGGTAAGTTAGTTAGGTAATTTAATCAGGAAAGTTAGTCAGGTAAGTTAGTCAGGTAATTATATCAGGTAAGTTAATCAGCTAAGTTCGTCAGGTAAGTTAGTCAGATAAGTTAGTCAGGTAAGTTAGTCAGGTGTTTTAATTAGGTAAGTTAGGTAAGTTAGTCAGGTAATTTAATCAGGTAAGTTAGTCAGTTAAGTTATCAGGTAAGTTAGTCAGGTAAGTTAGTCAGGTAAGTTAGTCAGGTAAATTAGTCAGATAAGTTAGTCAGGTAAGTTAGTCAGGTAAGTAAGTCAGGTAAGTTAGTCAGGAAGTTAGTCGGGTAAGTTAGCCAGGTAAGTTAGTCAGGTAAGTTAGTCAGTAAGTTAGTCAGATAAGTAAGTCAGGTAAGTTCGATAAGTTAGTCGGGTAAGTTAGTCATGGTCAGGTAAGTTAGTCAGGTAAGTTAGTCAGGTAATTTAATCAGGTAAGTTAGTCAGGTAAATTAGATAAGTTTGTCAGGAAAGTTAGTCTGGTAAGTTAGGTAATTTAATCAGGGAAGTTAGTCAGGTAAGTTAGTCAGGTAATTTAATCAGCTAAGTTAATCAGCTAAGTTAGTCAGGTAAATTAGATAAGTTTGTCAGGAAAGTTAGTCTGGTAAGTTAGGTAAGTTAGTCAGATAAGTTAGTCAGGTGTTTTAATTAGGTAAGTTAGGTAAGTTAGTCAGGTAATTTAATCAGGTAAGTTAGTCAGTTAAGTTATCAGGTAAGTTAGTCAGATAAGTAAGTCAGGTAAGTTAGCTAAGTTAGTCGGGTAAGTTAGTCAGGGTCAGGTAAGTTAGTCAGGTAAGTTAGTCAGGTAATTTAATCAGGTAAGTTAGTCAGGTAAATTAGATAAGTTTGTCAGGAAAGTTAGTCTGGTAAGTTAGGTAAGTTAGTCAGATAAGTTAGTCAGGTAAGTTAGTCAGGTGTTTTAATTAGGTAAGTTAGGTAAGTTAGTCAGGTAATTTAATCAGGTAAGTTAGTCAGTTAAGTTATCAGGTAAGTTAGTCATGTAAGTTAGTCAGGTAAGTTAGTCAGGTAAATTAGTCAGATAAGTTAGTCAGGTAAGTTAGTCAGGTAAGTTAGTCAGGTAAGTAAGTCAGGTAAGTTAGCCAGGAAGTTAGTCGGGTAAGTTAGCCAGGTAAGTTAGTCAGGTAAGTTAGTCAGTAAATTAGTCAGATAAGTAAGTCAGGTAAGTAGGATAAGTTAGTCGGGTAAGTTAGTCAGGGTCAAGTAAGTTAGTCAGGTAAGTTAGTCAGGTAATTTAATCAGGTAAGTTAGTCAGGTAAATTAGATAAGTTAGTCAGGAAAGTTAGTCTGGTAAGTTAGGTAATTTAATCAGGGAAGTTAATCAGGGAAGTAGTCAGGTAATTTAATCAGGTAAGTTAATCAGCTAAGTTAGTCAGGTAAGTTAGTCAGATAAGTTAGTCAGGTAAGTTAGTCAGGTGTTTTAATTAGGTAAGTTAGGTAAGTTAGTCAGTTAAGTTATCAGGTACGTTAGTCAGGTAAGTTAGCCAGGTAAATTAGTCAGATAAGTTAGTCAGGTAAGTTAGTCCGGTAAGTTAGTCAGGTAAGTAAGTCAGGTAAGTTAGTCAGGAAGTTAGTCGGGTAAGTTAGCCAGGTAAGTTAGTCAGGTAAGTTAGTCAGGAAGTTAGTCAGGTAAGTTAGTCAGAGATGTAAGTCAGGTAAGTTAGTCAGATAAGTTAGTCAGGTAAGTTAGTCAGGGTCAGGTAAGTTAGTCAGGTAAGTTAGTCAGGTAATTTAATCAGGTAAGTTAGTCAGATAAGTTAGCCAGGTAAGTTAGTCAGGTAAGATAGTCAGATAATTTAATCAGCTAAGTTATCAGGTAAGTTAGTCAGGTAAGTTAGTCAGGTAGGTTAGTCAGGTAAATTAGTCAGGTAAATTAGTCAGATAAGTTAGTCAGGTAAGTTAGTCAGGTAAGTAAGTCAGGTAAGTTAGTCAGGTAAGTAAGTCAGGTAAGTTAGTCAGGTAAGTACGTAAGTCAGGTAAGTTAGTCAGGTAAGTTAGTAAGTTAGTATCCACGGTAGTTATTGCGTTTTCATTTTTTCTTAATTTTAAATAAATTTTAGCAAACAAAAAGAAAGTTTTCCTTTCATGTATGAAAATATAAATATTGCACTGGAATGTAATGCGGAGAAATTACTCCCAAAATTAAAATGAGGGCGCCATAAAACCAACACTATTTTAGTCAGGTGGTGGTCGCCGTGCATTCTATAAATTCAGTAAATTTTCATTTCATTGTCAACCGTGTAATTGAATGGGATTATTTTGAAATTTTAAAACGCTTGAAATATCACAAACAAATAGGCCTTATACAAGCTAAAACCGTTGGTGTTCGATAATGAACCCCACAACACTAACCGAGTATATGGAAAATGCCATACGGCGGGCGGTTTCACAATTTGCCGGCTCTATCATGCCACTCGCCGCCTGATTTTAGTGTAGAAACTTCCTGGTATTTCGCAAATATGAAACCTGAAACTCGATTGTTAACCAGGAACTAATGTTATCCATCTAAAGTAAATACTATAACCAGACACGATATAGAGCGAATCAACACGTTACATAGGCCTACTCGTATAACTATTTTATCGGCTCTATAAGTTTACTGAATCACCGTACGTACACACCGTGATTACACGGGCGGTTCCTTGCATGGTTGACATAAATCGGTACTAATCTAGGCAACATAATAATATATTATATAGACGTCAATCATGCAGCGTTCTTTTCCAACTGCATGGACCTTCATGGTCATCGTATTCTTTTGTTTTAACCAGGGCATTGACGGAGTAAACCCAGGATTTAAAGCACGAGTGACGCAAAAAGGAATTAATTACAGTAAGTGTATTTGTTAAGTGCTTTTGTTTTAAAATCAGTACAATTGCCTCTCTTAAAAAGTAACAATGCATGTGATATCGTAATACAGGAAAAACTAGCTTAAACATATGACAATGTATAGCCTATATATTATATACTGTTCTTATAATATAATTATAATATAATATAATTATAATAATAATAATATAATATAATATATGCAGGACCAACTAACAGAGCAATGCTCTGTTAGTTGTGAGAGCAACAATTACTATACATTGGTATTTGTGTACAGTTCTGTAGTGACGTAGGACTATTTCGCGTTAAATCGTACACGTACACGTACAATTGCGGTTTATCAGGCAACTGCGAAAAAACACTCGACGTCACTACTGCGCTGAGCTTGAAGTGAACCAAAGTACGCTCTTAAAAAGTCTAGATACCTAGCAAAATAAGACCTCGCTACTTTTTATCAAAGACGGAGATAACAAGATTTTATCGCGTCTGACGTCATCTATCAATCAAACTCGAAACGGTTTGTTTTCAAGTGTTGTGATGACAACTTGCCGAATGCGGCGGTATAACCGGGCGCCTTATTGTTAATTTTGCACCTTAAACATGCAAACCATCTCAAAGGTTAGGTCTTTGTAGTAGGAAACTTTCTTTAGCGAAGGCACCATGTCAACAATGCCTAGAAAAGCTGCTTTTTGCCTTGTAAAAGTACGTAATTTTTCGCCATTTGCTGCTATTCCTTTTCTCCGATCGGTACCAGATAAATTGGCTTTCCTTTTACGCGCTATTAGCCTGTGTAAACCAATCAAGGATCATAACTGACAGTGACATCAGACGCGATAAAATCTTTTTATCTCTGTCTTTGATAATACAGATTTCTAGTCATATATTTTTTTGCTGTCAGCCGATGACCACCTCTTTATTGATAGTTATGAACGGGTTTTAGCTATGCAAATCAAAATTTCCTTTCCGTGTTTGTAAATGTATATTTATTATTTATATTTTATATTCACTGTTAATATAGGCACACATGGACGTAGATAAATCGTGTACCAAAACTGCGGATAAAATTTCCTACCTATTTTCATAGTTATAAATTTGACTAGACTCGTGTTTACCTGTACTGAACGTTTGTTTACAAACTGTGTTTTCATGGGTCATTGGATCATAATGGTGACAAATTACAATACAATGAACTTCATTGTGAAACCAGTATCCATGGTAACCATTGAAAATATATACACTGTTAAAAATATTTCCGTAAATTTTTAGTACGGAATTTTCTGGCAGCAAAATTTCCAGAATATTACTTTTGTTTCCGTTAAATAACATTTTATTTTCAGACACTTGCGTATATTTTACACAAATTCGTTTTAAATTACAGAAAATGTATGTATTTTTACGGAAAAAATAAATACAGTGGAACTTCTGGACATTTTGCTGCCAGAAAAGGTTTAAAATTTCCGTAAAATAACGGAAATATTTCCGTCAACAAAAGTCATTGAAGCACATTTCTGTATTTAACAAAATTTTTAACGCTAAAAGTATGAAATGTATGTTGGAAAATAAAAATACTTTAATCATAATCTGAGGTCAGTTGATATTTCTTTCATTGAAATGATTTTACACCAAAAACAGTTTCCGTAAATTTACAGATTTCTGTTAGTTTATGGAAACTGTTTTTCGGATATTTATAACAGTGTACCGAATAATATCCTATTTATAGGTTGTGCAATGAAATGCAGGATATGCCTATATCACATAGTTCCTCATAGTCTGTATACCTTCATCGAGTCATTTAGATATTGTTTTAGATATTTAGATATTTAATTGTTTTTTATTGCATCTCTGAATGGAAGTAGGCCTATATAAAAATTATACATTTTCAGAAAGGCAATGATGCAAGGGATCCAACTAGTATAACAGATTACTTCAAAAATTAACAGTTTTTGAGAAAATCTCAAAATTTGATTTTGCTTTACTGACTTGAGGAAAGTATACGCACTATATCCATGATCGTTGAAATTTCTGTTAGAATATTTTTTGACATATGAAAACATGCACGAGAAGGATTGATCAATGTGCACATACGAAAAATTTAAAACCCTTTAATGTAACCCAAATGATATTTTGTGATGCAATGAATGGGTAATTTGCAGAATGTGACTATTTATGCAGCTGCCGAGTAAAAAGTGCATTTCCATTTTCTTGGTTATTATGTATATTTTTGTCATTTTGGACGAACTATCAATTACATTGCATTGTGGGCCGACCAGTGGCGTAACCAGCACTTTTCCAGAGGGCGGGAAAAGAGGGGAGAAGGGGCGGGGGCAACTTTGAAGGGGGTAAACTTTGACGAAAATGTCAAAAATCTCAAATATTTCAGGGCGGCCAACATCCCACAGGGAGGAGGGAATTCCGGGGGAACTGCCCCGACTGATCAAAGAATGTCTTGTGATATCTTCATACCCATGCATGCTCCTATACATGGGCTGGGGAAAAGTATGTAGCCCCCAAATATAAGAGGTCTGCTCCCTAAAACAACCATTTTCGTTATTAAGCAGGAGAAGCTTTTATTCTAACTTATTGTGTATTGACATTTTAGTTATATATTTAAAGCTTAATTAATTGCTTCTAAGATTTGCAAAATAGCTTTTTAAGGCCCATTCAATGATATGCTCATTAGGAGTATCCAAAAATAGTCAAAATCAGGTTTTGACACATTTTGTTACTGCCACAGAAGTGGTAACATAACCTGCTATTGGTTAAGCTGAAAGCCACGTATTAAAGACAATGGAAGACATTTTACACTACTGTCTGTTCAATTAGCTTAGATTCTTGAATTTTTAAGATATTTGAAAAAATAAAAACTTGTGGCCAAAGTCATCAAAGAAAAGTGTTAGCACAGCCTTAGACCTAACGTGATTTATACTTTTTAAATTCCCAAGTTCAATTTAAAACCCCATTTCTTTTCAATTTTGCCTCATTTGGGGCAGTTATTTGGGTCCACCGAAAGGGTTCGCGACCTTTTTATAAATTTAGTGGGACGGTCCATTCTCAACTTAGGGCATAGACCCTATCCAATTTAGCAAAACAATCTGTCTACCAATCTGTCCTGCCATTTCAATTGTTATACCGTTCCGGTTATTGGATAGGTTCTATAGGTGATGGTCCACCGGTTTTTGTTACACGAAAAAAAAAATGGCGCGAGTACGTTTTATGCATAACATTATTCTGAGCATTATTTTTTCCTAAACAAGGACATTAACATTATGGATTTCGTTGTCATTTCAACTGGTTTACAATGTAAATTGAGGTTTGTTTAATACCACCATTCCTTCCCAAGAATATCAGCATTCGCTTGACATTTTCAGATACAGTAACTTTACAAGAAATGTTTTCTGTAACCTGATTGTTTTAAATAATATTTTCTTGTATAAATGTTCTTTTGTTTTTTCATTTTGTATTCAACAAACAAAACGAAATAACAAATTGAAAATAAATGTGTAGTTTTATAATAGGCCTATAGGCCTACACCTTCTCAGACCCATTCGCACAATAAATAAATAAATAAATAAATAAATAAATAAATAAATAAATAAATAAATAAATAAATAAATAAATACACAAGGAATGTATTTATATAAGCTGGGCCTATTTTAGAAAACCTTAGTTCCCATTAATAATAACGTAATGTTTCGACAGTAGGGTTTCAACACAAATTAGGCATACTGGCAAATATTCTGCTGGACAATACTTCCTCATGCGGATGGTCGAATAAATACCATATCTGCGCATTGTGACATTCGTCCCCATTGCTCTAAATGGATTGATTCCAAAAAGTTTATGGTACCCGACGTTCTACGGCTTTTTATAAAAATATCGCGGAAAAAGACCAAACTTGAAAAGAAATGGGGTTTTAAATTGAACTTCAGAATTTGAAAAGTATAAATCACGTTAGGTCTAAGGCTGTGCTAACACTTTTCTTTGATGACTTTGACCAAAATTTTTTATTTTTTCAAATATCTTAAAAATTCAAGAATCTAAGCTAATTGAACAGACAGTAATCTGTATACGTATGTTCTCTATACTATAATTAGATATACATGTATTTGAATTGGGTCTTCAACTTTGTAAACGCTGTTGTTTTCTTTGTTATTTGCCCAAATGCCTAATGACAATTTGAATGACTTATCCGTCATTTTAAAGAAATTTAAGATAATGCATTTACCAATGTTTCAATAATTTATTAATCAATCACTTTCGTCCAAAATGGCGTAAACGACTACGTTTATCATGTACATTGTACTCCCCGTCGAATTACGACGTATAATGGGTTCACTTTGCGATTGTATCTATTAACAGTGAGAGATGTCGGCCTTAACATTCTCAAACAAGAACTGTCAACTCTGTCCATACCAGATATCAGCGGATCTGAAAAAATCAAGGGAGTCGGAAAAGTAGACTACACTGTTTCAAAGTAAGTAAAGATTTGGACAGGAACAAGGGAAAAAGAAGTCTTTCTCTTCAACTGCCGTGCCATGAAAATTGTATGTCAAAAGCCAAAACATATTTCCTAGATGTGGTGAAATCATTTCTTACCCCTTTGAAAAGATCCAAATGTAGTGATTTATTCAATTCTTTGAAGTTCCAAAATTTGCGATTCAAGTATAGCGTGATGTGATGATTGCCACGGTTTCCTAATTCTTCATTTTTAAGCCCCTTTTTGGGATTCCCAAAAGTTATATACTAAACATGCTAATGCTTAAACTTGCTTCATATAGGCCTACCCACTCTCTTAGTCTTAACATCGATCCCCATGTAGGGGAAAGTGGGGTAATCCCGGGCACCTTTCGTTAAGGCTACACAGGTACAAGATTAAATAAAGTTCATCAGTGAAAATCATATCAATGCAAAGTAGGAGTAATGTTCTAACTAGTAACCAGTTTTTAATAACTCAACATCTATAGTTAATAAGTTGTAATTAAAAAACAAAATGGAAAAAAATGATGGGGTAATGCCGGACACGGGGTAATCCCGGACACATGATTGTTGCTAAGAGGGAAAGTGGAGTAGGATGATAATCCCCTGAATGTATTAGGTACTTCTGTTACCTCAAACATACAACTATGGGGGCTGTTGTTGTTGTCTATATTTTCGAAAAAACAAGTGTCCGGCATTACCCCATCTGTATAGAGACGCATGTGTGTCCGGGATTACCCCTCACGGTCCCGATTGATTTTTTTCAATGCTTGTTCTACTAATCCATTTTTAAGATACCAAAATTCATACATCCTGCTAGCAATCAAGTATCAAACATAATTTTCATCCATACTTCATCTGTGTCCCTTGTCGCATTAACTGTCACCCAGCTAATAAATCACTTTTCAGATAAAAAGTCAAAAATGACAATTTCTGTTTTTTCGTAATTTTCACAAAGAAAGGCGAGACCCAAAGCGCTGGTAGTAGTACACGTGAGGTACACCTTGAGGTAGCTAATACCCTAAGGTAGTATAATAGTGCCACCCTTCTCCCTTTAGCTGCAATCGACGTGTCCGGGATTCCCCACAGTCCGGCATTATCCCACTTTCCCCTACGTTCAAACCATTGTTATGTTTCTGCAAGACAATGCTATTTTGTTGAGATACCTTGCAGAAACCATTTAAAGTTAACAATTTAAAGACATTGTAAAGGCATCCATGCGAGTATTTTTTTTTTGGGGGGGCTTTGGGGCGCCAGCCCGGGGTCAAAGTAGGGGCGGCAAAAAGAAGGGGCGGCGGAAGATAAAGGGGCGGCAAAAAGAGCAACAAAAGAAAAAAGGGCGTTACAAAAGGGGCGTCAAGAATAAAACAGGGCGAATTTTTTTGCAAATTAATGAAAATATACCTTTTTTGACTGTGAAAACGGGCGACAGCTCTAAGCTGTGTTGGTAATAGGGGGTGTAACACCTGTAAAATGTAACTTGAAAAAAATTGGTGAAACATTTTTTAACTCCTACTTTTTGGAGAGTCGTCCTGGCTGAAAAAAAATTGGGTCAACCGTTTCGGGCTGTTGCTGCAAGGGGCGGCAAAATTTACATTTTCTTAGCCCCCCGGGGTAGGAGCGGCCACGGTACGCCACTGGCATCGGGACATTTTGTGGACTAAAGTTTCTCAAGTTCGTCTTTACATTCAAACGAATTTCCGTCTTCCCGCCATTGTTAGTACTGGAACAGGCGCATGACAAGTTATACCTTCCATTACATTTCAACAAAGAAAATTTTCATAGAGTACGGCATGTGAAATCGACTGGATATTGGACCAATGTTCAACTTACAGTTTGCGGATGTTGCAATTTTTGTGTGTAGTGTGTGTATTTCTTTATGATCAAATTAATATCAATGAAAGACGGTCACATAATGTTGGCCTATACGTTGGAAACTAGCAATGACTGACGTATGTATCCCAACTAAACCCGTTGTTTGTGACTACTAAACCCGACATCACCTTTATGGATTGGGTCACAGTAGAAAACCTCATGGACAACTCCAGTGGTGAAGTGAAAATACAAATTTTCATTCAGGCAGATGTAGCGGAGTCATGGTAGTGTTAACGGGGTACTACACCCCTGCCCAATTTTGTATCTATTTTTGCATTTTCCTCAAAAATTATAGCGCCTTGGTGACAAGTAAGATATGTATATTATAGTGGCAATGACTACAACTACTGCACTGGAAATTTTATTTCAACACGTCGTTTATTGGCTTTTGCATCTGTGCACTCTTCACTATAAAATCAGAGAACTGGTCAACACTTTTAAAACACTTATTTTTGTTTAATTTTCAGTATGCGTGTAAATAGTTTCAACATCCCGTCAGCGACCCTAGTGCCGGATCCAACCGTTAAGGGAGTTACACTGAATGCAAACAGCTTATCTCTTGCCATGCACGGAGATTGGCGGTATAGTGCAAAGATTGCTGGGTTAGTTGCTATTAACTAAATTGAAATATTTTTTATAATTAATGTAACTTTTATTAGCTTTGATGAGTATCAGATAAACATTCAAAGGTACATACTGTGACGCATATACCAATAATTTAAGCGTGTTTCAAATCGTTAGTAATTATAAGTTTATCAAACATAATAAGCAAGAAATGAAATACGGTACCTGCTTAGGAAGTACATTTTTATATTTGATTTTAAACCTCAAATTCAAAGCATCAGATTTGATAGTAATTCGTCGTAGATGTAGTGACGTAACACCTGGATTAATTTAACATACTTCTTATTACATACACTCTTATTACCGGTAATAAGTGACTTATGTCCGACCGTGTGAACACGACTTATGAACAGGGGTAAAGACCTGGATCGTAATTCTGTAGTTGCACATCATGCTGATCACTTGCACCTGTAAGATTAGTCTCTTTGAAAAGAGCGTAATCATAGTCAAACTATTGCACATACATAGGTGATGAGTGTATCCTGCTTATAGTGCGGGGCAATCAATTCAAAAAAGTGTAAACCCATTGCTTTGGTCATTTATCCTGTTACATCACTACTGCTACGGCGATTATAGTGAGAAGAAGTCGTGTTCGCACGGTCGGACATACGTGACTTATTACCGGTTATAAGTGACTTATTATCTATAATAAGTGACTTATTGCCGATAATAAGTGACTTATTACCGGTAATAGTGACTTATGATGTCCGACCGTGTGAACACGACTAGAAGAAAATAAAAAGGTGAAGATCAGAAGCATGTCCACACTGCTTGCTAACTTCCTCCTATCGTATCCACTTCCCTCACCATGTCCACACTGCTTGCTTACCTCCCTATCGTATCCACTTCCCTCACCATGTCCACACTGCTTGCTAACTTCCTCGTATCGTATCCACCTCCTCACCATGTCCACACTGCTTGCTAACTTCTCCCTATTGTATCCACCCCTCAGAGAATTGAGATCTTCTTCCGATAAGACCCTGCTTAGTCAGCCTAGGGCACATAGAGGATCTGGTTTAAATACCTTCTCTGTCTCTGGCCCGAGGGAATGGAACAAACTCCCTAAAGCCATCAGGGAGTCTCCATCAATTCCAGTTTTCAGGAAGAAACTGAAAACTCACCTTTTCAGTTAGCTTCTTTCTTGTTCCACTGTGTTTATATATGCCTGTGTAACAGGGCATATATATTCTCCTTATGCTCTTTAGTCTTCTCCTTATATATGCCTGTGTAACAGGGCATATATATTCTCCTTATGCTCTTTAGTCTTCTCCGTCTTCTTCTCCTTATATATGCCTGTGTAGCAGGGCATATATATTCTCCTTATGCTCTTTAGTCTTCTCCTTCTTCTTATATATGCCTGTGTAGCAGGGCATATATATTCTCCTTATGCTCTTTAGTCTTCTCCTTCTTCTTCTTCTTCTTCTTCTTCTCCTTCTTCTTCTCCTTCTCATGTTTCATATTATCAGGGCTAGCTCCAAAACTACAAGGGCCCCGGGGCTAATACTTGGCACACTTAATGCCCCCACCCCAAAGATGTGCCTTTTAGGGGTCAAGGTCATGTCAAGGTCATCTTAGTATATATTGTTGGATTGTCATCATATTTGGTGGATGTGATCACAATCGAATGCCGATAAGGGTCAAGGTCATGTCAAGGTCATCCGAGTATAGTTTGTTGGATTATCATCAAACTTGGTGGATGAGATCACCATCGAGTGCCAATTATGGTCAAGGTCATGTCAAGGTCATCAGAGCAAATATTGTTGGATTGTCATCAAACTTGGTTCATGAGATCACAATCGAGTGCCAATAATGGTCAAGGTCATATCAAGGTCATCCAAGTATAGATTATTGGATTGGCACCAAACTTGGTGCATGGGATCACCATCGAATGCCAAAAATGGTCAAGGTCATGTCAAGGTCATCGGAGCAAAGATTATTGGATTGCCACCAAACTTGGTACATGGGATCACCATCGAATGCCAAAAATGGGCAAGGTCATGTCAAGGTCATCAGGGTTTAAGATTGTTAGATTGTAACCAAACTTGGTGAATGAGATCACAATCGAGCGCCAATATTGGTCAAGGTCATGTCAAGGTCATCCGAGTTAGGTTGTTAGATTGTCACCAAACTTAGTGCATGGCATCACCATCGAATGCCAAAAATGGATAAGGTCATGTCAAGGTCATCAGAGTTAAGATTGTTGGATTGCAACCAAACTTGGTGGATGATATCACCATTGAGTGCTAATAATGGTTAAGGTCATGTCAAGGTCATTGGGGGTTATGGTGGGAATCACAGGCATATATATTCGTGTTTGCTCAAACACAACAGTGCCATCTAGTTCTTCTTCTCCTTCTTCTTCTCCTTCTCACGCTTCATATTAACAGGGCTAGCTCCAAAACTACAAGGGCCCCAGGGCTCATGCTTGGCACACTTAATGGCCCCACCCCAAAGATGTGCCTTTTAGGGTCAAGGTCATGTCAAGGTCATCTAAGTATATATTGTTGGATTGTCATCATATTTGGCGGATGTGATCACAATCGAATGCCAAAAGGGTCAAGGTCATGTCAAGGTCATCCGAGTATAGTTTGTTGGATTATCATCAAACTTGGTGCATGAGATCACCATCGAGTGCCAATTATGGTCAAGGTCATGTCAAGGTCATCAGAGTAAAAATGGTTGGATTGTCATCAAACTTGGTTGATGAGATCACCATCGAGTGCCGAAAATGGTCAAGGTCATATCAAGGTCATCCGAGTATAGATTATTGGATTGCCACCAAACTTGGTGCATGGGATCACCATCGAATGCCAAAAATGGTCAAGGTCATGTCAAGGTCATCAGAGTGAAGATTATTGGATTGCCACCAAACCTGGTGCATGGGATCGTCATCGAATGCCAAAAATGGTCAAGGTCATGTCAAGGTCATCAGAGTAAAATTGTTGGATTGTCATCAAACTTGGTTGATGAGATCACCATCGAGTGCCAAAAATGGTCAAGGTCATATCAAGGTCATACGAGTATAGATTATTGGATTGCCACCAAACTTGGTGCATGGGATCACCATCGAATGCCCAAAATGGTCAAGGTCATGTCAAGGTCATCAGAGTGAAGATTATTGGATTGCCACCAAACTTGGTGCATGGGATCGTCATCGAATGCCAAAATGGTCAAGGTCAAGTCAAGGTCATCAGAGTAAAGATTATTAGATTGTAACCAAACTTGGTGAATGAGATCACCATCGAGCACCAATATTGGTTAAGGTCATATCAAGGTCATCCGAGTATAGATAGTTGGATTGTCACCAAGTTTGGTCCATGGGATCACTATCGAGTGCCAATAATGGTCAAGGTCATGTCAAGGTCATTGGTGGTTAGGGTGGGAATCACAGGCATATATATTCG
Organism: Amphiura filiformis; assembly: GCF_039555335.1. Lineage (NCBI taxonomy): Eukaryota > Metazoa > Echinodermata > Ophiuroidea > Amphilepidida > Amphiuridae > Amphiura > Amphiura filiformis. The sequence continues at coordinate 33,282,932 of NC_092638.1, read as the reverse complement.
TGTTTGCTCAAACACAACAGTGCCATCTAGTTCTTCTTCTCCTTCTCCTTCTCACACTTCATAATGACAGGGCTATCTCCAAAACTACAAGGGCCCTGGGGCTCATACTTGGCACACTTAATGGCCCCACCCCAAAGATGTGCCTTTTAGGGGTCAAGGTCATGTCAAGGTCATCTTAAGTATATATTGTTGGATTGTCATCATATTTGGTGGATGTGATCACAATCGAATGCCGAAAAGGGTCAAGGTCATGTCAAGGTCATCGGAGTATAGTTTGTTGGATTACCATCAAACTTGGTGGATGAGATCACCATCGAGTGCCAATTATGGTCAAGGTCATGTCAAGGTCATCAGAGCAAATATTGTTGGATTGTCATCAAACTTGGTTCATGAGATCACCATCGAGTGCCGAAAATGGTCAAGGTCATATCAAGGTCATCCGAGTATAGATTATTGGATTGCCACCAAACTTGGTACATGGGATCACCATCGAATGCCAAAAATGGTCAAGGTCATATCAAGGTCATCAGAGTAAAGATTGTTGGATTGCCATCAAACTTGGTGCATGGGATTATAATGTAATGCCAAAAATGGTCAAGGTCATGTCAAGGTCATCAGAGTAAAGATTGTTGGATTGTAACCAAACTTGGTGGATGATATCACCATCGAGTGCCAAAAATGGTCAAGGTCATTGGGGTTAGGGTGGGAATCACAGGCATATATATTCGTGTTTGCTCAAACACAACAGTGCCATCTAGTTCTTCTTCTTCTCCTTCTCACGCTTCATATTAACAGGGCTAGCTCCAAAACTACAAGGGCCCCAGGGCTCATGCTTGGCACACTTAATGGCCCCACCCCAAAGATGTGCCTTTTAGGGGTCAAGGTCATGTCAAGGTCGTCTAAGTATATATTGTTGGATTGTCATCATATTTGGTGAATGTGATCACAATCGAATGCCGAAAAGGGTCAAGGTCATGTCAAGGTCATCCGAGCAAACATTTTTGGACTGTCATCAAACTTGGTTGATGATATCACCATCGAGTGCCGAAAATGGTCAAGGTCATATCAAGGTCATCCGAGTATAGATTATTGGATTGCCACCAAACTTGGTACATGGGATCATAATCGAATGCGAAAAATGGTCAAGGTCATGTCAAGGTCATCAGAGTAAAGATTGTTAGATTGTAACCAAACTTGGTGAATGAGATCACAATCGAGCGCCAATATTGGTCAAGGTCATGTCAAGGTCATCCGAGTTAGATTGTTGGATTGTCATCAAACTTAGTGCATGGCATCACCATCGAATGCCAAAAATGGATAAGGTCATGTCAAGGTCATCAGAGTTAAGATTGTTGGATTGTAACCAAACTTGGTGGATGATATCACCATTGAGTGCTAATAATGATCAAGGTCATTGGGGGTTAGGGTGGGAATCACAGGCATATATATTCGTGTTTGCTCAAACACAACAGTGCCATCTAGTTCTTCTTCTCCTTCTTCTTCTCCTTCTCCTTCTCACACTTCATAATGACAGGGCTATCTCCAAAACTACAAGGGCCCTGGGGCTCATACTTGGCACACTTAATGGCCCCACCCCAAAGATGTGCCTTTTAGGGGTCAAGGTCATGTCAAGGTCATCTAAGTATATATTGTTGGATTGTCATCATATTTGGTGGATGTGATCACAATCGAATGCCGAAAAGGGTCAAGGTCATGTCAAGGTCATCAGAGTATAGTTTGTTGGATTATCATCAAACTTGGTGGATGAGATCACCATCGAGTGCCAATTATGGTCAAGGTCATGTCAAGGTCATCAGAGCAAATATTGTTGGATTGTCATCAAACTTGGTTCATGAGATCACCATCGAGTGCCGAAAATGGTCAAGGTCATATCAAGGTCATCCGAGTATAGATTATTGGATTGGCACCATACTTGGTGCATGGGATCACCATCGAATGCCAAAATGGTCAAGGTCATGTCAAGGTCATCAGAGTAAAGATTATTGGATTCCCACCAAACTTGTTGCATGGGATCATAATCGAATGCCAAAAATGGTCAAGGTCATGTCAAGGTCACCAGAGTAAAGATTGTTAGATTGTAACCAAACTTGGTGAATGAGATCACCGTCGACCGCCAATATTTGTCAAGGTCATGTCAAGGTCATCCGAGTATATATTGTTGGATTGTCACCAAACTTGGTGCATGGGATTACCATCGAATGCCAAAAATGGATAAGGTCATGTCAAGGTCATCAGAGTAAAGATTGTTAGATTGTAACCAAACTTGGTGGATGATATCACCATCGAGTGCCAATAATGGTCAAGGTCATGTCAAGGTCATTGGAGGTTAGGGTGGGAATCACAGGCATATATATTCGTGTTTGCTCAAACACAACAGTGCCATCTAGTTCTTTTTTCCCATCCTTTCTCTCCTTGTTCAGCGCCTTGATAAATTTTAAAGGCGCTATATAAATACCTTTATGTATGTATGTATGTATGTATGCTTGCTAACTTTTTTTTTTCGTATCCACTTCCCTCACCTTGTCTACACTGCTTGCTACCTTTTTTTTCATGTTTCCACGCAGAATTCACGTCAAGGACCATGGCAGTTTTGATGTAAATGGTGATGGAATTACCTTGCACGTTACTATCAGAATAGGTATGCATGGCCGATTTCACTGGAAATTACGGGAAATCGCACATTTTTTGTACAATTTTCACTTTTATTTTATATGAATATGTCAGAAATCAGATTTTGCTCTTTAATACCTATAGAGGATGTTATGCTATGCTATTATTGAGGCTACACATTTATAGCCAAATCTGCTATTTATCAGAATTGGACACAATGTTATCAAATCTACCATATTTTGGCATAATATACAGAGATCGAGGTCGAGTTTGCGCGTGTTTTTCATATTCCACAAGTGACATTGAGCTGTGCCTTAACCCTACCAAATATAAGCCTGAATCCTTCAACACAACCCGATGACCGTGCGTAGTTGTTGAAAGACTGAAGGATTGTGCCTAGCCAAATATCAAAAAACTGCAAGTATCCTACGTGATCCGATGGCGTCATTATCCGAACACACATTATAGGCACGAAAACATAGGTCGGCCAAGGTACACACCTGTGGCGTGCCATGTGCCTAGCACCCGACTATCCCACACCAGAGGAAACAACTTTTCTTCACTTTATCTCCTGTTTTTCTTCCCTCTCTCATCGCCAAAAAGCACGTAAGTGCGTAAATAAGCGCGCAAATTGTACTATGGCCGCGCATAGCATGCAAATGCGTTTCGCCAAATTTGACAAACACAGATATCAGCCATTAATAATAGACAATGAAAACGTTTGACAAATGTTTGACATCGTTGAATGTTTTTCAATCGTTTGTTAAGTGTGATACCTTTCAAAATCGAGTCCATGTTTTTCATATGTTTCTCAGCTCACAAATGACCACATTATGTTGTTTCTCATTATAATAGGTATGGATAGTTCAGGACGACCAACAGTATCCAGTCAATCGGGTGATTGTGTATTCAGCATTGGCTCACTGCATGTCAAATTCCATGGAGGAGCAAGGTAATAATCACACACGACTTGAAAATAAAGGTGTTTTAATGACAAACTTAAACAACAATAGGAAATTAGAATGCAGCTAGAGACCAATGCTTTTGTTGTTTATCATTTTGTACCCTAAGTTTGATCAGCTCGTAATCGGCGGGCCTTACAACATCGCGGATTAATATCAATATGTTTTATTTAGAGAATTGTCTTGGTACAATCGGCGGGCCTTATAACATCGCGGAAAAATATCAATATATTTTATCTAGAGAATTGTCTTGTGACATCTCGCCAGAATTATTACAGATTATTATTTGAAGTCCTATACTTTGTCTACTTTCTTTAACACACACAATATAGACCAGCCAGATCAATTATATCCTTCTTAACGTGGGTCTACTTTTCGGCGTTGTGGTAAAAGCCTAATAATTCTCGCAAATTACCAGCTGATATGCTTTGATTGAAACGTTATTATAACTTGACCATGTTGACTTTTCCATTTCCAAACAGCTGGCTGTATGATTTATTTGAACATGATATTTCGAAGGCATTGAAGAAATCATTGGTGAATCAGGTAAAACAACCTTGAAAAGGCAAATAATTAATAACAATGGGACAATAATGTTCTTCAGTAATTAACACTAGATCTTCAAAAATAACATTTAACAGTAATTTACTCAAACATTTTAAACGAGACTATGCAACTGTTTTTGAAATACCAAGAAAAATGTAGTGTTTTTTAAAAACTATTCTTTAAACATCTTTTTAACTACATGAGTCCTACGTTTGACATGCATGATTGGTTATAATAAGGCTATTATACTAGTGTTGAGCCAATCAACAGTGTTTTTAAAATAATCAAGTATTTCTATAACGAAGTAAAGAGATAAACATGTATTTTCTTTTACTATGCATAATGTGTTTTCAACAATCTTTCCTGGTTTATTTCACAGGCATGTAGCTTAGTCCAGAATGGCATCAACACTGATCTGAGCAAAGAGCTTGCTAAATTAGACCGTAAGTTCAACATTAAGGTGTTTTTGTTCCCTATAGAATGACAGTGGACAGTGATATGCAGTGGATTGGCTTTATATATTTTGCAAGATTTTGTTTGTGGATATGTTTAATCAATGACAATATAAAAGCACGCGATGCCGATTAAAATGTCAGTATCTAAAAGATTGCAAGATATACATGATATAGCTAAATATTCACACATCATCACCCCGATCTATTGCAAAGAAAGTACGCTGACATAATCATGAAAAGTGCTGTTATTGTACGGACATTTCTTGCAACATAAGTTGCACAAAATTACAAGAATCTGCAAATATCTACGAACAATTACAAGATGTTTTACAGGATGTTTTGCGAGGGTGCGGAAGGGTGCGGAATCTCCAAAAAGTAAACCTTTTTCTTAAAATAATTCGCTTGGACATGCAAAAGTGGGACTTGTTCGAGCGAATTCATGAATATGGTTTAACATATTAGGTCTCTAAAATTTGACTTTTACGAGCGTATTTGGACCTTCTTGGGTACATGTTTTCATACTTGCACTTATTATGATCCGGTTTTTGTTTTAGATTTCCAATCTAATGTATATATCTACTTGTATCCTTTATAATACTCCTCCATAACCATCAAGATATCACTGGATTTTCATCGAAACAACCTTTGACAACAAAAGATCGTAAAAGTTTTATTATTTGTCTTGTCATGTGCAGTTGTTGCAAAGATTGACGACGTGGCTGAGATCGATTACTCGTTGGTATCTGCTCCAACCTTTCAAGGTGGCATCAGCACAGCAAATAAGGTGTGTGCGTAAGCAGAGTTAATTAAGTCAGGCTCTATCACATCCGATTCAACTTTAGATCTAAAGACTGCACAAAAAGTAACGCAGCTGTTATAAATACGCCTATTGCGTCAGAACTAATAATTGTGTTCACAATATTTCAACATTACCTCACATAGAAAGAAGGTTGATTTATTTACGCGCATTTTGATATCCCATTTGTTCAATATTAGCAATACATCGGTGTTTTTAAAGAAAAATGCCCGAATTTAAAAGTTGCAGCTATTTGTATTGATTTGAAGTCAGCGCGAAGATAAAGGACGGGTTTACGTGCCACAATAAGTAATAACCATTGAACGCTGTAAACTGCAACTTTTAATTTCGGGTATTTTTTTCTTTTATAAACATGTTAAAAGCACAACTGTGTTGTTAAGGGATCTAAAATTAGCGTTTATTGCGTTTCGACAGTATTTTTTGTGGGACATGAGAGCACCTCAGACCTATCGAATTGCATTCTGAATACGAAGCATGTCTTTCTGATATCAAATATTTTTCATTTTCTGAAAATCACAATATAATACAAATTTTATGACAAATTATAAAAATTTGATATTTTTCAAATTTTTGATAGGCCTATATAACAGTCCTCGAAGTAAATTATATAAATCTAATGACATATTCTTAAAGTGTATGTAGCAGGGAGGAAAAGCCAACAGTCAATTGAAAATTTTGACCTTTCATATTGAAGATATGGATTTTTCCCCAAAAGACCTAATTTTTTTAGTGTTTTGGGAAAAAAATCCATATCTTCAATACGAAAGGTCAAAATTTTCAATTGATCGTCGGCTTTTCATCCCACCTACATACACTTTAAGTATAAATCATCAGATTTGTAAAGTTTACTTCAATTACTGTTAAATATCAAAAATATCAATTTTTAATTATTTGCCATAAAATGTGTATTAAACATGTTAAATTGCGAATTTCAAAAAATCAAAATTATTTGATATCAGAATGACATTCTTCGTATTCAGAATGCAATTCGATATTTCTGATGTGCTCTAATGTCCCACAATAAATACTGTCCAAACGTTCATACCCCAGCCCTTAATATTGGACGACATTTGACAAACTGGTCATCAAACTGCTTGATAAACCATCCTTATTTCTATGTAGAAATGTTATGGAAACAATTATTAGTTCTGGAGCTATAGGCGTATTTATAACAGCTGCGTTACTTTTTTACTTAACTTATTACAATGACCCGATCTGTAAGATGATTTAAACCTCAATTTAAACCTATGAATCTCTTCCATTTCTAGTGTCAATTAGGCTAATAGGCTACATTATTGCTATCAATTGTACAAAGTCAATAAGTTGGGTAAATATATAACATAATTTGTGACACAATATATGATTTCGTGAGGTTTAAAACAAAATTGTCAAACGGGTTTCATGAGAAAGATGTTTGTTTGAATACAAAGTATTCTGTACATATACGAGTGGATATTCATACGTAGTGGTAGATAAAATGAATTAAAAGTTTTAACATCAACACTACACTATTTTTCGCTCACCTGGAAAGAATTCTCTAACCCGACTAGGGTCTTCAGCATGTTATGATGGTAAATCGTGACCAAGGGCTAGAAATAGATTCCATTTGGGATAACCCGCCGATGCCCGGGGTGGGGGGCGACACCTCATCGTAACATCCTATGACTTCATTCTGTCAATCATATGACGTCATCAGTGAGAGATATCCCGATTGTAGACAAGATATCATAACAGCATCGCCATCTGCTGAAGACGCTAGTCGGACTAGTGAAAACATTCCAGGTGAGCGAGAAATAGTGTAGAGTTGAAGTTTAAACTTACATTTATGCTGTACATGTTTTTATCGGATCTACAGGGCGAAGTATTTCCAATCGGTAAAAGACAGGAAGCACCCTTCCCTGTGCCACCTATCCCCAATGATCCTGATGACAGTAACATGGTGGAGGTATGGATCACACAGTTCCTCTTCCAGAGTGCTGGATATGTCTACTTCAAAGCTGGTTACTTGGAGTACAATCTCACACAGGATAAGGTACGAAACAATTTGCTTAAATAATTGCTTACGACGACTCTTGCAGTGGGACTCCCATAATGGCTCTCCAAACTGCTCTATTCAGTATACAATTGTTGATGGCAGGTCCATTTGACTTGTATCCTCTACCAACTTAATGTAATCTTCCTTCTCTTGCTAGTTTCCCGGGTTTAGGCTATACAAAATGCGAGAACCCTTGATGCTGCTTGCTCTTCGTTACTGGCACATTGAGATGCAAACTTAAGCTTTACGATTCTTATAGTGTACTAGACATTGCCTAGACACATTTTCCATACTGAAACTCAAGAAACTCAATAGATGTCAAATTTTAACCGAAATTATATTACTTTTCAGGACATTTTCGCAATCTTGTTTTGAAGCAATGTTTCTTGAATTGAGCTTTAGACTGATAATATCTAAAAAGACATATTTCATGTTTGGTCATTAAGAAGCTTTTAATGATCGTGAAGAGAAAACTATGTCGGATGTGTAGACTTCCAGTTACCATGGTTACAACATATGCTTTAACATTGAGAAACAGGTCAAGTCCAGATGTCCAGTAATTACTGGTCTGTTATTGCGATATTATTGCACTACTTTAATATGCGTAGTCTTTGTACTACTTGTATGGCGGTGCTCCGGTACTTCCAAGCCACTGCTCACAGCTTAGAGATGCTGTACTTTCCGTGTTACAATTATAACAATCTATGATTTTAATGTTGCATATTTTAGTCATATTGCTAACGGTAGTATGTGACCAGATGATCTTGTTCAGCCCAGCTTTCCAGTAATTGACCACGGCCCATTGGCAAATGTTGACAGTTGGTTACATTTGCCATTCTTGAAGTATTTTGACCAGATTATGGTTGAAATAATTTATGATCGATTACCACATTTTCAGCTAAAACGTTAGTAAACCATGGATAAGAGTATAAGGAATCTGTACATAAAAATCCGTATTATGTATTTTCAGTTTCCTCTAGAATCGTTCCCGATGTATGTTCTTGTCTTAGTTCACGATGCTCAACTCTGTATACTAAACACTGTTTTCTACACTATGATAATGAGTAATGTTTATATTGAATCCCTACAGCTGCCGTCTGGTGGTCAGATCAGCTTGAATACATCTTCTACCTTTGTCAAAATAGCATTACCTCAGGTAAGCCAATGAAAATGAGTTTATAACGTTAAGAACATTAATTTTGCAGTGATTTAGTTAAAGCCATATTGTAACATTTCCATAAAAATAGATTATGTATTTGTTTTCCATAACATGTTAGCTTTTACTGTCAGATATGTCCCCTTTTAATAATATTTTGAACCAAACAACTCGGGTAAATGAAAGAAGATTAGAATTTACTACCAGCGCCGATGTCGCCAATGCGTATCACTCCGTCGGTCGTGTTACAGCACAGTCCTTTGATGTTTGTATGACTGTCCCGGTGTTATGAACAGGTGGATCAGACATTCCCTATTTAACAAATTGTCTCCTTGCTTCCCATTGATAATATGGTATCTTAATATTTGCTGTCACTAATCAGCCGGTATTTTTTTAATATAAAAGTTACACAAAAATTTCAACCTAACATTTAGATTACTCGCATTTGTCTAACATGTGCGTAGAAATGAGAGTGCGGGGCATGGACGAAAAAGATAACAGACCGCGTACAAGCAGTACAAGTCTCAGTATCATCCGATAATGAGGGCCGATTGTTCCATGAAATGCGCCAGGCAAAACTGCTACGCACTTACCGCGTATTTTTACGATCTATCACTTAATCGCGAAGGCGCGCAAAGCTTTATCGTATGTACGCGAAGGCACGCAACGCTGGCGTGATTGTTAGACACGGCACGTTCGAACAATCGGCCCTTATGAATATGCGAGAATTCACAGCATACAATGCACGAGGACTTTGACTGTTGATACATGGTCTGTAGCAGTCAGTTGTGCGCGGTAATTGAATATACTGATATAAATGATATACGGAAAAAGGTTTCAATAGCTGATATGCGGATGTTGAGGTACAGCTCTGCTAAAATATGTGCGACAGTGCTCAAAATAAAGCGGGTCCGCCGAAACGTTAACGGTATTTGTTAAGATACGTTATTCTGAAAATGAAATTGATTTTTTTTATACAAGATCTTTTGTTTAATGTTCTTTTTGTTTTGTGTACGGTACTACTTTCAATTGTTTTACAATCTCATTAAAAAAGTGAATCCATGGCATTACCTGCTGTTACAAACTTGGACCAGTGTAACATTACAATTTTACAAAATTCTTACAAAAATTGATGATGCACTCTGGATTTCAAACCGTTGCTCACTGCACTATTTTGAGTCCAAACTCTTTAAAATTTTAAGTCCGAACGCTTTAAATCTAATCTCCGCTAGTACAGTTTGTAATGTTTGAATGTTTCCAATTTCTAGTGTATGATGCGTAAGCCTCTTCCCTTGTTTCTAATTTCAATGGTCACTCATCAAAATGTGTTTTTAATAATATAAGTTATTGTATTTTCTTTAATTTTTTTAAATCCATGTATTCAAGGTGAGCAAGATGTACCCCAATCTATTAATGCAAGTCAACGTCAATGCTAGCAGCCCACCTGATGTCAGCATGAAACCAAACTCTATCAATGGATCAGCTGTCATTGACGCTGTCTTCTTTGTACAATTGCCAAATAAGACGTTGACTAACATGTTCACTGTACAATTGGTAAGTTAAACAACAACAACAACAACATGAACAAGAACATACTTTCCCGATTTCCTGTTGGAGCTTCCACTGCTTGCTAATCTCTTGCAGACGACAAGTTTCAATAAAAAAAAAATCAAAATTGTACATTTTCATGACCATATATGGAATCAGCATGAAAAATGCACACAACTGAGTACCAACAAGCCTAGAATCGGTGCAGTGTTTCTAGCGGTATAGCTGCAGGGAGGGGGTTCTCCCTGGTTGAAGGTATACGGAGATGTGCGACGGTTTTGGGTTACTTTTTCAGCAATTTTGGTATACATATCGATGGGTGGGTTTTCAGTGGAGACCAATGCGCCCAATTGAGTAAAAGTGCCCCTAAGAGCGCCCAATTACGGCAAAGTTGGGTACTTTTTGGCTGTTTTTTTGTGGAAAAAAAGTGGTATACTGATGGGTGGCAAAATCAGCAAAAGTAGGTATAGAGAAAGTCAGCATCCGAAAGTTTGCGTGGCACATCCGCGTACATTTTGTGATATTTTGAGAAAATATATCAAAACTTGGACTTTTTATGTTGAAGCATACGGCTAGCACGCTGTAAAACCCTCTTTAGGATATGAGAAACAGATCAGTCGGCTGATTCGTTTCTACATTAAACGATCCTGTTCATTCTGTTTGTCGTAAGATACTGAGAAATGAAAATAGACGACAAAACATGTTATTGACAAGTTATTTAACAAGTGATTGTTAGAAATCTTTAACAACTAATTTCTTTGTTTAACAGACAACATATGTTTCAACATCGCTTGGTTTCAAAGGGCACAATATAACGTGGAATTCAACCGTCATCAGGTAGGAGAATAGGTTTTAAGTACCGTAAAACCTCGTCTACAAGCATATAGAGTGCTTTTGATGAAAACTAAATGAATCCAGACGCCATCCATCGACAAAATTATAATATTATGGAGTTTGAGCAAATTAATTACCGATACAAATATACAAACAAGTACTATTGCAATCTATGGTATTGGCAAATTTACAACCGTCTCGTTTTAATCTAGCTTTCATCAAAAACACAATATTATGCTTGTAGACGAGGTTTTACGGTATTACACTACACAAACTGATAAATATAGGCATAACGGTTAACTCTATTAAGAAATGAACGGATTTGTTCCATAATTATTCCTTTACTATCGCAATTATTTTATATGATCTGTAGACAATAAACACGAAATCAAAGTGTAAAACATAACTTAATTTTAAGAAAATATTTTTCTGCAGCATCAGTGGTTCAAAATGGTGCTTTCTTGGTGAGGTTGAGGAGGGGTGCAGGGGCAGGGTGCGGCATATGGTTAAATCCGATGGCTGGAAAGCGCTGCTATCATAACTGTATACTATAATCATATGGCACCTATAATATACATCGTATGCAAGCTAAAGTACATATTAATATGTTCCTTTTCAGGGTCGATGTTAAACTTCTTGAATCAAACATTGGTGATATCAATGTGAGTATGTCAGCGGCGTAACCATGGACAAGATGCGTTTCAAATCCTTAACAAAAATAATTAGAGGTTAATGACTGCGCATCGGATATTTTGAGGGTATTGTGAAAAATCTAAATATTTTGCTTTGGAACCGAGAGCCCTCATGATATAAAGTAATAATCGTGAGGTCTTTTTGGGCCCAACAGGAACGGAATGCCTCACGACCGGGTCAGTGCTCTTCATATACTGCTTATATAGTATTTAAGGGTAGACGTGGTATTGTTGGTCGAAGGAGCTAAAATATCGATTTTCATTATCTTAATCAATATATTATTGAAAAATAACACTTTGATGTTTTGCAAAAGTTCATTCTACAAATCATGCACTTTGAAAACTTGCTTGATATATTGTTTTAATGAGTTATATACGTTTTACAAAAGTATTGTTGTTTCAGCCCTCTTTGCAATAATTCAAGAACCACAGGATCTACAAAAGTATATCTGTGATATTTGAATTCTTCAACACACTCGAAATGAAAATGATCAATGCAATTTTTGCCAAAGCTCACTAACATTCGCAAGATGCTTTGAACTACCAAATCGCAACAGTTTAAAATAGTTGCTAACCTTAAATACCGTCATCATGGTCATACACTATCCCTGTGAACAACCATGTCCCAGCACATCCCTTTTTAAAGGGATTTTTATTTATAATTAATTTATTATTTCGTTTCTATTTAGATGAGTCTGTTGAAGAGCGCCCTTGATATTGCTGTGCGGATTTTGCTTATTCCAATGGTGAATGGTAAGTACGCCATCTGTCTAATATGGTCATGCGTTTTGATCTCGCTACCCAAAAATGGTGGCGGTGTTACGTATTTTCAAATTGTGATATGTTCAAATCAGCATACCGCGGCTAAACAAAAAGATGGTGTCATGGTTTTGATCTCATTTGAAAGCTAAATAGGGAAAAGAAGAATTGTGCATCGCACTATAGCACAATTAAACATGAATTTACAAATGGAAACATGTCATGCACAAGAGTAGAAACTCCGGACATACCTGCCAGTGTAGGGACTTGAACCCCAGACCCCTCGCTTGTTTTAATTTACAAATGGAAATATGACATGCATATACCAGGAAAAACTCCGGACATGCCTACCTGTGCGAGGACTTGAACCCCAGGCCTCTCGCTTTTCGGGCGATCGCTCTAACCACTGAGCTGCATAGATTGTCCCTGATAAACAGGATTCAAGTCTGGTACTTATGGATTTGAGTAAACAATACAAACAACACATTACATACCAGTGTATACGAGATCAATTAATGATGCTTACCCGCCAGCCTAATATAATCATACAAACAAGGGAAGCGGCTTACGCATCATACACTGGAACATGGAAACATTCAAACATGGCAAACTATCGCACGAGATCAAATTTTACAATTTAGCAAGTGAAATCAAAATCATGTTTCCATGAGCTTCCATGTTCCATTTTGCTTTCGACTTAACAACTACTCCCCATTCCAGAAAAATACAGCACTAATTTTTTGGGATTAAAAACATATTATCAAGTTCTGCCAAATGAAACATACCTCGATCCTAATCATTCATTAAGTCCTAACTGGAGATAAAAGAAAAAGTTCACTATTTTACTACTTTCTTGAAAAAAGAGCCAAAAACATGCATTTTTGGCATGTTTTCTGACAATCGAGTCACAATAATCACAGACTTGGAACAAGTCTAAGCATTCAAAATCTTGAGTATATGCCAAAATTTTGCTCTAATTTTCACTTTTTTGTGTTATTTTAATTAAATGGTTAGTTATAAGAATGAAACATGTCTTTTCCAAAAATTAGAATGCATAAACTGAACTTAGTCTTAGTACAGGTCTTTGGGCTTGATTGTCACAGCATACGAAAAACACCCTAAAAACGCAAGTTTTTGGCCCTTATTTAAAAAAATTGGCCATTTATTAAAATTTGAATTTTATTGCTAGTTAGGACTACGTAGAGGATTAGGATTTAGCTGTTTCATTTGGCAAAACAGGATAATATTTTTGTAATCCCAAAAAATTAGTTCTGTATTTTTCTGGAATAGGGAGTAGTTAGCAATAGCATTCTATGTTAGCACATTTATGCTACCAACAAAGGTATAATGAACTGAATTTGAATGATTTTTACGACGATTTGTCCAAATCAACATATCGCTGAATGGGCCTTCAAATTATATTTTCACTAATTTCTTTAATATGTGAATGTATGTTTGTTTTCAGAGGAAGGTAGCAAAGGCATACCTTTACCATCAATTGATGATGTGATATTTGAAAATCCTGTTATTAAAGTAAATCAGGTAATGTCATTTTATTAATTGTATAACTGCTAATATATCATCACTTCACATAAAACATTACTTTTTAAATTCACACGAATATAACCCTAAATAGGCAAGAAGCAACATGAATCCCGTGCAGTTCCTGTGATTAAGATCCAGAATCAGCTTTCATATTAATAAACTGACCTCAAAGAAAGGAAAAACTTAAAAATCTACCTTGCACAGAAGAATTGAGGTCATACAGGGTCAAATTTCAAAATTGCTCAGATCTTATTATAAACTACGCCAAAGTATTTCTCTGATCATAACGATTTCGAAAAAGTATAGTTTGATCTATCTGAGATGCACATGGTTCCCGGGTTATAAGCAAAGAGGTAAAAAGTCGCATTTTAGGCTCCACAGGGGTCAAAATTAATAACGCTCCGATTTTCATAAAAATGGTCTCTAATGTATGAATTTTGATACCAATTCAAATAAAGAATAGTTTGCATCATCTAGGATGTCTCGTTACATTGGTAACCGGGTGAAAGGATATGACCTTTTGCTTATAAAGTTATAAATCGAGATATACACACCACATATAGGCCAAACTATACTTTTTCTGAATCATTACCAGAGGAATACTTTTGTGTGGTTTGACCTTGAACTCTTTTTGGAGCAATGTGAAAATTTCCCACCAAAGGTCTTTAGCAGAGTTATCATTTGGTTCCATGCATTTTAAATCACAAAAATTGCACGACCGTTGGAAACCATGCACTTTGCAACTGGACATAATTTGTTAAGAAATAACACGTCTAAAATAAAATCAATTTATGCAGCTGTGATAATCTGTGTTCTAATTCGTAAACATATATTAATAAAATAAAATCCCAAGACTGCACTGAGTGAGACAGCAACATGTGGTTAACGACTTATTTAATACATTAATATTATACACCACACCACGCAATCCAATCCGACACACGGTCATTTTATTTCATAATTCATTGGATATATAGTTGCGGAATAAAGTCATATAAACAGCACCCTTTACGGTTCAGGAGCGTGATTATAGGTTAAAAGCTCCCACGTATTTTAAATTACATTCTTTGGTTGCTTTTCCAGGGATACTTCAATTTGGGATTGGATGTGAAATACACTGGATCGGATAAAAAAACACTGTGAACTACTCAAAAACTTGAAAAAACAATAATGTAAAAACAATAATGTAAAAACTAGAATGATCAAAATTGCCCTCCCGTGATCCGACTTCAAGGTCATGCATCTCACGAGATCCGATTGTGTAATCGAACACACACCGGCACGAAAAGGTTGGATCACACACTGCCAATGACATAGAAAACAGATACGGATACGGAAACAGAACTGAAAAGATAAAAAGACCTATAGGCATAGGTTGGCCGACCGGGCCGAGTCTTCTGTTCTGCACCCGACGGCGCGTGGTTAAAATCTTGGCACGAGTTGGCCGACCCGGTTCTTCTGTTCTGCAACCGACGGCGCGTGGTTCATATCCTGACTGGACTCTTTATGTCTTCTTTAGTCTCGTCGAACTTCGACTGGACTATTGGTTTTCAGCAATTTCTTCTACTTTATTCGCAACCTTGCTATAATTTGCTCTAGTTCCTTAATTATATGACCGATTATGATCATTATTATGTTTTCAGAATCTTGTTTCCTATACTTTGTGCAGAGTTGAAGAGTCCAATATAATCATTGGACTCTAAAAACTTGGACTGTGTTGGATAGGCTCACTTTCCCCACGAATTTGTTTTCAACATTTTTTGACCAAAACTCATTTTTGACTAAAACTCATACCAAAAGTCATATTTTTGACCAAAATCACATTTTTGACTAAAAATCAAAATTTTTGACCAAAAATGACCAGATATCGCATTTTGGATCAGAAATCATATTTTCACATCACATTTTTGACCAAGAAAAGATTCTGAAAATATAATAATGATAAAATTGGATTTTTTTTTCACCCAATATAAAATTTATTGATCGAGCTACGAATTTTAAACCTCCAAAATCTTAAAACTCATAGCTCGACCAATAAATTTGTGTATTGGGTTCAAACCATCCAATTTTATATCAAACTTGGGCAATAGCTTCACTGCCCCAGATGTTACATTTGACATGATCCATTTGGGGTTAAAAGTCACGCATAAGTAATTTTGGCTCAAAATGTGAGTTTTAACAATAGGTCAAAGCTTTATTTGCTTGTTGTTCAGGGGTCAAAAGTCAATGTTGCTCCAATTTGTTTATAAAACGAGGCAAATTATTGGTCTAGCTTAGAGGTTTCGGAAAACAATAGTTTGCATTATCTGCGATGTCTGGTCTGTATGTGGTTTGTATGTTACGCAGCAAAGAGTTAAAAGCTCAGTAGGATTCAATATGATTCAGTGGCCTTTTTTTAATTACCATCTATGTTCTGAACTTCTGACCGCAGATGGTACTAAGTTGCTAACTATTATTTTCCTGAATCCCTTGAACTTCAGGATCAATTTAATTTGAATAGGCATATTTGCATAAGATACAGTTCAGAGGTTAATCCATCTACTTTGTTATGCCATACGCGTATTGTATTATTATATTTATTGTGGGAAAGAATTTCGGTACAATCGACATCCGGTAGAGAAACCCAGGATAGGCGTATTACATGCTTCATTGAAGGATATAATACCAAGTTATTTCTGTCATTTTGCTGCATGGTGAATCATATTGTCCATTTTGTGTTTTCAGTTTCCTCTTGTAACATCAAAATTGATCCCCGTTGTGTTTGTGTGTTTTGGTTCACAATGCGTAATGTTGGTTTCATACTTTCTGTCGCTTGCCGCTGAGCGGTGTGACGCTTCATCATGCCACTTATACTTTTCTACAAAGTTCTTAATTTTGAACTAAGATGTCATTTTTGAGTGTTCAAAAGTACACATAAATTGTGGTTCAAATATGACAATTGTTTTATACCTAAACAATGCGAGTATCGAATCAAGTAAATTTGGCAAATTTGTCTAGGAATTTCACGATTTTACTGCAAAAACTATAAAAAAGAAAAAAAAAAAAAAAGAACATGAAAATATAACATGTTTCTATACAAAAACAATTTTCTTATAGACCATCATGCGCACAGTTTCCACCTCGATACACCTGAACACACATTTTTGTCCCAAGAGCTTCCAAGCAGAGAACAACAAGCAGTGAATGTCTCCGCCACAGTCTTTGATTACACTACACAGTTGAGTGCATAGCAATGTAGGATCTGTGAAGCTTCTAGCTAAACAATGGGCCTCTTTGATTGGTTTTTGTCGAAACCTCAAGTGTTCCCTTCATCCAATCAGAATTTTTTTATATCAAACGAAAGCTAACACTTCCCCCTAAAAACACCTTTTAATAGTCACTAGGTCAACAGATACCACAATTCAATGTTATAGCAAGGCGAATGTGGAAAATCTGTTGAAAACTACCTATCCTAGCACATTTTTTGACCAAAATGTAGGTTTTAAAAGCCCAAGTGTTCCTTACAATATTTTTCAAATTTTATGTCATTAAATGAAAAAGCCCACTTATATTGTCCATATACTAGAGTCACTAGAATGAGCAATGGTTAATTCTCTTTAAATTGCAAATCTTGTGCAAAAAGTTACTATTTTCGCCAGTTTTGTCATACGGTCGTAAATTCAATGAACTATGACTTTTAAAAAGAGCGCTTACACATTAATATGAGATTAATTTGCCGTTTTAGCTGACATGGACGCGCTAAGATAGAAATACGAACGCACGCGGCGGCTTTGAGACCGCCTTTTTTTAAAGCATACTCAGAGGCAGAAGAAAAATAGATTGGTCCAAACTACGTGAAGTTGAATGGTTTGATTTGTTTGTTTTTTCTCTCTTCCCCATCAATCTTGTTAGGGATGACATCAAAACTCGACCGACCGCGGCTGAACGCCGGTTCTGCCTGGGCCCGTCCGGTTTCCATTGTTTATGACAGAAACGGCGGCCAACCGTCGTTGAATTTGTTTTGATTTCATTCCTTATGCCTGGGAACCAAGGGAGAACAGTGCCAGTGCATTGATTGGTCGCCCCAGGTTAAATAAGAAATAAATAAATAAATAAATAAATATTGATGCAAAAATTCGGTTTGATAAATTCCATGCTACATTATGCTAATTTTATAGTTCGTGTATTCTTTTCGTGTGTATGGGTTGGATTCAATCCATATTGGAAACTCGATCAGTCCTCGTTTATGTATTATAGTACACAACCAGTAAATGCACTGTATATTTCAATGTAAACATCTACCAAAAAGTAATTACCCCCCTTTAATGAATGACCATTTATTCCAAAAAGCTTAATCGTATGCCAAATGTGGGATATGCATTCGAAGCAGGATTGATGTCGCAGCGTACATTTAAATGAAAGTAATCCAAGATTTGAAAGTTGCAGTAAAATCCTATTACCTATCCATTGAAGGAAAGCTGTTTAAAAGCTCTCATTATCATTTTTGCGATAATCAATAACAATTGTCATTATTCACATCAGTAATCATAATTCACGTAATAACATTAAATTCTTTCAAATTGGACTTTATTTTGTCCACTATATATTTCAAACTTCAAATAATTTTACTTTGTGTAGCAAATATGATTTTGAATTTCCAATTCATTATCCAAATAAATACAATGTTTTAGGACAGACTTGTTGCAGTCTAAAAAGTTTTTTTATTGAATTATCAGTATTGTAACATGGTAGACTTGGAACAAATCTTAATTAATTTTTATTCTAAGAAAAAAACATAGATAGCATTAAAATGAGCAGAAATTTGCATAATTTTGGCTAAATTTGGATTGGTAATGATTAGTAATATTAAATCCTACAATTGTATCACAGATGGCAGATATCAAAAATTGTTTAAATGATTTTAATTAGCATTTTTATAGAGAAAAACTGGCATCATTTTCAGTGATGTGCGCCCTGATAATAATTTGCTGATGCGATATCTGGCGATTTGCACGATGGTCGAATTCAGCACCTTTGAAGAGCTAGCGTTTGAACTTGAAAATCACTGTACTGTGAAAGCCGAATAGATTTCATGATGGAATTTGAATGTCTGTGATACTAGTGATGTGAGTAATTATGATTGTGTGTGTGTGGGGGGGACATAGACCTGTATGTTCCGTAAGCTTATAGATTTCATGCACGTGAAAATGCAATGCTGTTGATAATGCACTTGTCAATAGAAACCCTGACCCTGTGATACTAGTGATGTGAGTAATTATGATTGTGTGTGTGTGCTGGGGGGGGTACATAGGCCTGTATATTCAGTATTTAAGCTTATAGATTTCATGCACGTTAAAATGCAAGGCTGTTGATAATGCACTTGTCAATTGAAACCCTGACCCTGTGATACTAGTGATGTGAGTAATTATGATTGTGGGGGGGGTGCATAGGCCCGTATGTTCAGTAGTTAAGCTTATAGATTTCATGCACGTGAAAATGAAGACTGTTGACAATGCACTTGTCAATTGAAACCCTGAGTCCCTGACCCACTCCAACCCCTGCCTGCAGTGCAGATCAGTACCCGGAACAAATAGCCGGGCAGTTTATTATAACAGACGGGCATTGACACAAAATTTGTCCCTGTAGGGCCGGCCATGTGTTGTTTCCCGTCGGTCCGGGACTTGGCGGGAGTTTTAACATTTTTGAAATTTAGCCCTGGTATAAGTCCCAGCCACCCATCCCCTGGTACCCTGGCCATAAGGGGGGCTGGAAATTCACAGCTGCATATAGCCATATCTTTGATAACATGGACAAGTATAGTGATGATGTACATTATACAAATGATGAGATATCCTCTGAATAGGCACAATTTCACGGCTTTACCAGACGCGTAATGTTGCGAGTAAATTAAACGCCATTTTGTGCGTAGGAAGAAAAAATAAAAAAACTGCGATAATTTAAAATGACTGCAATTTGCAATGAAAAGCAAACCACCAAAAATTTCTCATTTGTAGATGTACACACATTGGTATGCATATAGCCTCTGGCATTGGCCAATTTGTCCTTGTACTATAAAAAGACCATGCACATTCTTCATATGAATCACAGGCCTATATTCACATAGCCATACATGTACCTGTACAGATGTACACACACCCACACAAACAACTGTATTTTATCCAAGGTAATTGCAGACCCCTCCTACATACGGTACCCTATAACCCTAAACCCTAAACATGGGCCATAACACTAACCGTAATTCTAATCCTAACCCTAATCCTAACCCTAATCCTAATCCTAACCCTAACCTAACCCTAATCCCAACCTTAACCCTAACATACCCTTAACAGGCAAACCCTAATCCTATATCAACTTCCTAACCTTAGTCCAAATCCTAATCATATAGCCTTGGAAGGGGGTGCTCCTTTTGGAATGGATAATAAATTGGACATTCAAAATCATACTTGTTACACAAAGTGAATTTAATTTCAAGTTTAAAATATATCTGGACTTAGTAAAGTCCAAAATGAAAATAATCTCTGTTGTAATATGTAATCTGACAAGCAAAATGGATAGCAATTATCCATGCTGGTCAGCACTGGGATGGATAAGAGCTATCCATTATTTTTCCCATTTCACTTGTATGATAAGGATAATGAACTGAGTGCAATGCATTCGTCAAGATAATCGCACGCGCCGTGGAGTTATTGCATTTAGCTTGAGAGCCGATAGGCTCGAAAGCTAAATGCAATAACTCCATGGCAAGTGCAATTATCTTGACGAATGCATTTGCACGAGTACATTATCCGTCATACACTTTGAGTGTAGGCCTATTAAAACAATAGGCAATATTAATTGCTGCATTCATTATATTAGTTTTAATATTAGGAAAATATCTTACATTTTAAAAACACCGTCAGGACATTGACCAGCTACGTAGCATTTAACTGGTAAAGAATATTAATCCCTGTAATCAATGGTATCGATTGCGCCATACGTCATACTTAGGTAACTTATTCACGCATGGTTTAATTGACTTGACTTTATGTTGTGATCATTTAATATCGTGGTTTCGAACACAGAGAGCACTGAACCAGTTGGAAACGATCGATTTAGATGTCAGACTAGTACTACGGTGAATATCAACTGGACTTTATAGCTCTATAATTTGAACTACTTATATTAAAACACACGACATTGGGATTTAACAATTTGTTCAGTATTATCATAGGCCTTCAAACACATGTGTTTGAAGGCCTATGGTATTATAAAGCATGATCATGATATTATGCGCTAGTGTGTGTTTCCTGGCCCGGCTATGTTATTTTAGATATAGGCCTACATGTATTTCATTTGTAAAATGCTGAATATTTTGCAATGGTGTCATCTTGTATAATTATGATCCACCTGTTTTTGGCCCTTTTTAATTAATAGAAGCTCGATTATTCTCATTTGATGTTTGATTTATTTGAGGTCATTAATCATAATTTATGACAATGATATTTGCAAGGGTGCAACTCTACTAGTCTTATTACAAGACTGCCCTATCCCAACCCTAAACCCTAATCCTAAACTCCGTAAACGAGGACTGGACTCAAGTCTAGCGAGTTGCACCTTATTCGGTAATTGTACACTATTATAGAACACCGTTTGTAACTATACCATTTTAACACCACAGAATGTATATTCGTACTTTTTTGTTGGTATATATATCGAACAGACAATTATATAGTTATGTGATCTCTGTGTCTAAAGCGCCACCTAACTCTACTTTATGGTTATGTGAAAGTAGTATTTCTAGTATTTGAGCGTGCACGTATTATCTAGAATCTATTGTTTAGCGTGCAGGTTTTAGATAATGCATTGTTTAGCGTGCAGGTTTATATAATTTGGGCTGTGAAGGGTAGTTCGCGAAAATAATGCACGGGAGAAGAATACATAACGATGAATAGAAACGGGCACTAGAAGTGTATGCATGGATAACTGCTATCCAAGCCTTGGGCCAAACACATGTAAACTGAGAGGCAAAATGGATAGCAATTATCCATGCTGGTCACTCAGCACTATGGATAAGAGCTATCCAATGTCCATTTCACTAGGGCTATCCATGCATGCATTGGTCAAACATGGATAACTGCTATCCAAGCCTTGAGCCATACACCTTACTGAACATTAAATTCTTTCAAATTGGACTTTATTTTGTCCACTATATATTTCAAACTTCAAATAATTTTACTTTGTGTAGCAAATATGATTTTGAATTTCCAATTCATTATCCAAATAAATACAATGTTTTAGGACAGACTTGTTGCAGTCTAAAAAGTTTTTTTATTGAATTATCAGTATTGTAACATGGTAGACTTGGAACAAATCTTAATTAATTTTTATTCTAAGAAAAAACATAGATAGCATTAAAATTAGCAGAAATTTTCATAATTTTGGCTAAATTTGGATTGGTAATGATTAGTAATATTAAATCCTACAATTGTATCACAGATGGCAGATATCAGAAATTGTTTAAATGATTTTAATTAGCATTTTTATAGAGAAAAACTGGCATCATTTTCAGTGATGTGCGCCCTGATAATAATTTGCTGATGCGATATCTGGCGATTTGCACGATGGTCGAATTCAGCACCTTTGAAGAGCTAGCGTTTGAACTTGAAAATCACTGTACTGTGAAAGCCGAATAGATTTCATGATGGAATTTGAATGTCTGTGATACTAGTGATGTGAGTAATTATGATTGTGTGTGTGTGGGGGGGACATAGACCTGTATGTTCCGTAAGCTTATAGATTTCATGCACGTGAAAATGCAATGCTGTTGATAATGCACTTGTCAATAGAAACCCTGACCCTGTGATACTAGTGATGTGAGTAATTATGATTGTGTGTGTGTGCTGGGGGGTACATAGGCCTGTATATTCAGTATTTAAGCTTATAGATTTCATGCACGTTAAAATGCAAGGCTGTTGATAATGCACTTGTCAATTGAAACCCTGACCCTGTGATACTAGTGATGTGAGTAATTATGATTGTGGGGGGTGCATAGGCCCGTATGTTCAGTAGTTAAGCTTATAGATTTCATGCACGTGAAAATGAAGACTGTTGACAATGCACTTGTCAATTGAAACCCTGAGTCCCTGACCCACTCCAACCCCTGCCTGCAGTGCAGATCAGTACCCGGAACAAATAGCCGGGCAGTTTATTATAACAGACGGGCATTGACACAAAATTTGTCCCTGTAGGGCCGGCCATGTGTTGTTTCCCGTCGGTCCGGGACTTGGCGGGGAGTTTTAACATTTTTGAAATTTAGCCCTGGTATAAGTCCCAGCCACCCATCCCCTGGTACCCTGGCCATAAGGGGGGGCTGGAAATTCACAGCTGCATATAGCCATATCTTTGATAACATGGACAAGTATAGTGATGATGTACATTATACAAATGATGAGATATCCTCTGAATAGGCACAATTTCACGGCTTTACCAGACGCGTAATGTTGCGAGTAAATTAAACGCCATTTTGTGCGTAGGAAGTTGCAATTAAAAAACTGCGATAATTTAAAATGACTGCAATTTGCAATGAAAAGCAAACCACCAAAATTTCTCATTTGTAGATGTACACACATTGGTATGCATATAGCCTCTGGCATTGGCCAATTTGTCCTTGTACTATAAAAAGACCATGCACATTCTTCATATGAATCACAGGCCTATATTCACATAGCCATACATGTACCTGTACAGATGTACACACACCCACACAAACAACTGTATTTTATCCAAGGTAATTGCAGACCCCTCCTACATACGGTACCCTATAACCCTAAACCCTAAACATGGGCCATAACACTAACCGTAATTCTAATCCTAACCCTAATCCTAACCCTAATCCTAATCCTAACCCTAACCTAACCCTAATCCCAACCTTAACCCTAACATACCCTTAACAGGCAAACCCTAATCCTATATCAACTTCCTA
Source organism: Amphiura filiformis (assembly GCF_039555335.1). NCBI lineage: Eukaryota > Metazoa > Echinodermata > Ophiuroidea > Amphilepidida > Amphiuridae > Amphiura > Amphiura filiformis. The sequence continues at coordinate 33,258,991 of NC_092638.1, read as the reverse complement.
ACCTTAGTCCAATTCCTAATCATATAGCCTTGGAAGGGGGTGCTCCTTTTGGAATGGATAATAAATTGGACATTCAAAATCATACTTGTTACACAAAGTGAATTTAATTTCAAGTTTAAAATATATCTGGACTTAGTAAAGTCCAAAATGAAAATAATCTCTGTTGTAATATGTAATCTGACAAGCAAAATGGATAGCAATTATCCATGCTGGTCAGCACTGGGATGGATAAGAGCTATCCATTATTTTCCCATTTCACTTGTATGCATGGATAACTGCTATCCAAGCCTTGGGCCAAACACATGTAAACTGAGAGGCAAAATGGATAGCAATTATCCATGCTGGTCACTCAGCACTATGGATAAGAGCTATCCAATGTCCATTTCACTAGGGCTATCCATGCATGCATTGGTCAAACATGGATAACTGCTATCCAAGCCTTGAGCCATACACCTTACTGAACATTAAATTCTTTCAAATTGGACTTTATTTTGTCCACTATATATTTCAAACTTCAAATAATTTTACTTTGTGTAGCAAATATGATTTTGAATTTCCAATTCATTATCCAAATAAATACAATGTTTTAGGACAGACTTGTTGCAGTCTAAAAAGTTTTTTTTATTGAATTATCAGTATTGTAACATGGTAGACTTGGAACAAATCTTAATTAATTTTTATTCTAAGAAAAAACATAGATAGCATTAAAATGAGCAGAAATTTGCATAATTTTGGCTAAATTTGGATTGGTAATGATTAGTAATATTAAATCCTACAATTGTATCACAGATGGCAGATATCAAAAATTGTTTAAATGATTTTAATTAGCATTTTATAGAGAAAAACTGGCATCATTTTCAGTGATGTGCGCCCTGATAATAATTTGCTGATGCGATATCTGGCGATTTGCACGATGGTCGAATTCAGCACCTTTGAAGAGCTAGCGTTTGAACTTGAAAATCACTGTACTGTGAAAGCCGAATAGATTTCATGATGGAATTTGAATGTCTGTGATACTAGTGATGTGAGTAATTATGATTGTGTGTGTGTGGGGGGGGACATAGACCTGTATGTTCCGTAAGCTTATAGATTTCATGCACGTGAAAATGCAATGCTGTTGATAATGCACTTGTCAATAGAAACCCTGACCCTGTGATACTAGTGATGTGAGTAATTATGATTGTGTGTGTGCTGGGGGTACATAGGCCTGTATATTCAGTATTTAAGCTTATAGATTTCATGCACGTTAAAATGCAAGGCTGTTGATAATGCACTTGTCAATTGAAACCCTGACCCTGTGATACTAGTGATGTGAGTAATTATGATTGTGGGGGGGTGCATAGGCCCGTATGTTCAGTAGTTAAGCTTATAGATTTCATGCACGTGAAAATGAAGACTGTTGACAATGCACTTGTCAATTGAAACCCTGAGTCCCTGACCCCCTCCAACCCCTGCCTGCAGTGCAGATCAGTACCCGGAACAAATAGCCGGGCAGTTTATTATAACAGACGGGCATTGACACAAAATTTGTCCCTGTAGGGCCGGCCATGTGTTGTTTCCCGTCGGTCCGGGACTTGGCGGGGAGTTTTAACATTTTTGAAATTTAGCCCTGGTATAAGTCCCAGCCACCCATCCCCTGGTACCCTGGCCATAAGGGGGGGGCTGAAATTCACAGCTGCATATAGCCATATCTTTGATAACATGGACAAGTATAGTGATGATGTACATTATACAAATGATGAGATATCCTCTGAATAGGCACAATTTCACGGCTTTACCAGACGCGTAATGTTGCGAGTAAATTAAACGCCATTTTGTGCGTAGGAAGTTGCAATTAAAAAAACTGCGATAATTTAAAATGACTGCAATTTGCAATGAAAAGCAAACCACCAAAAATTTCTCATTTGTAGATGTACACACATTGGTATGCATATAGCCTCTGGCATTGGCCAATTTGTCCTTGTACTATAAAAAAGACCATGCACATTCTTCATATGAATCACAGGCCTATATTCACATAGCCATACATGTACCTGTACAGATGTACACACACCCACACAAACGACTGTATTTTATCCAAGGTAATTGCAGACCCTCCTACATACGGTACCCTATAACCCTAAACCCTAAACATGGGCCATAACACTAACCGTAATTCTAATCCTAACCCTAATCCTAACCCTAATCCTAATCCTAACCCTAACCTAACCCTAATCCCAACCTTAACCCTAACATACCCTTAACAGGCAAACCCTAATCCTATATCAACTTCCTAACCTTAGTCCAAATCCTAATCATATAGCCTTGGAAGGGGGGTGCTCCTTTTGGAATGGATAATAAATTGGACATTCAAAATCATACTTGTTACACAAAGTGAATTTAATTTCAAGTTTAAAATATATCTGGACTTAGTAAAGTCCAAAATGAAAATAATCTCTGTTGTAATATGTAATCTGACAAGCAAAATGGATAGCAATTATCCATGCTGGTCAGCACTGGGATGGATAAGAGCTATCCATTATTTTCCCATTTCACTTGTATGCATGGATAACTGCTATCCAAGCCTTGGGCCAAACACATGTAAACTGAGAGGCAAAATGGATAGCAATTATCCATGCTGGTCACTCAGCACTATGGATAAGAGCTATCCAATGTCCATTTCACTAGGGCTATCCATGCATGCATTGGTCAAACATGGATAACTGCTATCCAAGCCTTGAGCCATACACCTTACTGAACATTAAATTCTTTCAAATTGGACTTTATTTTGTCCACTATATATTTCAAACTTCAAATAATTTTACTTTGTGTAGCAAATATGATTTTGAATTTCAATTCATTATCCAAATAAATACAATGTTTTAGGACAGACTTGTTGCAGTCTAAAAAGTTTTTTTATTGAATTATCAGTATTGTAACATGGTAGACTTGGAACAAATCTTAATTAATTTTTATTCTAAGAAAAAACATAGATAGCATTAAAATGAGCAGAAATTTGCATAATTTTGGCTAAATTTGGATTGGTAATGATTAGTAATATTAAATCCTACAATTGTATCACAGATGGCAGATATCAAAAATTGTTTAAATGATTTTAATTAGCATTTTTATAGAGAAAAACTGGCATCATTTTCAGTGATGTGCGCCCTGATAATAATTTGCTGATGCGATATCTGGCGATTTGCACGATGGTCGAATTCAGCACCTTTGAAGAGCTAGCGTTTGAACTTGAAAATCACTGTACTGTGAAAGCCGAATAGATTTCATGATGGAATTTGAATGTCTGTGATACTAGTGATGTGAGTAATTATGATGTGTGTGTGTGTGGGGGGACATAGACCTGTATGTTCCGTAAGCTTATAGATTTCATGCACGTGAAAATGCAATGCTGTTGATAATGCACTTGTCAATAGAAACCCTGACCCTGTGATACTAGTGATGTGAGTAATTATGATTGTGTGTGTGTGCTGGGGGGTACATAGGCCTGTATATTCAGTATTTAAGCTTATAGATTTCATGCACGTTAAAATGCAAGGCTGTTGATAATGCACTTGTCAATTGAAACCCTGACCCTGTGATACTAGTGATGTGAGTAATTATGATTGTGGGGGGGTGCATAGGCCCGTATGTTCAGTAGTTAAGCTTATAGATTTCATGCACGTGAAAATGAAGACTGTTGACAATGCACTTGTCAATTGAAACCCTGAGTCCCTGACCCACTCCAACCCCTGCCTGCAGTGCAGATCAGTACCCGGAACAAATAGCCGGGCAGTTTATTATAACAGACGGGCATTGACACAAAATTTGTCCCTGTAGGGCCGGCCATGTGTTGTTTCCCGTCGGTCCGGGACTTGGCGGGGAGTTTTAACATTTTTGAAATTTAGCCCTGGTATAAGTCCCAGCCACCCATCCCCTGGTACCCTGGCCATAAGGGGGGGGGGGGGGCTGGAAATTCACAGCTGCATATAGCCATATCTTTGATAACATGGACAAGTATAGTGATGATGTACATTATACAAATGATGAGATATCCTCTGAATAGGCACAATTTCACGGCTTTACCAGACGCGTAATGTTGCGAGTAAATTAAACGCCATTTTGTGCGTAGGAAGTTGAAAATAAAAAAACTGCGATAATTTAAAATGACTGCAATTTGCAATGAAAAGCAAACCACCAAAAATTTCTCATTTGTAGATGTACACACATTGGTATGCATATAGCCTCTGGCATTGGCCAATTTGTCCTTGTACTATAAAAAAGACCATGCACATTCTTCATATGAATCACAGGCCTATATTCACATAGCCATACATGTACCTGTACAGATGTACACACACCCACACAAACAACTGTATTTTATCCAAGGTAATTGCAGACCCTCCTACATACGGTACCCTATAACCCTAAACCCTAAACATGGGCCATAACACTAACCGTAATTCTAATCCTAACCCTAATCCTAACCCTAATCCTAATCCTAACCCTAACCTAACCCTAATCCCAACCTTAACCCTAACATACCCTTAACAGGCAAACCCTAATCCTATATCAACTTCCTAACCTTAGTCCAAATCCTAATCATATAGCCTTGGAAGGGGGGTGCTCCTTTTGGAATGGATAATAAATTGGACATTCAAAATCATACTTGTTACACAAAGTGAATTTAATTTCAAGTTTAAAATATATCTGGACTTAGTAAAGTCCAAAATGAAAATAATCTCTGTTGAAGACAAAATGTGTAGGATGTTAAGAAATTTAAGAATGTTTAAGCCTACCGCGGCCCATCTCAAATCATGCACTTCCCCGTGCACTTCTCACTACCATGTCCATTTCATAGAGAGTATAAAAACCGGGGACCATCATGGCTTCCATGCACACAGTGTATTGCTCAATGATAACCTTTGAGTTGGAGCAAATTTCTCAAAATTGGTAGTGATTAATGTTACCAAACTTATGCCATGATGAAATATAATAATTTTTGAAGATAAAATGTGCTGACCGTAAAAGATTGAACAATGTTTAAGACTACCGCCATTCATTTGAAATAATGCACTTATTGTTCATCTCCTCTATGGAGATATTTTCCATGGCGGCCATCTATGATCATGCTTGCGGTTTCACCAAACAAACCATGGGTTTTGAGGTCTTATATTTTTTTGTTGTATGTCAACAAAATCGATTAAATTTTCAGGATGATCTTATTTTCATGTTGTTATAAGCAAATATAATGTGCCAGATAACGCTAGTTAATAAATACATTAAGAAAAAGTACCTTAAAATTACACTTTCTGTTAGTAATCCTTTTTGGACTTTAACTTTTTAACATGTTCTAGCAGCCCTATATAAAACCGTCACACTCAAAAGGCCATATCTCTGGAATGAAACGTCCGATTAAGATTATTTAAACGCCAAAATGTTTCTTTCATCAATTCCCAGCCAATAAGTTAGGTCTGAATCAATTTAAAAGTACTTCAATTTTTAGTGGACATGCCTAGTAATAGGTTCCGTCAGTTTTGATCCAAAATGATCACACTGGAGATCGATTAGTATTGTTTCTTGTACTATGTGTGCACGTGTGTGTAAAAGGTTCCGTCAGTTTTGACCCAAAATGATCACACTGGAGATCGCGGAATATACGAGGAGTGTTATAAGCTGCATTGAGTTTAAGTCGGAGGTCAAAGGTCTTGGAGCATTCAAATTTAACTTTCTGATTGGGCTTAAACTTGGTAGGTGGAATTCTTGATATGAGGGGAATGGGAAAAGATAAAATCATTCATTCATTCATTCAGTGGAAACGTGTGTCTTCACCACTGTCTATGCTTATACGTTGTACTACAGAAGATGATAAAAGCCCAGGTGGCTACGGTTTTTTCCCATTGCGTGATTTGTGTCAAAATGGCGGGGAAGCCCTGATTTCGCAATACTTGTTCACATATGCGTATGCTTTGTGTAATGATCGAATGCAAGATCGAACCTTACAAACACGATAAATGGCGCTTAGGTAATAACTGCATTTGGAATTTTAACAGTATACATTTTTGGTAAGTTGCTGATGTTTGTTTGTTTGCACTGCGTTTGTTGCTGCTTTCGTTATTGTTGCCCGTGGATTTACTGGATTATGTTCTATACATTTAGCTACATTTGGATGGAATTTTTGTGCAATTGCCTTTGTGTTCGACTGATTCAAAATGAAATAATGTTCTCGATTAGTATTGTTTCTTGAACGTCAGTCTCATCTGCCCTGTGAATAGTTATTTTACCGGCGCGAAGAATGCTCGGAAAATTGTTTACGATCTAGACACTTGAACTCTCATGTCCGACTTTTTTTCTTCTAATTTGGACGAATTGTTTTTTATAGTTCATTGCTCCTTTGCAAGAACACGGTAAACCACAGCAGACTAGATTGTAAATTTGACATTGTGGTATTATCAAACCTGATTTTATTTTACTTTGAAGATGTAACATTAATATGACGATAGACGAAGCGTGGAAGGGTTTTTCCTATGTCATCATCATATCACGCAATCATAAAATTCATTGCATGATTCAATTAAGGACGATAAGATCCTTCCATGAGATAATCATAATATATTGGCTGCATGATGTTTAATGATATTAAATTATGGATTTGTTAAACGCACACACGTTGAGCCAACCTTTACAAAATAATGAAAACTAATATTATGATATTAAGGGGTCTCAGTCATAGCGACCCTTTTCAGGTTAGTCCCTATTGAAAAGTAAACATTTACATACACCAACTATCATGTGTGATAAATTCCATGGGTCAGTTACATGTCATAGATGTGCTTTTGTTTAGATATTTATGGCAAATAAATGAATTCCACATTTTTCATCAAAGAGGAATGTCAGAAATAATCTCTGTTGGATATTTGTTATACATACATTGACAACAAATAATTTTTCGTATGATGTTAGTGCTAGCGAGTGTCATGATACACACCGACATCGCCTGGTTAATAATTACATTGTACAGCAGAGACACTAAGATCAATACCCGGGATCGATACACGTGAATATGCTATGCACGATTTGATATTCAGACGACAAATCTTTGTATACCGGGGTAGAAAATGATGAATATCTCCCGTAATTTTTTTTATTCTAAAGAAGCTATAATTTTTGCTTGCACTTGAATATAAGATTGTGTTGAAAGGATATGATAGTCGTTAGCTTACGTATTGAGAAAGAACCGTGCGTATTGAGCTCAAAAACCGACAAAAATTCTGATTTTATATGTGCTGAACTATAGTGCAGCGTAGGCCACTCGTGGAGGCAGTCTAAAAGCAGATGACCTCATGGCGTATACCATGCTCACTCACACACACAGAGGTCAGTCACCAGGCTATTGTCAATAGCCTTAGTCGGATGTCCCTCGGCCCATTATACGTCTCAATACTATTAAACAGGTCGGAACAAAATGGCCATGCGTGGCTGTGGATTCAACATACCATGGAGATTTCTGCCATGAAGATATTGGGGCGATGACACTGTGTGATATCCGAACTCTTTCGCAGTTCTGGAAGTCTTATTTCATTCTAAAAGGTGCAGCCTTCGAGACGGATTTCCCCATACGAAGAAACCAGGGAAACAGTCCTATAAGAATCACAAAATGCGAAAGTGCAAACCCATGCCAGAAGAGACCAATTCAATGATTTATAGACCAGTAATATTTATCATTTTAAATAGCATACGCCTTGGGATGGGATGGGTGTAATAGCCAGCGTAGAGTAGTTGCGGGAATAGTTGCAGCCGGACAATAACACTCATCATACCACAACATATTACTGCGATCTGGATGCGCCGAAGCTGTCTAACTTAAGTATCAGGCAAACCATACAGCAAGTTGTTGCAACAATCTAGTCTCATCCTTCGGTCCAATTGTTTGACCCGGTGACACTCCATATTGAAACGGATGTCAAGTTTGCCAACAGAAACAGCTTGATAACGCTCCCTCAAGTATGACTCCCATCCACTTAAAAAGGGCCGGCAACTCCATAACGCCATCAATGATCCAGTCTTAGTCAATGCTATCAAATGCTGCGAACAAGTACAAGTCGGGCATCACGTTTGATCTCTTATAATATATCATCGATCAAACGCAATGAAAGCTATGTACGGGAGTCAATGCTGTCTCGGTAGAATGGTGTTTCCTGTAGGCTGACTGGATGTTGTTCTTGAGGTACATACACCTATAATCCTGCAGTTGGACTGACAGCGCACGCTCGCTAATGAAGTGTAGATTTGACACCGACATGGTGATGTACCCTGAATAAATTAACTTATCATATACATTTAAAATTATAATGATGAGAGATGGGAATCCCCTCTCATGAAATCAATTAATTTACAATAACAAAGTCAGTCAGATCTATATTTGATCTACTGACAATCCCAAGATGAACGATGAACTCATGATGTAGTTCAGTGATAATGACGTCATTTGGAGAATCTCAGAAAAGGGCAGTGTTGCAGTGTATAAAAGTAATAGTAATGTCTGTAAGTAGGCACGGTAATTTGGGTTGTTTAATATAAATTATAATGAATTCTTGAAAACTTGGGAAAGTTCTTATTGGTTCTTGGCCGTGTGATATGACACGATATAACTCGGGCTCGTACTCGCTATTTCAACCAATCGGAGGCGCATATACAACAACGGGATTCTAAGCCCTAGGTAAAACCCCGGGGTAAAACATGATTTCGGGGCAGATTTTATGGAAGTGTTGTGATGTGCACTTTAATGTGATTATTGCGATGCGATTTAAAAAGTACTTGTGAACCAGTCATTTTTGCGTAGCCAATAATGTGCTACTAATCCAGCAATAACGAAGAAACTTCAGAGTACGCCAAAGTGCGCAGTTTTTCCCAAAAGGGGATATACTATTCTCTTAATGAAAGTGGAACAGTGTGGATGAATCCTGAAAAAAGAAAATGACGAAAGCAGCACCGTTGTGGAAATTGTCATCTGTGCTAGGATTTTGTACGCAAATGATTTCGCAATTCTTTTGGGTATATATTTATTATTATATAAAGATATGAAATATTTAAGTTGCCCATTACAGTGGCGTAGCGTGACTGCGTGGGGGGGGGGCACAAACCTTTTTCAGCAATTTTACTATGGGATTTTGTAAATTTTCAAAACGATTGGGGCACGTCCCCCTATGACGCTACGCCACTGCAATCATACTATACTTTCCATTAAATAATTAATTTGTTGTGAATCATAATCAATGTGTTTGTTGTTTATATTTGCGTTATCGTGGTTAAGAGATGATTTAGCCCCCGAATCGACCAATTCAGCATCGATATTGCGCCCTTTCAAAGCGATGAAAGTCAAAATTTTCGTGCAGATTTCAGCACAAATAGTCATCTCAAAGATCAATTTAAGACCGAAATTCAACTTCATTATAACCAAAATTAATTAGTAGTATTTGTGCAATTTATACTAGGGGTATTATGTATCCTTAGACCCGGGCTCCACAACCCCTAGCTACGCCCGGTATTTCCTACCCGTAACATCATAGTTCTTAAGCAGTTCATGGTCGAGATTATCTTTCCTGAAGATGGAATTTACAATGGCAGACTTCAGAAACGCGCAGTGCTATCTCTCTATCTCTATTAGCCTCTATAGTCAGCGTGAGCAATAAATCCAGAGGACACATCCACGTTAAGTATTATTTTGATGTTTCGTCCCCCACTTCCTACAACAAATCTATACCCTCTGATCGCGATGAGGTTTCTTTGAATTGAAGGTTTTTCGTTTGGCTTCAACTGGGACTTCAATTTGCTCTTAGACACCCCTCCGTATGGATGAAAAAAATAGCAGTTTTTGCTTTGGTTTTGGACACCCGCGCACCAGGGACAAATGAGGAATGTAAATAAGAATAATTTACTTGGTTGGCAATTTTCATTTTTCTTGCCCAAATATTAGGAAATATTATCTACTTGGTCAGTAGCTGTATTTTTCACGGCATCCAGACCCGTAGCTAGCTAGAATAGATTTTCCAAAACAGAGATCTTTTTGTAAACCCTTCAAAGCCTTTAGTCCCCATAAAACGGACCTTTGATGTTTCAAAAGAAAATGGAAATAGTGTTATTTTTTATTGACACCTAAGAACAATAATATAGTTTTAGGCACCACATCTGTTTTATTTTATTTTATTTTATTTTATTTTACAAATTCGGCTAGAAATACATCACAAATCAAAGTAAAATTACGCAATACATACAAAAGGAAACAAAAGTAAAAAATAGACCCAATGGGCTAGCCAGGAAGAGTCAGAGGATCAAGACACTGTCACCAAAAGGTGTGACTCCTCCAACCCATTGGGGCAATTACATAAAAAGACTATTGCACTGTTTAAACACATTGTGTGTACATCCACATCACAAGGATGCACCTGCCAGCCACCACACGTGTCTCCCCACCCACCAGCCAGGAACAAAAACCAGACCCATGCCACGTGGAGGCCACTCCAAATCATCCCCAAGCCACATTGCCTACATGAAGGAATACAGAAAACATTCCCAAACCAGGCAACCCGGGGACGACCCCAGGCGACCGGGACCCGGGACGAGTCCGGCATCCGCCCAAGGCTAACAAATGAAGAGAGACACATGCAGCAGCCGACAAGCCCACCCTCCCGATATGGATGTACACATTAATACATTATTACAAATGGAAATCTGCTCAGTGACCCCTACCTATCAGACACATGGATTTCCCCCCCCCCCCCCCCTCCTCCCCGGCCCACCTGAACCCAACCAACCCACCCAGCAACACCCCACTCCCACCCACCAGACCAACACAGGCCATGAAGACGGATAAAGTAGGTCACTGAGCAGAAAACCGAGACAACAAAATTTAAGAGTCCTGCTCTTCAGTACTATTATTTACTAAATAAGTTTTTAAATGTTTTTTAAAAGACTTTGTGCCCATGTACAAGATAAAATGATCCTTAACAGAATTTGGCAAACCAGCCCACAGGCGAGGGAAATTTACAGCAATGGTAAATTTGAAACTGTCAGTTTTGGGTGTGATATTATGATTAAAAACTAAGTTTTCTGAGTGACGTGTATTTACAGACCAATTGCTGAAACCAAAATTGTTACAATTTAATATACAAGTACAGGCAAAACATATAGACAAATATTTCCTTCTGTTGTTAAGATCCATGATGTTGAGTTGTTTGAGACGCTCCCCATATGATTGATCCCCCCGCCGTTGACCCAATATGAACCTGGTGGCACGACGCTGAATAGTTTCCAGGGTGCTAATGTGATTTTTGCTAATGTGATTTTTGATCCTATAGCACTAACGTTGCCCCGATAGGTGCCGATGGCTCTTTCTAGCGTTGGTCCTATAACGCTATCGGTGCCCCGATAGGTACCGATGGCTCTTTCTATCGTACCGATGGCTCTTTCTAGCGTTGGTCCTATAACGCTATCGGTGCCCCGATAGGTACCGATGGCTCTTTCTATCGTACCGATGGCTCTTTCTAGCGTTGGTCCTATAACGCTATCGGTGCCCCGATAGGTACCGATGGCTCTTTCTATCGTACCGATGGCTCTTTCTAGCGTTGGTCCTATAACGCTATCAGTGCCCCTATAGATACCGATGGCTCTTTCTATCGTACCGATGGCTCTTTCTAGCGTTGGTCCTATAACGCTATCGGTGCCCCGATAGGTACCGATGGCGCTTTCTATCGTACCGATGGCTCTTTCTAGCGTTGGTCCTATAACGCTATCGGTGCCCCGATAGGTACCGATGGCGCTTTCTATTGTACCGATGGCTCTTTCTAGCGTTGGTCCTATAACGCTATCGGTGCCCCTATAGGTACCGATGGCTCTTTCTATTGTACCGATGGCTCTTTCTAGCGTTGGTCCAATAACGCTATCGGTGCCCCTATAGGTACCGATGGCTCTTTCTATCGTACCGATGGCTCTTTCTAGCGTTGGTCCTATAACGCTATCGGTGCCCCGATAGGTACCGATGGCGCTTTCTATTGTACCGATGGCTCTTTCTAGCGTTGGTCCTATAACGCTATCGGTGCCCCGATAGGTGCCGATGGCTCTTTCTATCGTACCGATGGCTCTTTCTAGCGTTGGTCCTATAACGCTATCGGTGCCCCTATAGGTACCGATGGCTCTTTCTATCGTACCGATGGCTCTTTCTAGCGTTGGTCCTATAACGCTATCGGTGCCCCGATAGGTGCCGATGGCTCTTTCTATCGTACCGATGGCTCTTTCTAGCGTTGGTCCTATAACGCTATCGGTGCCCCGATAGGTGCCGATGGCTCTTTCTATTGTACCGATGGCTCTTTCTAGCGTTGGTCCTATAACGCTATCGGTGCCCCTATAGATACCGATGGCTCTTTCTATCGTACCGATGGCTCTTTCTAGCGTTGGTCCTATAACGCTATCAGTGCCTCTATAGGTGCCGATAGCTCTTTCTATTGTACCGATGGCTCTTTCTAGCGTTGGTCCTATAACGCTATCGGTGCCCCTATAGATACCGATGGCTCTTTCTATCGTACCGATGGCTCTTTCTAGCGTTGGTCCTATAACGCTATCGGTGCCCTGATAGGTACCGATGGCTCTTTCTATCGTACCGATGGCTCTTTCTAGCGTTGGTCCTATAACGCTATCAGTGCCTCTATAGGTGCCGATGGCTCTTTCTATCGCACCGATGGCTCTTTCTAGCGTTGGTCCTATAACGCTATCGGTGCCCCTATAGATACCGATGGCTCTTTCTATCGTACCGGTGGCTCTTTCTAGCGTTGGTCCTATAACGCTATCGGTGCCCCTATAGATACCGATGGCTCTTTCTATCGTACCGGTGGCTCTTTCTAGCGTTGGTCCTATAACGCTATCGGTGCCCCGATAGGTACCGATGGCTCTTTCTATTGTACCGATGGCTCTTTCTAGCGTTGGTCCTATAACGCTATCGGTGCCCCTATAGGTACCAATGGCTCTTTCTATCGCACACTGACCAATTCAGCAATGCTATCGTTTTTTTATTTAATTGAAAGCGATAACCCTATGCAAATGTTAATTATTACGCTTGATAGAATGCATTATATCTTAAAGATATGATAGAAAGAGTCATCGGTACCTAACTGGGCACCGATAGTGCTATAGAACCAAATTTGATGTGGTGCCTTAGGGCTATTTAAAAGCAATGATTGAGCACTCACACTTTACACATTTCACGATAAGCACTCATGGTGCAATTTATTGGTTTATAAGTAGGCCTAAATAAGTAAAAATATAGACCAATACTTCTTAGTTCTACTCGGGCCAAATAATAATTCATGCTTTTGACGAAGTTCAACTGCTTAAATTATAGATTCATTGATAACAAAAAATGCCATTTTTGAAGGGAAACTCATCCCGCCGACCCCGTCATTACCGATATTGTATCAAACAAATGTTGTCACCACAATCCACACTTATTCTAGGTTACACAAAACAACTTTCCAGTTTGTACATTATTTCTACTTTATAGGTTCATTGATAACAAAACATTGCCATTTTTGAAGGGAAACTCCGCCATTACCGAAATTGTATCAAACAAAATGTTGTCACCACAATCCACACTTATTCTATATATACAAATCTACTTTCCAGTTTGTACATTATTTTTGCTTTGTACATTAATAAACCATGAACAGGAAGTCTGAACAGGTAACAGTAACATTTCTTGACAATTATTTTTTGCTCAGATAGCGAGACAAATTTGTTCCCCTAAAACTACCCATACTGCAGTTACTGTCCGTTTTCCTATACATAATACACAGTGCTCTTTCCCATTGACGCGTGACCTCTACAAATAGCCTACGTAAAAAGTATGGGGATATGCCTAGTTAACGTCGCTGTGTGAAAAATAACCGGCCAATATTAAAAGTACTCTTCTAAAGTTCTAGAAAATATAGTTTTGTAACATGTCCTAAATTTTTAGCTAATTTAGATGTTTGGAAATATTCGCACTTTGGTGTTTTAGTTAATGTTATAGGTTATAGTACATTGCCTAGTTAACGTCGCTGTGTGAAAAATAACCGGCCAATATTAAAAGTACTCTTCTAAAATTCTAGACAATATAGTTTTGTAACATGTCCTAAATTTTTAGCTAATTTAGATGTTTGGAAATATTCGCACTTTGGTGTTTTAGGAAGGATATGTAAACGACAGATAACACCAAAAAATATGAAGAAATTATTTCCAAACCGTGTTAAGTCTGCAAACCACCATGTTTCTCATTTTCAAGAACGCTGGTTAACAATAAGCACGTATTGTCTCATTTCGTAAACAAAGCCCACACACAATTGTTCTCTAGCGCTCGCTTTATAATCGTTCAACCAACTGAAAGGATAATCCCAGCGCATTGCTCCATTGTACGTGTAAAAGCAGAAACATATGATGTGTGTATTTAACCAGAGAAGATATGATTTAATCAGTTGAGCTGTTTTCAATGAGTGTTATCTTGGTTTAATAGCTTTTCATGGGGTTTAAGTCCTGCAAAGGTCGAATTGAATTCTACTGTAGACATGACTGCATCATGCCATCGGCATCGGCTCCCTTGATATCTAATGGTGTGTCCTTAAGTCGATGTGCTTGCTTTCTGAATGTTATTGCAACTCAACATGCATTGTAAGGCTATGTAAAGTGACAGAATGATTGACAGCTGTATTATAGGAGACACGCTCTGATTATAGTCGGCCCAGGGGACGGCAAAGAGTAAAGTATCCTTATAATGACAAAAAATGGGACAAGAAAAAAATCAGGACGAAAATTTGGCTCTGCCCCCTCACACTAAAATCCTGGTTATGCTACTTAGTCGGACTGGCTATAGGAAGCGTCGGGAAATTTTCCGATGGGCTTTGACGGCCATACAGGGCAATATGAACTAACTCATCCTGTCAAATCAAGTAGCTAGCTGCATGGTTTCGGTATGTGGATGATATCTTCAGTATCTGTAGTATTTCTAGCTATCATGCTAATACTAGGGATGACCAATGAACCATCAACTTGATTAGAACACTCCCATAGACATGCAGGGAGCTCAACTGTGCACTGCTTGCACATACATTTCTAAATTGATCTCATTCTTTTATTTTTCAATATTTTTCTGTAAAATTTGGGGAAGTTACTGCCAATTATATTTTGTAACTATCTTGCAAATTACAGCAACATAACTTATTTTGTTTTTCTGTAAGTGCGAGTCAAAATTGGTCCATCGCCACAGTGCGCTTAATTGCCAGTGGCTGAGTTTAGCACTGCTCAAGAATGGCACAAAATATTCAAATCAGTAAGATCAGGTGAAAAACGTGGCCTACTGAGCTGTAATTTGGCAGAGTTGCCAGTAATACCTCTATCATACCCTCTGTAAAAAGGTTAAAAAATTGAACAAGTAGATCTCGAGTTACAAATTAAATCACCAGCTTCCCTTTGGAATTTTTATATTCCTTTCAAATCATGTTAAGAAGACACCTTTCTGAACATAAATGTGAAGTTTTGTGCTCATTCGATGTATTGTTCACCTGATCTTAACCCTAAACGTTTTCTTATATTTAGGCCTATAACATCTACAACTTGCTGCTGGCTATACCTTGTTTAGGACTTTCAAAAGAAGTACCTGAATGTGCAACCATAACTGTTTCAAAATAGCCCGCGATAGTCATGCAGGTAACTCCGAGGTCAAGCATTGAATTGGTTTGAACAAAGATACTCATAATGTATTGAGTGCTACTTTGGTGTGAATGAGGAATACTACAGGAATACACATGAGCATGATGAGGATAATCTCTATTGTTGTGAATGAGTCAATGACCTTCAAAACTTAAGATTTTGTTTACATACACCTACTAATTGGTCATATTAAACCCAATAACATTGAAATTCTTGGTTGTGAAAAAAAAGTTCACCTACTTAGTGCAATTTTGATTTTGTGCCATATCGGCTATCTTGGATGATTTTTGGCAAATGTCCTCTAAATGCATGATTTCAATGCCTTGGTTTGAAAAAATAAGTTATGCCAGTGACTAGTTAAGTGCCATTTCATAAGAAACCCCTTTGATACTTTCACAATATGCTTGTTTCATGTTTGCAAATATGTTAAAATAAAGAACTACTCTCGGTCCATACACGCCGATGTTCATTTCTGCTCGCGCAGGGCTATATTTGGACCTTGTCATTTTATTTCGTTCCAATGACCGGTCAGAATGGGAAACTTTGATAATTCATAATTCGAAAAGTTTTTGACCGATTTTGACCATTTAACCACCAAAATACTTCTGTTGATTAGTTCTACTCAGAAAACAATCTTTTGTAGCAATAGGGTTAACATGAAATTTTGATGGTTATCCCTACTAATACTCCCAGCAAGTAGGCCTACAAGTTACGCCATGGTCATTATCTCATGTCATAATGTAGTTCCCTACGATCTTTTAAAATGTTATTTGTTAATTTGAATCAAACTTGATTTTTATTTTAGCGATTAGTAAATTCTTACACGCCTATACATGTCCAACTTACACTTACCGGTAATAAAGTACTAGTAGCCTATAACTCAATGTTAATTTGTTTTGCTCGTGAGTCGTGACCATGATGTGGAAAAAGCTTAAGTATTTAGTGACATTTCTGAACTACGTAAAACGGATTAAAAAGTTTGGAATGTTGTGCTTGTTTACTCCAATAGACCAACTTACCTGGGCAAATACATGTAGAAAATGCCTTGACCCACTTTTCATTTACAAAATATATACACAATTTCTGGACATTATTGTGTAAGCATGGTAAGAAACGGGATATAGCAATATTGAAATGAGCTAAAATGAAACTAGCATGGCTGAGAGAGCATAATCAACTGGCGATCATGCCGAAACAATAGCATAAAATCTTGGAAATGGTGAAAGAAATGAAAAGTAGAAGTAGTAGTTGTCTGTTCCTTGAAATCATACTCAAAATACCAAATTAAGAAACTTGAGCATTTATTGGAAACAATGATAAAACACAAGAATAGTGCTGAATGCTAATTCAAGTTATAATGTTCTGCAAGTTTGATAAGCTTTGCCGGGGTAAGCACCCAGCAAACACAAAACGTTTTCGACATCATTCGCAAAAGGTTATAAAAGGTTGTCAGAAAACGTTTAAATGTCGGGTTATTTAAAGGGTATATTAAGAGTATAAAACGTTTTCATAACCTTAAAAAACATTTTTCGATAATCTACTGCTCAGCAAACAAAAATGTTTTACAGAAAACGTTTAAATGTCGGGTTATATAAAGGTATAAAAACGTTTTAATAACATTCCAAAAACATTCTTGAAAACTTGATACAAAACATTATAAACAGAATGTTATTTT
Organism: Amphiura filiformis; assembly: GCF_039555335.1. Taxonomy (NCBI): domain Eukaryota; kingdom Metazoa; phylum Echinodermata; class Ophiuroidea; order Amphilepidida; family Amphiuridae; genus Amphiura; species Amphiura filiformis. The sequence goes on along the minus strand of NC_092638.1, from coordinate 33,241,608 downwards.
GGGGTTGAAAAAATATTTTGCGAAAAATGTTTGCCCAAAATATTTACAATAACGTTTTAAAAACGTTTTCATGACCTTTATATAACCTGACATTTAAATGTTATTAAAAGGTTTTGAAAAAAAAAACATTTTAAGAACATTTTTGTGTTTGCTGGGTTCAAATATTTTAACATAATGTTATTTAAGTATTGACACAATATTTGGGAAAAATGTTTGCAAAAATAGTTTACAATAACATTTTTTGAAAACATTTAAAAATATTGCTGTAGTGTGTTTTCATACAAAACGTTTTAAAACGTTATTATGACCTTTATATAACCCGACATTTTAATGTTATTAAAACGTTTTTACCTAAACCAAAAGCCAAAATATAACTTATTTAAAACGTTTTTAAAACGTTTTTGTGTTTGCTAGGCAGGTTTGAAAGACTCATTATTGTCGGTAAGTTGCCATTGCATTAAAATAATATTTTAAAGGTTCGTGATCATGGTGGTGTTGAGTATTCAGAAATCAATCGATGAATTATCAAATAATTGCTCAGCAGCAGTGGGAAAGTTTCAGAATTCTAGCATGAAGTTTCTCTCTTAAATTGGCCGATTGAAATATTTCAATCTTTTAACGATTGATGATAAGAATCAATTTAAATAGATTGAAAAATGGATTGAAATGGTTTTTTTGGTTTGACTCTTAACTATTTTTGTCAGACGGATTTCACTATCCAATCATGTGTTACTCCTAATGTACTGCCAAATGGCACGTGTTGCATATGTTTGGAATGAGATTTAAACTTTTAGAGTGAATATTTTCAATCTTTTTTTTCAACTGGAAAGGATTTGTCCCTAATTCGGGACGGCAAAAGATTGAAAACAATGAAAATCAATTCTTTCTACTGAAAATTCAATCGAAAAAGATTTGCCCCTACTTGAATCGCTAAAAGATTAAGATTAAGAATCACTCCTTTTGATTGAAAAAAAGTTTGAAAATTCAAATCACTCGACTGAATAATACAATCAAAAACCAGAGCCCTGATCAAAAACGATTTGTCCCTAATTCGGGACGGCATACGATTGAAAATTCAATCTTTTTGATTGTATAATTCAATCGGGCAATTTAAGAGAGTTCCATTGGTTCCAGTTTCAAGAACTTGATGTTGTCGTTATGAAAAAACAAATAAACATAATTGATTAAGAATCACCGACTTTAGCGTTGGAAACAAATTGTCGCAATATCATGAATATTGTTCACGTTACAGATTTAGAGAATAAATGATAGTATTTTGTCTTTTGCCTATCCAATATCGTGTCATAATGGATAGGCTGGCCAATATTTTGACCGTAGTGGATGCCGGCGCACCGGTATCCACTACGATAAAAATATTGGCCAGCCCATCCATTATGACACGATATTGATAGGCAAAAGACAAAATCCTATCATTTATTCTCATTCTTATTCAGTTTTAATGTAATTTTTGCGAGAAAAACTGCCTTTTTTCAGAAAAAAATAAAGTTACTTTTGTTAGGACATCCCCGTTGTTTTAAATGAACGAAACCATCACGAACATCTAAGCCGCCGAATCGCGTTCTTAGTTCTCGCACGTGTATTACGCGAACGCATTATCGCGCGATCATTGAGGAGCAACAAGCGTGCCGCCGTTGCGTGGCGGCGCGCGCCCTGACTAATATCACTATCAACTATTGTGAGATATTATACACCTGAAAACCAATCAAATTACGTGAATTCTTTACAAGACGCACCCATTGAATAAGAATACAAGTTACAGGGTGCAGATTACAAGTTTCAGGGTGACGATTGTCATAGCCCAAAACATGAATACGTAACGAAAGCACAGACGATGGCCCGCCCGGGCCGATATAGGGACATATTACCGTGTTCTTATCGCGCCGTCCACCACTCAAAATATTGGACCTGCCTATCAAATATGAGCCCGATATTCGATACCAACAAGAGAAAATTCTATCATTTATTCTCTAAATATATTATCATTTACCGGGAAACCATTGATAATAATAATCAACAAAGTATTGACATATTCTAGTAGGCCTATAAGCTGTTTCCTCTTATTTGAAGTGGCCAAATGATAATGAACAAAAATATTTCAATACTCGGACGTATGCAATCCGTGAAGTGATTCCCAAAATGACAGGAATATTGCGATTGGTGTTATTGCAATACATATTGGAAAATAGATGGAACTCTCCCTTAATTCTGAGATGCTTTAATCGTAACATGAACACCTTAGACCAACACATTTTTTCCAACTAAACAAAATGGTAGCAATTTTGCATGGAGGGTTAATATACTGTTTACAAGTGAATATATGAATACAAAAGCCACCTAAGTCCATACTTAAACCAAATTGAGTTAAGCATGGGAAAGTGTTCCTTTACATAGGCCTGTCATACATTACTCGTTGACTGCCGATAAACGTCCCAATAAATCGGACTTAGTCACCGGTCAGTTCTCATGATAGATATCCATGGCTAACGATGGTTAACTATGAACACATGTTAAAGGACATCAAGAAAATTAAGTTATTTATTTTGAGCTCTTTCGAGTATCGACGAGTAATGGATATATTCTGTAGATTTAGGTTTTGTCTGTGACTGCTAATGTGAGGCCGTCGTAGGTCGTACGGGGCTCAAACTCGGTGGGTGGGTGTAGCTCTGTCCTGGCAAGAAGAAGTTTATGTTCGTTAAGTCATCCGACCCCGGGGCCCCCTCCCAGGGGTCATTTGAGGTCAAATGACTAAAAACTGTCATATGGGCATGAAACTAGGTCCTACGGGGCTCAAACTCGGTGGGTGGGTGTAGTTCTGTCCTGGCAAGAAGATGTTTATGTTCGTTAAGTCATCCGACCACGGGGTCCCCTCCCAGGGGTCATCTAAGGTCAAATTACTAAAAAGTGTCGTATGGGCATGAAACTTGGTAGGTACAGTCAACATTTAAAGCAGCATTTTTGAAGGTCATTTTGGGGTCATCCAAGGTCACCACGGGTCATCTGAGGTCAAATTAGTAAAAGCTCATATATGGGCATGAAACTTGGTAGGTACAGTCAACATTTAGAGTTATAAGTTTAGGTCATTTTGGGGTCATCCAATGTCACCCTGGGGTCATCTGAGGTCAAATTAGTAAAAATTGTCATATGGGCATGTCACCATCAGCCTGGTAATCGCGCCCAGCCGAGAACCGCCAAATATGGGTAACCGCCTAGTCTATTTTAAAACTGATGCATCAATGACTATGTTCATCATGTCATATAGAGGCCTTGCATGCGACGTATCATCCCGTAAATATGGCGGACTACTCAAATGCATTCAACAAAAGCATGATTGCAATCTACCGTGACAGTTCGTCTCACACACATAATCCTGCACTACGATCAAATAGGTTGATGACAACATTTGATTGAATGGACTGCACTCCGCCATAACTACGGTGAAGGACACCGGTTGAAAACCTTTGTTTGGAGCCAATCAATAATTTCATGCAGGGCCTCTATTGTATCATTCTCACATAGATATAGAAATACTAAATTCGTTCACTATCTATATTTTTACTTCTAGTAGAGCTCCAATCTAAGGGTTAAAGTTATGTTTTAGGTTAGGTTAGGATTTTTTAAAGTACCCAGTACAGTGAACCTTATGGTACAAATGCGCGCGAAAATTTTAGCATAGGCCTATTGAAACTAAACTGGTGAAATATGGGACAAAAGTGGAATAAATTCGCGCAAAGCGCTAAAAATGGCACTCTGTGGCTATAAAATGGCCAAATATGAGGTTAATTTCGACACAAACCAATACACAGGCGTCAATATTGGGGGGTGATTATATTGACCATCCCCTGGCAAAATATTGTGGCATTTATCCCCCCCCCGATCTACGCCTATGTAATTTAGAGCCCCGTGACTCCATCGGTCTCCCTCTCCCTCTCTCTCTCCTTCCCCCCCTTCCTTTTTTTCTTCCTCCCCTTGGCGGAAACTCTAATAGGCACAAAGGACCAATATGCGATACGTAATCTATTTCCTCTTCTTTCTATATCTAACCTCCTTGGGCCTACATATTAGTACTGATATATCATACGCTGGCGAAATTACGTAATTAATCGGATTAATTAACATACTGAACAATAGGTGAAAACAATTTTGACAAAAGGAGTTGTCCTTGTCAATTTGTAGACATGTACTTTTGATTATTTACATAGCTTCTTCTCCAATCACTGTGTAAAACATCCATCCAAAAATCTGATTGCTATTATTATATGGATGAATGGACATATCACAAAAGGATTGCTTATCTCAATAGGGCATGTACATTTTTTTAACTGACCGGCGTTATTGGGCGTTTTATCGGAGGTCACCGAGTAATGCCGAAGATCAAAATCGATTTTATGTATTGTCATAGGACGCTCGTATTAATTGTCTCTATGCGCTTGAGAATTCAACAATATAAATAATGGTAGCTCTATTATAATACACATTAATGTTTTAAGCAGATAAAATTCCAAAATATAATACGTTTTCTGTCTTTGCTTGTCACGTGGTAGGCCTATGTTGAAGTTGCGATTATATTTTTAAATAAGTTTCAGCTGAATAACAAGAAGACAAGTGGCCTAGTGGTCTAAGGCGCTAGGCACATAGAGTACTAAGCGTTGCGCCGTGAGTTCGAACCCCGCCTCTGCCAAACTTTAAAAGAAGTAAATTAAAATTTGACTTTTTTTAATTTCATATTTGGGAAATGTGACTGGGAGAATTTATGTATGGTGTGGAGTGGTGTGATAGGGCATGTACTTTAACTTTATTGGGCGTTTTATCGGCAGTCAACGAGTAATGATATGTATGAAAGAACAACTCAAATTCATCCTCTGTGTCTATTGAGCATGTGAAAAATAGCATGTATGAAAGAATCACCCAATTCCATGATTTGAGTCTTGTAACACATTGATTAAAATCCAGTATGTATAAAAGTCCACTTGTAACACATTCATTGCTAGAGAGTGACTTTTGAAAAAAAATGGGTTTAATAAAGGAAAGTGTGTGGTTTATATTACATGGCAGAATGCTTATCAACATTATACATACCTGTGCGCTTTATTTTGTATTATCTTACTAGTGGTAATCTCATTCTAACATTGTTGTCTTTGTATATGATTAAAAATTAAAAGTCCAAAATTTAAAATGAACCCCACGAAGTCCCTGAAATGCTAATCGTCATACCTAATACAGGTTAATCCACTCATTTGCACGTAAAACTTACCATATTGACCAGGTAAATCTAACTGAAGGAATTAAAATGATACACAGGTTTTTCTCTCAAAATCACTTCCCATGGACTTAGGTGGCTTTTGTATTCATGTATTCAAGTGTACTTGATTTCTTGATATTTGATAAACACTTTTGTGTGGGGATTTTGCTTATTTTTAAGTCTTTATTCATCTCATCTCGTTCACTGCCCTATACTTAATAAAAATAATTTGACTCCGCATACTGGAAACTAGGGAAATGACGAATCGATTGACCAGAATAAATACTATTGCGTAATGTATTGGCATTTACTGAGAAACAAAGAATTAAATCAACGAAGTGTCAAAACATTCTTGCAGTCTAGTTCCCCTTATTATAAAGTGACCAATATGTGATGAAAAATGAACACAATTATTTAATATTTAGACATCCCTGGTGTGATTCCCAAGATGACACGAATGGCACGATTGGTGTTCCCGGTTGGTGTTATTATTATTTATTGCCACTGTACGTGTAAATGAAAAATACGTAATAATTATGATAGGCAAATTAGAACTTAGAACTATATTAAATTTCAATTCACATCACAACAGCAACGCCATCTGTAAGCAACGCTTGATGTCTTTGTTACGTCAGCTCGGTAAAATCTGTTATCAAATCAAATTTGATTGGAATAACACTTCAGTTACATCAGCACTCATCAGACATCTCACGGTACATCCAACATAAGTTTACATTAAAAGAACGCAGGTAAAATTGATAGAAAATCTTAGAAAGTGCACAGGTATTCGTGAACAAATCTATAAATTAATAAATGAAAACATAATGATATTCTATTCTATTGTATTCTATTCTATTCTATTCTATTCTATTCTATTCTATTCTATTCTATTCATCTATTGACATAATCCGTCTACACATTATGCTGGAATAAATTGGATGAAATTCGGAGAGAAGGAAAATATATACACAGCATAATATGCTAGATCATTATTTAATATTTGTAATGATATTGTTACATGGTAAAGTTTGTAACGATAATGATGCAAGATAACGATGGTGACGATGATGAAGATGATGATGGTGAAGATGATGTGAAATCGTGTTAAATTAAATATCATTACAAATATCATTACAAATATACCAAAAACAGTGGAACATATTGAAATATACATTACATTTCAACACCACTATTTCTTTCATGGAAAACACGTAGAGCAACATCGCTAAGGGGAATCCCCGTGATGAGGAAATACAACTACAAGTGATGCGACAGAATAAATTGAGATGTATTTTGTATCCATACATTGATTGGTACCTTCTAATATACACTCATAGAAATAACTTGTTCGCCTTGTTGGCGCAATTCAAAAGTTTGGACAACTCAAAAATAGTGTAAAAGTTGCCAAAACAAAATTCATTTTAGTTATCCGAACTTTAAAAATGCTGAAAAAGCTCAAAAAGTTCCGTCAACTAATCAACTTTGTTGGCATTACTTAAAAAGTTAATGTAAGTCGTTGCGTCAACTTTTTAAGTAATGCTAACTTCTGAATTCAAGTTCAAAGAACCAATTAGTTGAGTTATTGTAACTCAACATGTAAGTTGATGTAACTCGTTCATATTAAGTTACTGGTACTTATTGTTTTGAGTTATACCAATTTGGTACTTGGTTACTTAATTCACGTAATTGGATCATTTTCTGCACAATTAGCAGTATTCAAATATTTATTTTTGTAATCGGTGCAAAATTTTGTATACTATAGCACACCTCTAGAAAATTATGCTAACCTAGTTTCATTTTCTGAGTTGTAACAACTCAACAAAGTAAGTGCAAATGAGTGCGACCAACATAATGATATCGAGTCAGCGTTACTCAAAATTAGTACGCGTTGGCATTACTCGGAAAGTTGACGCAACGACTTACATCAACTTACTGAGTAATGCCAACGAACAATTTCTATGAGTGTACGAATAATTATCGAAGCTTTTTTTTTTTTTTTTTTTGACAGAGTAAATTATAAGCAAAATATATTATAATAACGGTGGTGTAAATGTAAATTGGTAGAATGAGGGCATTATCGATTTGATGTTCCTTGTCATATAAAGATCTTGTCAAGTTGTGCTTGGATCAGATATTGTGTTTTAACTGAAAGGCCCAAAGCAGCAAAGCTGATACGTCTTCACCTGGGTAAAAGGGAAACAAATTCAAAGCCCATTTAATCATTTTAATCTTGATCTATTTTGTGATGTTATCCAGGTAACAAAATACCTGGGATATAGCAAACTATTCTTTGTTTAAAATGTTGTTCCAAGTGGAATATCGGAGCATTTTTGATTTTTTACCCCTGTACATAATCATGGAGACCAAAATTTTACATTTGACCTTAATGCCTATAACTCAAGAACTATACATCGGAGATAGTTCAAACTATACTTTTCTGAATTCTAATAATGAGATCAATACAATTATATGATTTTTATCCACATGTCCCTCATTTTGTCATTTTGCATTAGCGGCCATTTTGGAAATATGCAAATTAACATCCCCCTGCCCTGTTTTGCCCTTTTTGGATATGTTGTTGAGGGTATTTAGAGTCATTAGCAAGCAAAAGCATTGTGTTCCATTTTTGTCTATAGCTCATTTAACTCGTCTAATTCTTTCACTTGTATATTGCCTCAATTTTGATCTAAAGTGAATTGTAATGTATAAATTGAAATTAGACCTCGTACAAGTCTTATAAGTTTTATAAATAACATGGCTTCATGAGCTGTGTTTCATTTGGCTGAAGTTAATTTTTTTTTAATCTCAAAATATTAGTGCTGTTTCTGGAGTGGGAAGTACCGTAGATTAAAAAGGTCGAACAGATTAATATCACGTACGTGTAACTCTTGATTTAATAAATTTATAAATTTAAACAGTTAAATATATCATTTAATATTATATCAGTAATGAAATAAATAGTCAGATCTTTACCAACAAAATAATAATGTTGGCATGCTCTGCAGACCTTCACTGTTTTTGACTTCTCTCTTTTTGCCTGTATCGTTACATGCATACATGCTTTACGTGCTTAACGATGCATGAAAGTCTAAATTGATTAAGTAAAATGTTCGAACCAGCCTATATTTGGTCAAAAATATTTGTTCTTTTTCTGGGTATAATGTCCGGGGCCATGCGTCCTTTTCTTTGATATTTGTTATATCACCTGACAATCCCTGATATGTAGTAACAAAAGTTATCTATGCATGATTGGTAGCAAAAAGGAACTACATGTAACCGATCACACAGCAGCAGTATTGAAATTAAGATATATCATTTGACTCGTTAGTTTTTCAGCTCTATTTTAACATGATTTTGATACATTGTTCAACAGGTCATGTTTAATCCCAATATTCCACTTGGAAGTGACTACTCCCCGGGACAGCTTCGTAGTACTCCGTCATATATATTTAAGACAGCAGACATATTGGGAGAAGGAGCAACAAGCAAAGTCTTCCTTGGGCGAAATAAGGTAAGCAGGCTTGTCTGAAAATGTCAAGTAAAAATTACTACTTCATAATGGTTGAAAACCGGTCACATTGACGTATCATATCAACTCGTTGATCATGAACCTGATTTCAACATGAAAATCCGGGTCATTCCAACGTGAAGTTGATATCGAATGGTTGAAATTAAGTCGATAACGGGTTGAAACGCGGACGCTCATCGACGTTGATTCGATGTCGATTTGACTTTGATGCAATATTTTTGCTAGGATTATATGAAACTTGATAGATAAAACTAACAACTTTCATATAGCGAAAAGAAACTTACAAAATTCTCATAATTAATATTCATAGTGAATATGCCGGCCTATAACTTACATTATTTACATAAACAGTAAAAACCTTTTTTTTTCATGCCAAAATTGTCACATTTTACTGAGACTGAAGCTACAAATACTAACGAAATAGTAGATCAATAAGTGAGAAAGCAAACAATTTCTGTCACAGTATATATGAAGTTAAAACAGGCCAGTCTGACAGTCTCACACTTTAATGAATAGAGCAGCGATCTGCCTGAATTCTGGCGATTCACAATATAATGCGCCGCCAGCGGTTGCTCTTATCAGTATGGGCCTCCAAGGTCGACATCACTGCTCTAGCCACCATTGGATTTTCATGCAAGTGTGATAATAATAATGTTGAATACAGCTCCACGAAGGATTCCCTGTGATCAATGGATAGAAAATGGATCCACTAATAGGCCTAATTGTAAATTACTGTTTTACTGTGCATTCGCGTGTAACATTATTTATATATTGACATTTAAACACACAATGACATTATGTAGGCTACCTGTGTTGTATTCGTATCAAGTTGCGCGGGCTTTGGATGTCGACATTTTCTCATTATGCACTGCGTATTGTGACCTCTCCCCCAGCAAACGCTGGAGGCGCATCATATTATGAATCGACCGAATTGATCCCGCATTTGACAGGACAACTGTTTGATACAGGTTTATAATTCGCCGTAGAAGTAGTGATGTAACAGGATTAATTACCATAGCAACATAGGTTTACACTATTTTTGAATGTATTGTCCCGCACTATATAAAAGGAAGGTAAAGGAAGGTTTTTATTTCAAACTCTAATGGTGACCCGCAGGTCAAATTGCTAGAATTGTGTATTAAACACACCTAAACAGACACAATGCAATTTGCAGGCAGCAGCTTAATCAGCGCCAATATTGTAACATTGAAACAAACAACTATACAAACATCAAATCCAACCCAACCCCATCCCCCATCCCCCAGTAGGCAATGAGGATAAAGTGCCTTGCCCAAGGACACAACACGTTGGCACGACACAACACGTTGGCATAAGCAGGGTGCACTTATCACCTGTGTATGTGTGCAATGATAGATAGACTACGATACCGCTCTTTACTGCGGCTTATAGACGAATCTAATTTCACGCATTCCTACACCTTAATGGCTGCCAAAGTTGGGTCCCCGTCGGCTCCATCTGACCATGGAAGTAATACACATGGAAGCTGGTCAAATACTACATCAAAGTGAGTATCATACTTGCCGCGATACTGAACAAAAGCAGTACAGGTGAAAGTGGAACAATTGAGTCAACGCATGGTCAACGTGTACCATGTCTAAAATCAAAGTTCCCGCTTAAAAATCAATAGCAGTACGAGGTCGTGTACTAAGTCCTGACAATGGACTGTGTTATATTACCGCAGTGCATGACTAGTTTTATGAACACAAACAGATTTTATAAAATCCCTACGTAATGGTCAGAATGCTATCAGTTTAATATATAATTTATACAATTTTATTAAAAGTATGTAATTATGTGAAAACCTACCGATTAAATGTATATAATATGCTAGACTCTCAGATAGCAGTTTTAAAACAGAAAATGAAATGAAATACAATTTATTTTACGCAGAATGTAAAAATAATACCCGACTCTGGAACATTCTGGTCAACAGCAATTTCGGGCAGCCCCGGGCACACAAATAGATGCGGGATTAATTTTATAATGCAACGCATGTGCTAAGTGCGCATATCAATTATTACCGCTAATTAGCGGTTTAGACGTAAATGCCCGATTTCCAATATTTTGAAGTTTACGAAAATCTGTAAGTATAGGGTAGAAATCGATATTTTGATTGGATTTCTGTAATTATGGATTACAAATCTAACATCCCTGTCACTTTTTTCCGAATAAAAACAACAAACTTGAAACATAATCAAGAAAAACACGATTTTTGCTCATAATAATAAACCTGTAAATAAACGAACTGGCAATAAAGGCGGCAAGTCTGATCCACACCAAAGACACGCTGACTACATTGTTATCACAATAGCTTGATACGTACCCTCTATAGAATGTTACGTAAATAATTCAATAGGTGTTGGATCGACCAGCTTCCATGTCTCTTACTTCCATGATCTGACCTAAAATGTGAAATGATGCGACCTTGGAGGGTATTTTAAACTGCATTCTATCACCCGTGTTACATGTAGACAAAAGAATAATGACAGGGTACAACACAAAAGAATCTAACATCGAATTTTAAGCGGCTTTAATCCACCCAATTGGGCAGTCACTACACCAGTTTGGTGCATGCGGGGACCCGTCATGGCCGACCAAATCCTGACCATGACTTGGCTCGTTGGATTCGTCTATACACGATCAATGTGATTGATCAATATCAAAGACCCTAGATACAAGAGTGGATATAAAATCTGCCAATTGTGCACTGTACACACGAACATCAATAGTGATTTTATTGTCCAACCGTCAATAAAATCAAACTATATTAGATCTCTTCCAATAATATTGAACAGAAATATTATTTTGTATCCAATCCTGCATCTAGGGTTCCCAATAAAATTTGTATAGAATTACGATCTTTATCCCTGTTCTTAGATAATCTATGTGCAACAGCGCGGCGTAACGTCTAGTGCTGGGCATTACATTAAAAAGTAATTTAAACCCTTTGCTATGGTAATTAATCCTGTTACATCACTACTTCTGCGGCGAATTAAATGCACAAGCACAATAAATAATCTTATTTAAGTTAAAATCAACATCCACCCACCTACATAGCAGCCCATGCAAAGAACCTGTCCACGTACCTACCAACATGTCCACATACCGTAAAGGTTCGCATAATGACGCACATGGGCTACTTTGCCTTAGGGTAAATTTCACATACAAATAGAGAGCTCCCTCCTCTAAAAATTTCAACAAGAATTAAGTGTCCGTGCCCTTATTGCTGGTGGGATTTTTACCGGAGGGCACTTTAAGTTTGTGCCATAAATTCTAGTTTATGTCAAGGGAGCCCATATGCACCATAAGGCGAATCTCTATTACGCTTACCACAAAATGTCTTACAGATTCATACGTGAAAAACTGCTGATTATAATTTATTTAAACTTGTGCCATGTTTTTAATTTCACTTTCTGGGGGCGCTTTCGTGGGCCTTCTGTGTCGTCATATTGGTGGCCCTGACGATTTCTTGAAATCGACTGTAGAATTGTTTGGGGATTTCCTTGAATCAGTCAGAGCTTACAGCCGATTCCAAAAAATCATCAGAGCTGTGTCCGGTTGACGACGCTGAAGGTCCGCGAGAGCGATCCCGATACGCCCAATTGAAAAGTATTGTTTAGCATGCAGATTAAACTCAATCTACACGAAATTACTGGTTATTTTCCAGAAATCCGGGGAAAAGGTTGCTGTAAAGGTTTTCAACAATGAGAGTTTTCAGCGTCCAGATGCTGTTCAGGAAAGAGAGTTTAATGTTTTACTAAAAATTAATCATAAAAACATTGTGAAGCTCCTCGCTATCGAGAATGACGTAAGTATGGCATGTGGCATTATTTATTTTGATCAGAAACCGACAAGGGTATAGCAAATTGTGAACAGGGTTTTTTTTATTGAATCTTAAGCTATGCAGTAGTATTGTATTGTATTGTATTAGGCCGAAACCTTTTGCTGCTTTTTTTCAAACCGTTATGAATCAATTCAGTGGGCCGGTCGGAGAAGAGATCACAGACAAGAAACGAGTTTACCTCAGCACATTTGCCACTCTCAGTGAAATAACACCGTTAAGACCTGAGACCATAATACCTAAGGTATTATGGTCTCAGGTTAAGACAATAGTTGACCTGATTTTGTCAACCAAGTACGAAGAGTGTATTCGTGATCATATGGTGATTAAGTAATACATAGCGTTGAGGCATACTCTTCATGTCATGAAACCATTCTTGTTTCAGCAAATATCCAAACACAGGATCATCATACTGGAGCTATGTGGTTGCAGTGTACTCAATATGCTTGATGAACCCAAATATATCTATGGCTTTCCCGATCAAGAATTCTTACAGGTTCTTGGTGATACAAGTAAGTGTTGCTTTTATTTAGGAACAGATTTCTTTATCACTTCGATGATTTGCCGAAATTCGGCAATGTACGATATATGGGTGATAGATATTCCTTTACTTTTAAATTAAACAGCAAACACCCCTCAACTCCCTTTTGTCCAATACAGCCTTCATTTCAACATTTCCAACAAGATCTCACTTTACTTCACCAGGCTGTGTTCGACCATTATTGGAGGTAGTCCTCTTCATACAATATCTTCCTGTCTCTTGTTGTCTTGTACATACATGCATGTAGTCGGTACGGTCATCGTGCCACCTCCGTTTCTGTCTGCCTCTTGATCTTTTTCCTGTTACCTGTTCTTGGTTACCATTCTGTAAGGCTTTTTGCCAATCTGTAAGCATTTTTGGCCAACAAAACCATCGACTCCAAATATTGAGGCCCTTAGACCATCAGCATTATTGATGCTTAAACGTTCTTCATTTTGACTTGTATCGATCAATATTTGCAGCATCAGGAATGAAGTACCTCCAGGAACAAGGCATAGTACATAGGGATATCAAGCCCGGTAATATAATGAAGAGGCTGGGCCCGGGAAGATGTCCCATCTATAAACTTGCTGATTTTGGAGCCGCCCGACAGCTGCAAGCAGAAGAGAACTTTACTAGCCTGTATGGAACTGAAGAATATCTGGTTAGCATTTTTACTACTTTGATTAGTTTCATCGATGAAGAAAATATTGATCTTCAGTTAACAGAGATGATTTTCATTTTGGACTTTACTAAGTCCAGATTAATTTTAAACTTGAAATTAAATTCACTTTGTGTAACAAGTATGATTTTGAATGTCCAATTTATTATCCATTCCAAAAGGAGCACCCCCCTTCCAAGGCTGTATGATTAGGATTTGGACTAAGGTTAGGAATTGATATAGGATTAGGGTTTGCCTGTTAAGTGTATGTTAGGGTTAAGGTTGGGATTAGGGTTAGGTTAGGGTTAGGATTAGGGTTAGGATTAGGGTTAGGATTAGAATTACGGTTAGTGTTATGGCCCATGTTTAGGGTTTAGGGTTATAGGGTACCGTATGTAGGAGGGGCTCTGCAATTACCTTGGATAAAATACAGTTGTTTGTGTGGGTGTGTGTACATCTGTACAGGTACATGTATGGCTATGTGAATATAGGCCTGTGATTCATATGAAGAATGTGCATGGTCTTTTTTATAGTACAAGGACAAATTGGCCAATGCCAGAGGCTATATGCATACCAATGTGTGTACATCTACAAATGAGAAATTTTGGTGGTTTGCTTTTCATTGCAAATTGCAGTCATTTGAAATTATCAGTTTTTTTTTAATTGCAACTTCCTACACACAAAATGGCGTTTAATTTACTCGCAACATTACGCGTCTGGTAAAGCCGTGAAATTGTGCCTATTTAGAGGATATCTCATCATTTGTATAATGTACATCATCACTATACTTGTCCATGTTATCAAAGATATGGCTATATGCAGTTGGAATTTCAGCCCCCCCCCTTATGGCCAGGGTACCACGGGGATGGGTGGCTGGGACTTATACTAGGGCTAAATTTCAAAAATGTTAAAACTCCCGGCCAAGTCCCGGACCGACGGGAAACAACACATGGCCGGCCCTACAGGGACAAATTTTGTGTCAATGCCCGTCTGTTATAATAAACTGCCCGGCTATTTTTTCCGGGTACTCTGCACTGCAGCCAGGGGTTGGAGTGGGTCAGGGACTCAGGGTTTCAATTGACAAGTGCATTATCAACAGTCTTCATTTTCACGTGCATGAAATCTATAAGCTTAACTACTGAACATACGGGCCTATGCACCCCCCAATCATAATTACTCACATCACTAGTATCACAGGGTCAGGCTTTCAATTGACAAGTGCATTATCAACAGCCTTGCATTTTCACGTGCATGAAATCTATAAGCTTAAATACTGAATATACAGGCATATGTACCCCCCCCTCAGCACACACACACAATCATAATTACTCACATCACTAGTATCACAGGGTCAGGCTTTCAATTGACAAGTGCATTATCAACAGTCTTCATTTTCACGTGCATGAAATCTATAAGCTTAACTACTGAACATACGGGCCTATGCACCCCCCCACAATCATAATTACTCACATCACTAGTATCACAGGGTCAGGCTTTCAATTGACAAGTGCATTATCAACAGCCTTGCATTTTCACGTGCATGAAATCTATAAGCTTAAATACTGAATATACAGGCCTATGTACCCCCCCCCTCAGCACACACACACAATCATAATTACTCACATCACTAGTATCACAGGGTCAGGGTTTCTAGTGACAAGTGCATTATCAACAGCATTGCATTTTCACGTGCATGAAATCTATAAGCTTAACATACAGGTCTATACCCCCCCCACAAACACACAATCATAATTACTCACATCACTAGTATCACAGACATTCAAATTCCATCATGAAATCTATTCGGCTTTCACAGTACACTGATTTTCAAGTTCAAACGCTAGCTCTTCAAAGGTGCTGAATTCGACCATCGTGCAAATCGCCAGATATCGTATTCAGGAAATTAACATAAGGGCGCACATCACTGAATATGATGCCAGTTTTTCTCTATAAAAATGCTAATTAAAATCATTTAAACAATTTTTGATATCTGCCATCTGTGATACACTTGTAGGATTTAATATTACTAATCATTACCAATCCAAATTTATGCAAATTTCTGCTCATTTTAATGCTTACTTTTAGAATCTATGTTTTTTTCTTAGAATAAAAATAAATTAAGATTTGTTCCAAGTCTACCATGTTACAATACTGATAATTCAATAAAAAAACTTTTTAGACTGCAACAAGTCTGTCCTAAAACATTGTATTTATTTGGATAATGAATTGGAAATTCAAAATCATATTTGCTACACAAAGTAAAATTATTTGAAGTTTGAAATATATAGTGGACAAAATAAAGTCCAATTTGAAAGAATTTAATGTTCTAAGGTGTATGGCTCAAGGCTTGGATAGCAGTTATCCATGTTTGACCAATGCATGCATGGATAGCCCTAGTGAAATGGAGATTGGATAGCTCTTATCCATAGTGCTGAGTGACCAGCATGGATAATTGCTATCCATTTTGCCTCTTAGTTTACATGTGTTTGGCCCAAGGCTTGGATAGCTCTTATCCATCCCAGTGCTGACCAGCATGGATAATTGCTATCCATTTTGCTTGTCAGATTACATATTAGTAAGGTGTACGGCTCAAGGCTTGGATAGCAGTTATCCATGTTTGACCAATGCATGCATGGATAGCCCTAGTGAAATGGACATGGATAGCTCTTATCCATAGTGCTGAGTGACCAGCATGGATAATTGCTATCCATTTTGCCTCTTAGTTTACATGTGTTTGGCCCAAGGCTTGGATAGCTCTTATCCATCCCAGTGCTGACCAGCATGGATAATTGCTATCCATTTTGCTTGTCAGATTACATGGCTCAAGGCTTGGATAGCAGTTATCCATGTTTGACCAATGCATGCATGGATAGCCCTAGTGAAATGGAGATTGGATAGCTCTTATCCATAGTGCTGAGTGACCAGCATGGATAATTGCTATCCATTTTGCCTCTTAGTTTACATGTGTTTGGCCCAAGGCTTGGATAGCTCTTATCCATCCTAGTGCTGACCAGCATGGATAATTGCTATCCATTTTGCTTGTCAGATTACATATTAGTAAGGTGTACGGCTGAGGGCGTGGATAGCAGTTATCCATGTTTGACCAATGCATGCATGGATAGCCCTAGTGAAATGGAGATTGGATAGCTCTTATCCATAGTGCTGAGTGACCAGCATGGATAATTGCTATCCATTTTGCCTCTTAGTTTACATGTGTTTGGCCCAAGGCTTGGATAGCTCTTATCCATCCCAGTGCTGACCAGCATGGATAATTGCTATCCATTTTGCTTGTCAGATTACATATTACAACAGAGATGATTTTCATTTTGGACTTTACTAAGTCCAGATTAATTTTAAACTTGAAATTAAATTCACTTTGTGTAACAAGTATGATTTTGAATGTCCAATTTATTATCCATTCCAAAAGGAGCACCCCCCTTCCAAGGCTATATGATTAGGATTTGGACTAAGGTTAGGAATTGATATAGGATTAGGGTTTGCCTGTTAAGTGTATGTTAGGGTTAAGGTTGGGATTAGGGTTAGGTTAGGGTTAGGATTAGGGTTAGGATTAGGGTTAGGATTAGAATTACGGTTAGTGTTATGGCCCATGTTTAGGGTTTAGGGTTATAGGGTACCGTATGTAGGAGGGTCTGCAATTACCTTGGATAAAATACAGTTGTTTGTGTGGGTGTGTGTACATCTGTACAGGTACATGTATGGCTATGTGAATATAGGCCTGTGATTCATATGAAGAATGTGCATGGTCTTTTTATAGTACAAGGACAAATTGGCCAATGCCAGAGGCTATATGCATACCAATGTGTGTACATCTACAAATGAGAAATTTTTGGTGGTTTGCTTTTCATTGCAAATTGCAGTCATTTGAAATTATCAGTTTTTTAATTGCAACTTCCTACACACAAAATGGCGTTTAATTTACTCGCAACATTACGCGTCTGGTAAAGCCGTGAAATTGTGCCTATTTAGAGGATATCTCATCATTTGTATAATGTACATCATCACTATACTTGTCCATGTTATCAAAGATATGGCTATATGCAGTTGGGAATTTCCAGCCCCCCTTATGGCCAGGGTACCACGGGGATGGGTGGCTGGGACTTATACTAGGGCTAAATTTCAAAAATGTTAAAACTCCCGGCCAAGTCCCGGACCGACGGGAAACAACACATGGCCGGCCCTACAGGGACAAATTTTGTGTCAATGCCCGTCTGTTATAATAAACTGCCCGGCTATTTTTTCCGGGTACTCTGCACTGCAGCCAGGGGTTGGAGTGGGTCAGGGACTCAGGGTTTCAATTGACAAGTGCATTATCAACAGTCTTCATTTTCACGTGCATGAAATCTATAAGCTTAACTACTGAACATACGGGCCTATGCACCCCCCAATCATAATTACTCACATCACTAGTATCACAGGGTCAGGCTTTCAATTGACAAGTGCATTATCAACAGCCTTGCATTTTCACGTGCATGAAATCTATAAGCTTAAATACTGAATATACAGGCATATGTCCCCCCCTCAGCACACACACACAATCATAATTACTCACATCACTAGTATCACAGGGTCAGGCTTTCAATTGACAAGTGCATTATCAACAGTCTTCATTTTCACGTGCATGAAATCTATAAGCTTAACTACTGAACATACGGGCCTATGCACCCCCCCCCCACAATCATAATTACTCACATCACTAGTATCACAGGGTCAGGCTTTCAATTGACAAGTGCATTATCAACAGCCTTGCATTTTCACGTGCATGAAATCTATAAGCTTAAATACTGAATATACAGGCCTATGTACCCCCCCTCAGCACACACACACACAATCATAATTACTCACATCACTAGTATCACAGGGTCAGGGTTTCTAGTGACAAGTGCATTATCAACAGCATTGCATTTTCACGTGCATGAAATCTATAAGCTTAACATACAGGTCTATACCCCCCCCACAAACACACAATCATAATTACTCACATCACTAGTATCACAGACATTCAAATTCCATCATGAAATCTATTCGGCTTTCACAGTACACTGATTTTCAAGTTCAAACGCTAGCTCTTCAAAGGTGCTGAATTCGACCATCGTGCAAATCGCCAGATATCGTATTCAGGAAATTAACATAAGGGCGCACATCACTGAATATGATGCCAGTTTTTCTCTATAAAATGCTAATTAAAATCATTTAAACAATTTTGATATCTGCCATCTGTGATACACTTGTAGGATTTAATATTACTAATTATTACCAATCCAAATTTATGCAAATTTCTGATCATTTTAATGCTTACTTTTAGAATCTATGTTTTTTCTTAGAATAAAAATAAATTAAGATTTGTTCCAAGTCTACCATGTTACAATACTGATAATTCAATAAAAAAAACTTTTAGACTGCAACAAGTCTGTCCTAAAACATTGTATTTATTTGGATAATGAATTGAAATTCAAAATCATATTTGCTACACAAAGTAAAATTATTTGAAGTTTGAAATATATAGTGGACAAAATAAAGTCCAATTTGAAAGAATTTAATGTTCTAAGGTGTATGGCTCAAGGCTTGGATAGCAGTTATCCATGTTTGACCAATGCATGCATGGATAGCCCTAGTGAAATGGAGATTGGATAGCTCTTATCCATAGTGCTGAGTGACCAGCATGGATAATTGCTATCCATTTTGCCTCTTAGTTTACATGTGTTTGGCCCAAGGCTTGGATAGCTCTTATCCATCCCAGTGCTGACCAGCATGGATAATTGCTATCCATTTTGCTTGTCAGATTACATATTAGTAAGGTGTACGGCTCAAGGCTTGGATAGCAGTTATCCATGTTTGACCAATGCATGCATGGATAGCCCTAGTGAAATGGAGATTGGATAGCTCTTATCCATAGTGCTGAGTGACCAGCATGGATAATTGCTATCCATTTTGCCTCTTAGTTTACATGTGTTTGGCCCAAGGCTTGGATAGCTCTTATCCATCCCAGTGCTGACCAGCATGGATAATTGCTATCCATTTTGCTTGTCAGATTACATATTACAACAGAGATGATTTTCATTTTGGACTTTACTAAGTCCAGATTAATTTTAAACTTGAAATTAAATTCACTTTGTGTAACAAGTATGATTTTGAATGTCCAATTTATTATCCATTCCAAAAGGAGCACCCCCTTCCAAGGCTATATGATTAGGATTTGGACTAAGGTTAGGAATTGATATAGGATTAGGGTTTGCCTGTTAAGTGTATGTTAGGGTTAAGGTTGGGATTAGGTTAGGTTAGGGTTAGGATTAGGGTTAGGATTAGGGTTAGGATTAGAATTACGGTTAGTGTTATGGCCCATGTTTAGGGTTTAGGGTTATAGGGTACCGTATGTAGGAGGGGTCTGCAATTACCTTGGATAAAATACAGTTGTTTGTGTGGGTGTGTGTACATCTGTACAGGTACATGTATGGCTATGTGAATATAGGCCTGTGATTCATATGAAGAATGTGCATGGTCTTTTTATAGTACAAGGACAAATTGGCCAATGCCAGAGGCTATATGCATACCAATGTGTGTACATCTACAAATGAGAAATTTTTGGTGGTTTGCTTTTCATTGCAAATTGCAGTCATTTGAAATTATCAGTTTTTTAATTGCAACTTCCTACACACAAAATGGCGTTTAATTTACTCGCAACATTACGCGTCTGGTAAAGCCGTGAAATTGTGCCTATTTAGAGGATATCTCATCATTTGTATAATGTACATCATCACTATACTTGTCCATGTTATCAAAGATATGGCTATATGCAGCTGTGAATTTCCAGCCCCCCCCCCTTATGGCCAGGGTACCACGGGGATGGGTGGCTGGGACTTATACTAGGGCTAAATTTCAAAAATGTTAAAACTCCCGGCCAAGTCCCGGACCGACGGGAAACAACACATGGCCGGCCCTACAGGGACAAATTTTGTGTCAATGCCCGTCTGTTATAATAAACTGCCCGGCTATTTTTCCGGGTACTCTGCACTGCAGCCAGGGGTTGGAGTGGGTCAGGGACTCAGGGTTTCAATTGACAAGTGCATTATCAACAGTCTTCATTTTCACGTGCATGAAATCTATAAGCTTAACTACTGAACATACGGGCCTATGCACCCCCCAATCATAATTACTCACATCACTAGTATCACAGGGTCAGGCTTTCAATTGACAAGTGCATTATCAACAGCCTTGCATTTTCACGTGCATGAAATCTATAAGCTTAAATACTGAATATACAGGCATATGTGCCCCCCCTCAGCACACACACACAATCATAATTACTCACATCACTAGTATCACAGGGTCAGGCTTTCAATTGACAAGTGCATTATCAACAGTCTTCATTTTCACGTGCATGAAATCTATAAGCTTAACTACTGAACATACGGGCCTATGCACCCCCCCCACAATCATAATTACTCACATCACTAGTATCACAGGGTCAGGCTTTCAATTGACAAGTGCATTATCAACAGCCTTGCATTTTCACGTGCATGAAATCTATAAGCTTAAATACTGAATATACAGGCCTATGTGCCCCCCCCTCAGCACACACACACACAATCATAATTACTCACATCACTAGTATCACAGGGTCAGGGTTTCTAGTGACAAGTGCATTATCAACAGCATTGCATTTTCACGTGCATGAAATCTATAAGCTTAACATACAGGTCTATACCCCCCCCCCCAAAAACACACAATCATAATTACTCACATCACTAGTATCAAAGACATTCAAATTCCATCATGAAATCTATTCGGCTTTCACAGTACACTGATTTTCAAGTTCAAACGCTAGCTCTTCAAAGGTGCTGAATTCGACCATCGTGCAAATCGCCAGATATCGTATTCAGGAAATTAACATAAGGGCGCACATCACTGAATATGATGCCAGTTTTTCTATAAAAATGCTAATTAAAATCATTTAAACAATTTTGATATCTGCCATCTGTGATACACTTGTAGGATTTAATATTACTAATCATTACCAATCCAAATTTATGCAAATTTCTGCTCATTTTAATGCTTACTTTTAGAATCTATGTTTTTTTCTTTGAATAAAAATAAATTAAGATTTGTTCCAAGTCTACCATGTTACAATACTGATAATTCAATAAAAAAACTTTTAGACTGCAACAAGTCTGTCCTAAAACATTGTATTTATTTGGATAATGAATTGGAAATTCAAAATCATATTTGCTACACAAAGTAAAATTATTTGAAGTTTGAAATATATAGTGGACAAAATAAAGTCCAATTTGAAAGAATTTAATGTTCTAAGGTGTATGGCTCAAGGCTTGGATAGCAGTTATCCATGTTTGACCAATGCATGCATGGATCGCCCTAGTGAAATGGAGATTGGATAGCTCTTATCCTAGTGAAATGGAGATTGACCAGCATGGATAATTCTATCCATTTTGCTTGTCAGATTACATATTAGTAAGTACGGCTGCTTTAGATGTTATCCATGTTTGACAATGCAGCATGGATAATTAGCTCTTTATCCATAGTTTGATCCATTTTGCCTCTTAGTTTACATGTGTTTGGCCCAAGATAGCTTGGATAGCTCTTATCCATCCAGATTATTAGTGCTGACCAGCATGGATAAGTGCTATCCATTTTGCTTGTCAGATTCCATATTAGTCAGGTGTATTTTGGCAGATTACACATGGGGTCAAGGCTTGGATAGCAGTTATCCATGTTTGACCAATGCATGCATGGATAGCCCTAGTGAAATGGAGATTGATAGCTCTTATCCATAGTTGAGTGACCAGCATGGATAATTGCTATCCATTTTGCCTCTTAGTTTACATGTGTTTGGCCCAAGGCTTGGATAGCTCTTATCCATCCCTAGTGCTGACCAGCATGGATAATTGCTATCCATTTTGCTTGTCAGATTACATTATAAGGTATGGCTCTAAGATTATCCATGTTTTGGCTCAAGGCTTGGATAGCTCTTATCCAGTTATCCATGTTTGCTATCCATGCCTCTAGCATGCATGGATAGCCCCAGTGAAATGGACAATTGCTATCCATTGGATAGCTGTATCCATAGTCCATGTTTACCCAGTGACCAGCATGGATAATTGCTATCCATTTTGCCTCTTAGTTTACATGTGTTTGGCCCAAGGCTTGGATAGCTCTTATCCATCCCAGTGTTGACCAGCATGGATAATTGCTATCCATTTTGCTTGTCAGATTACATATTAGTAAGGTGTATGGCTCAAGGCTTGGATAGCAGTTATCCATGTTTGACCAATGCATGCATGGATAGCCCTAGTGAAATGGAGATTGGATAGCTCTTATCCATAGTGCTGAGTGACCAGCATGGATAATTGCTATCCATTTTGCCTCTTAGTTTACATGTGTTTGGCCCAAGGCTTGATAGCTCTTATCCATCCCAGTGCTTTGACCAGCATGGATAATTGCTATCCATTTTGCTTGTCAGATTACATATTAGTACATATAAAAAGGTCAAGGCTTGGTGTATCCATGGCTGCATGCAGGATAGCCCTAGTGAAATGGAGATTGTTTTGTAGCAGTTATCCATGGCGTCCTGCGTGCATGCTTACCCACCCCGCTTGAAATCGTGTACGTGCCGACTTGATTGGATAGCAGTTATCCATGTTTGACCAATGCATGCATGGATAGCCCTAGTGAAATGGATAGTTCTTATCCATAGTGCTGCTGACCAGCATGGATAATTGCTATCCATTTTGCCTCTTAGTTTACATGTGTTTGGCCCAAGGCTTGGATAGCTCTTATCCATCCCAGTGCTGACCAGCATGGATAATTACTATCCATTTTGCTTGTCAGATTACATATTAGGTGTATGGCTCAAGGCTTGGATAGCAGTTATCCATGTTTGACCAATGCATGCATGGATAG